>NW_027635860.1:10018993-10444937 GCF_903797595.1 Erithacus rubecula
AGGAAGGGAAGGAAGGAAGGAAGGAAGGAAGGAAGGAAGGAAGGAAGGATTGAAAAAAGCTTTAATTAAGAAAAGAAGAAACCTTGTATGACAAAACAAAGGTGATCAGTGTGAGTAGGCAATTTGGTAGAAAAGTACACAGAAAATAGTAAAACATTAGTGTTTTTTCTATACTCAGATAAAATGAAGCCCTCTTCTGGTGGAGAATTAAGACCTCCTCTAGCTGATGTGGTGCTTAACAAAACTGCCAACGACTGAAATACAAAGATATTCCATGCTGGAAAGCCATAACCTGGGGCTTCACTCTGGGCCTGGGAGTTGCTGTTTCTCTAATGTGTGGGCAGGAAGGTGTTTCTAGTGGCATCAGCTACAGCTTTGCTCTGACATAGAAAAATTGACTATGCTAACGCTAATATACTCAGACGACAAACAGTTTGTTCTTTTTCTTGTTGTAGGTACTCAGGAGAGAAAGAAAGCATTGTGTACACACAGCATGATCAGTTAGTCTGGAGAAATGCTATTGTTCTCACAAGCCCAAGAGTGCTTAGAGAACTGTGTTTGTGTTCTTGCACCCTTTGTACCCACACAACATTTCCTGCTTTTGCAATGTAACAGAAGTATGGGGAAGTATTGGGAACTTTGCATACATTACCTCCAAAGTCATGAGAATTTCTATACTAAAAAGGCAAGAGGATGAAAAGTGGACAAACTTGAAAAGTCTGTTCTCTAAAGAAGCTTTTTCCCCTCAGCAAATGTTACCAATAATTAAGAAATGGAATGTATTGAAATGAAAGATAGTTGGCTAACCTTGTTCTTCCCAGCTCTTGCTCCCTCTCCATCCAATAAACAGAAAGGGCAACTTTCCATGACTCAACCAGGAGCACAAAGAAGGATCATGCACAGCACCACACTGCACAGTAGTATTTATTTAGCTTCGTTTTCTCCAGACTCTTTTCTTTCCCTATTCATCAGCAACGAGGAAAGTGGGATAGGAGAATTCGGTTCTGCAGCAATAAAAATACATCACACATCAAATAACCACTGATCATAGTAAAAAGCTGCTAATGAGAGAGGTACCTATAGAAAAAGTTCGGTAAATTCCTATACCACAGACCGTGCTAGTTTTCTGAGAAGAAAACTAAAAAGGATGAAGCTTTTTCATCAGTTGTTTGATGACAGGAGTGGAGGGAGCCCTGGCTGTCCCAGGGTGGCAGTGCCCCCAGGACTGCACAGCCTCCTGAGGGGCAGCTCCTCTTAGTGCAGCACAGCAAACACGAGCCTGCTGTGCTTTTTATTCCCCCTCAGACTATTTTCATACCCAGATACACCACTCTCAGTTGAAAACAAAAATGGATGATCTCACTGACGTCAGCCAGGCAAGTTTTAAGAATGTGAGGTTTCCTTTCTGCTTGCTTGTAAAATTGCAACCCTTGGCTTTCTAGGATTTATTCCTTCTTCCAGTCTGATGCCTTTCCTTCAAGTTATAGGGATTCACTGGGCTCTTTGAAATTTAGGGGTTTTTCCTTAGAAGAATTAACACCTTTACCCCTTTTATAAATTTCCGGTGTGAATGAGGAAAGCAAATTCTGAAATTCAGCCTTGTCTCCTTCAGGCTTGTCTCTGGCCCAGCTGACCCATGGGGAGGACAAGAGGCAAAGCCACGTGCATACCAGATCAAAACAGAGGAAATACAGGAATATAGATTTTCTCTTTATGTGATAACTCCTGTTATAGCTATTACTGTTTGAAAGTAATGAGTCAGCTGAGTTAACTGATATTTTAATGTTCTCTCTCAAAACATAGACTTTAATGACATTGATATGTGGTGTGCTGGGCATTACTCAGCTGCATACAGAATATAGCAGAAACATCACCATGGCTGCAACCTCTAGTTAATATTGGTAATGTGCTCTTACACAAAACTGCTGTTACTGTTTTTAGACACCTCTAACAGAATGAAGCAGGAATAAGAGACATCCTAATATATTCCCTACAAATCATCATAAGGTTTGGATAGTTCTTAATTTCAGAACAGGTAGAAAGCATAAGCAGTGTTGGGGCTGGAACTGGATGATCTTGAGTATTCCCCACAATCCAAACTAGTCTATGATTTTATCTAGACATGTAACTGAAAGAAAATAAGTTATTCAAGTACTTCTGCCATGTAATGCATTTACTTTGTCTTATACACTTGGTTTGAATGGAGAGATTGTGCAGAAAATACTGTAGATTTGGTGGATTTTATGCACCTTTATTGATACCGAAATTGGCCGAATAGAAACTTTTCAACACGGTTTGGAGTATTAGAAATCAGGCCTCCTTTATTCTTAATCTTCTTTAATTGAGTGCCTTAGAATTCAGTAAACAAAGTTTTCATCATACACATCGCTTACGTATTCATTAAATTCCCCTGCTTACTTGATGTGTATATATATATATATATATATATATATATATATATATATAACTTTACTTTACAGAGTCACACCCCTTGTTAGAAGTCTTTATATGGTTCTTTGGGATCTTCTTTAGTGGTCTCCAGCATATTGTATCCTTTCAATGTGGCTGTACCTTGATCCCTGCTTTTGAGTCAGGGCAATATTGTTGTTTTGTATAATCTTTACTTTGTCAGCCTTGCAGAGCTGAGCCGGCATCCTCCTTGTCTTTTGCCTGACTTCTGTTTTGTCTGCTTCTCCAAGGCTACATTGTTCCCTTTATTTGATAAAAGTAAAATGCTGTTTTGTTCTATCATCCTTATCAAGTGAGTAAAATGCTGTTCTGTTCCAGTGTCCTTATCAATATGAATAGTATGATCATCCACAATTGCAGATTGGTTACTATCAAAAATATAAGAACCTTCATGGTTTGAGGGCATGAGTCAGATGGCTGCATAGCACAATTTACAACAGTCTGTTTTAAAGATAACCACGCCAATGTGTCCCTTTGAGATACCTAAAACCCTCCTTTGTCAGAGCAGAAACACTGATTTGATCCAACCAGTACTTTCTGTAGCCCTGGATTTTTATGTATGCTGGGAAGCAATTGTATTTTTGGTATTTTAAAAAAGAAATCAATAAAAATGAAAGGCTACCCTATAAAATCCCTTCTGTTGGGCAAGAAGAGTTAAAAATGGAAGAATGGTGAGAAGGTTGGTAGACTATCTCAAATGACTTTGCAACTGGGAATGCCAAAGCGTGGAGAGTAACAGTGTGGAGATCGCCATATATTATACCTACTGCTGTTTATCCTTATGTCTGTTTTGAGAAATAGAATTTCTGTGTAGATATAGCATAGGTTTTTGGAGTGACTCAGGTTTTTGGAGGCAGTCTCACAGACCTGCTCAAGAATCTTGGTTTGAGGGGAAAGAGGATTGAAGTTCAGAGATCACAAAAACCTGAGAGGAGATCATAGCATACTGGTAAACCACATGTGCACAGGACCTTGAGAAACTGGTGGAAACAGCAGACTCCCTGCTTGCCACCTGCCAGCTTGGACTGAGCCTGACAGTGCCTGTCTCTGCCCAGGCACTGCCTTGGATCACCCTGAGCAAAGGGTGATCAAAGTAATGAAGTAAATTTACTCTTAGCATTTCAGCTGTGGTTTTGTGGCTGTTCTGGCTGCCTACCTGTGCAAACTCACACACATCCTTCACTTCACATATCATTTTGAAAACATATTTCATCTCAGTTAATACAGGATTTGGAAACTTGAATAGTATTGTTGGGAGGAAAAGGTTAAAAATGCAAGATTTGACTAGGAGGATGAGAGGGTTGCTCAAGTGACCTTGTGGCTGGGCAGACTAAGAATATCCATGTGGGAAACTTGACATATTTACTGCTGATTATCCTCTATCTGTTTTGAGAAGCAGAACTTCTGCAGAGATAATATAGAAGCTGTCAGAAACGTAAGAGGCACCTCTCACAGACAGACTTCAGTGTCCTTCTGGGAAAGAGATCAAAAATCTCAGAGGTCACAAAAGCAGAGCATTGTGATGAGCAGCACGAGTGTGAGGCCCCTTGGTATCCTGGGGCAGGCAGCAACATTCCCTGCCCCACTGGGATGGGACCAAGCCCAGCTCTGCCTGCTACCCCATTTCCTGTGTTTCTACAGCACAGTGGTGTCTAGGGACTCCCCAGTTAGTGACCTAATGAAATAAATCTACTCATTGCATTTCAGCTGTGGTTTGGTGATCAACTCACAGAGAAATACAAGGGGGTTATTTAGGTTTCACATTGAGCTAAACAAGAATATGTAAGTCGTCCTTTCAATAGTCAGAAGCTTTCATGATCTGAGCCATACTTTGAAATGATAGAGTTTCTTTTATCCAGTTTGATTTACAAACATAATAATTATTTCTCAAATCCTGTATTCACATGATTGTCAGGTGAGTATATTATTTAGGCAAAAAAATGAATTCAGTATTTCTCCTGCAGTAACAAAACACATTTCCTCCTGAGTCCAAGTGATGCAATCATTTCTGTAGATTGTAATAGATTTGGCAGGTGTGAAACTAAGAATGAAAGTAACATTAGGGAAAGTAACATTAGGCAGAGAAGGCATTTTCTAGAAATTTCTTCATGTGAATATATTACTTGTCTCAGCAGGGAATTTATTTTAACACAACTAACTGCAAACTCCTGAATGCTGATTACATAAACATCACTCTTCTTTAAAAACATTTTCCCCAGTAAAAATAACCTCTTGATGGCCTGATGAGATAAAGCCCTCAAGTGTATATTTTATAGGCCAGATTTGGGCATCCATTTTGCTTTCAGAGAAGTAAAAAGCTGCTCAC
Organism: Erithacus rubecula; assembly: GCF_903797595.1. Classification (NCBI taxonomy): domain Eukaryota; kingdom Metazoa; phylum Chordata; class Aves; order Passeriformes; family Muscicapidae; genus Erithacus; species Erithacus rubecula. The sequence goes on from NW_027635860.1 coordinate 10,023,789, forward strand.
CTGTTGTACTTGCTTGGCACTTGCACAGGTAGTTTATGCCTGGCAAGCTTAGCAGTATTGTAAAATACAATAATGTTGTCCCAGGTCAACAGCAATTTATTTAATGTAGGATTGTTGGTCACAAGTGAATTATCTTGAGGAAAGAGATTTGCCCACTGAAAAAGGTTCAGACTTACTCAGCTAATCTTTTTGGTATCAAATTTTAAAAGTACATATAGCTTTGATTCACATAAATAGCTCTTTCATTCTCCTTCATTTTGTAGTCATAATGCACTCCTTAGAGAAATTACACTTTCCCCCTCTTTTTACTAGCTTTATCTGCCCTTTTATACTTGAAGAATCATTTTAAACAGAGATTTTTGGAAAGATTCCTGTAAGTGCTGTAGGTCCTAGGAAGGAAGTTTATGCAGATGCAAGATATAGACAATGAACTAGACATTGGTTGCCTTTGCCTGTGACAAGGAGAACCACTGCTTTCCCCAGTGCCCCACATTGACTTGATCTGCCCCAACAATTATAATCATCTACTAACATGGAATCTCAAAATTAAACTTACTCTAGATTATCTATCTTGCAGAACACACCTAGTGCAGGTAGCTTGGAGTGCAAGGTGCAGGTTGTGCCCTGGCTGGTGGGAAGCAGACTCAGCCCCAAAAAAGAGCTGCAAAGGGGCACTGCCCTTCTGCCTAACAAAGGGCACCATCCTGGAATGCCAGCCATCATCTAGAGCCTCTGTAGGGCCCAGTGAACAGTGAGAAGACCCCAGACTGGCTAGAGCCATTGGACCAAGAAGCACAGGGGAGCCAGGCTCAGTGGTGCTCAGTGAGAGGCTGAAAGGCAATGACAAACTAAAACACTGAAGGGTCCCTCCAAACATCAGGAAACTATTTTATATTGTAAGGTTGACTAAGCACTGGCACAGATTGCTCAAGGCAGTTATAGAGTTTCCATCTTTGGAGACATTGAAAACCATCTGAACACAATCCAGAGCAACATTCTAGGTGGCCCTGCTTGGGCAGGAGTGCTGGACTAGATGACCTCAAAAGATCCCTTCCTGTGTCAATCAGCCTGTGGTTCTCTGATTTTGTGAAATACAATGCACAGGTTTGGATCTCCTCCTGACCTATTTAAAAGATTATGGATACCAAAATAGGACTCATTGTTCTCATGAGACTGTGCTTCCCGCCCAGCCTGGAAAGGCAGAAACAACTTTTTCTTGGGAGTCCAGGGTTTTTCCCTGGCTCCTTTGGGGGTGCAAAAACCCCCCTGGCAGACCCCTCAGAGACCCCCGAGTGCTGCCCAGGAGCTGCAGGGGCTGGATTTGGCTCCTTGGGAGAATCTGCCCACATTGAGAGAAGAGACACAGAAAATAATGATGAGTAGAGTGTAAATTAGAATGTTAGAACGTAGATAAATAGGTTTTCTTGAATGTTTATGATAAGGGACATGTGGCCAAGATGGAGAATTTGGGGGGTGGACACCTTTTCCTCCTTCTCCTCCATGTCATCCATGTTGTGTGACACGTTGGCACTCTTGGATTGGATGGGGTCAGGGCTGGACCATTTAATAAAATTGTATTGTACTGGTAAGATTTTGTAAACATGTAATACATAGTACTAACTATTTAAGATAAGCCCTGCCTTCACCAGGCAGATTCCACCATGGATGCCAGACTGAGCAGACCCTGCTGGCCAGGCAAAAAGTCCCAGAGATAAGAAATAATAAACAATCCTTGGGAAAAGAAAAAACCATCTCCAGCAATCTCTCTTTGGCTGCTTCAGAGAAAACCAGGGTTTGAACCACCTTCGTGTCCCTCTGGGGTGATCTCGGGACAGAGGAGGAACCCCAGACTGGGACATTTTTCCAGGCTCCATTTGGGATTTCTGTCTCTCAGCTGAAACAAGAAAGTACAGTGAGGGATGTGACTGATAATGAAAAGTCAAAATTAAAAATACAAATAAATATTAGCACAAGAATGCAAATCCAAATAATGCTAAGCTGAAAACTTACATGGATGTGTCCTAAGCAGAGCAGCCCTTACTTCCCAGGACAGAATTGCCTGGGCCATGAAGAAGCAGTGCTTCCCTGAGAAAAGTGATGAAGCAGATGGCATCATGTTTACATTTTTGTAGGTGGTATAAGGACTCCTGTGATTTGCATGCTACGGTATAAAGTACACTTGAATACTACCAGAGGATTTGTAATTGTAAACTGCACACAGGATTAATTATCAAGTAAGAAATACTTGAGGGTTAATGACAGCATAAAATCTCATATTAATTTTATAGCAATTATAACTTAAAGAATGATTTGAATATTTTTAAGCAGAAGGACTGGCTACTTTAACACATCATCCCTGTGGGTCCCTTCCAGTTCAGAATATTCTTTACCTCCTCTTTGCTGAGCTATTGTGTTTATACAATATTAGCACTTAATGCTCCTATTCCCACAAATGCATTCTTCAGTACAATGCCACAGCCAATATGTTAGAAATAGTGCCAAACAAGGGAGAGTTTATTTGAAAAGTAGCAAAATAGGATTACCACCTTTTCATTTACAGACTTAATCTTTACATAGAGATTTCATGAGGCAGAAATTATTTGGAACATATTACTAAGCATATTTCTGTATTTTCCTTATTTTTCTTATTCAGTCAGGTATAAGAGATAAGAGATCACAGAAACCATTAAGATCAGCAAACTCCTTAGGCATACATTTTCTGGCTACATTAAGATTCCAGCATGAAGTGACGTCAATTAAATTCCATTTTTACTTGATCTGTGTGATTAGCTGTGAGATAAGGATCTAGAAGGAAATGTGGAAAAACTTCATATTCACATCCATGTACAGAGGTTACTTTTTGGTTAGCTGGTTGGCACTGGTTGCTGTATCTGTAAGTGCATGAATGATATTAAAACATGCTGTGTTTTGAGCAAATGGCTGAGATCTCCAGTCACAGCATTTCACATTTGTGATGAACAACTGGTGTTTTGGGAGAAAAACAATGAAAAATCCTGCACACATTAGCCAAAAATTTGTTCCCTTTCTCCCGTATTTTCTCTGTGTCTTCTCCTCTACAGATATAAGCTACTACTAATTTAAATACAGAAGCAACATCATATTGAGATTTTTTTTTCCCCAGGGAAATCTTTCTTTCCATAGGTAGTAAGCACAGCTACAAAAGTATTACATTAGGAAAATTATGTACTTTAAATTTTGAAGTATAGAGCTTCTAGTGATATGTTGTGCTTGCTTCACACTAGTGATATTTTAAGTGCAACCCCTAAGAACAAAGAGTAACAGAAATATTTATCACATTTCCTAAACATGTATCCTGCTCTTTGCTCAACAACCTCAAGCTGTGATGAAGTAGAAGGGCATGCAGGTAGCCGATGAACTATTTCCTGAAATTGCCAGATTGTCCAAAGAGAGAAGTGTGTGGGCCATTCCTCCTAGACTACCCATGCTACACTACAGCCCTGGGCAACTGTTCCAGCTAACTTTCCAAGTGCCTTGGATAGTTCTTGCCACTTAGCCCAGCTAAAAACTGCATTGGCTGTGAACCTCCCACTTTTTCCCTTTTCAATAAGAAATTATTTTCTCACCATTGAATATGTTGTTCTCATGACCCTGCAAAAGATCCACTGTGTGCTGTACCAGGAGAATAAAGGTGGGTTGTAACAATCTTTTGTGACTCACTGGTGGTTAGAAGCATCCCTGACACTCAGTCAGTGATCACTACCTAAGCAGACCTACAGAAACACCAGTTTCAGTTCTGCTTGTTCTAAAGTCAGTGATGTAGTTTGGTTTTCTGACTGATTTCAGAATTTGAACATAATCTAGGAAAATGCTAAATAAACTAGCAAGCATGAGATCCAGAGTTACTGATGAAGTTTAATAATAATCACATGAAAATCCACCAGAAATGGATAACTTACCACTATAGACCTGCATTTTTATTTTATTCACCTTTTTCCATATTCACAGCCTTGTCAGAAACTAATGAAAGTTACCCAGTTCCTACTTTACCTCTTCTCATAAAAATTCTGCATATGCCAGTTTAAAAGAAACTGGCAAGGCAGGGTTGTGGGGGAAAGCTTATTCTAATTTCCTTTCCTTCTTTGAGACAGTCCTGAAAACCCATCTGTTCTGGGAAGTACTCCACCTGTGAGCAGATGCCTCCCTGGCTTGTGCTTTATTTGCTTGTGTATTTTTAATTGGAAGTTCTTTGCCTGCTAATTGGACGTTCTTTGTTCTGCTAATCATTTATTATGGTACCTTGATTGGAGATGGCTATATTTGCACTAATACCACTACTAGTTTTGTACTAGCATTGTTCTGTGTCACAGAGAAGAAAGAAATGCCCAACAGTCCACTATAATATGAGTCTTGCAGCATGGCTTCCCAGCAGTCAAATTGCAGAAATCATGTTCATGCAATAGTAGTTGTTAACAGAAGTCATGACACCAGCAATGGCAATGACAGTATTTCAGTTGTTTTGTTGTTTTTTTTTTTTCTATAACAGACAGCAGTAGAAGTTAATTTGGTACTTTCTTATTGAACATTCTCTGTTTCAATTATATGCACAGTTCACTTAGGCAGAGTAATTGTGCAACCACACTGCTTTGCTCAACATGTGAGGTAGCTTAGTGATGAGAAAACTGGGAGCAAAGTCACAGGGGACTAAGTCCTGTGATTGCTGGAGTCAAAAGAAAAAACCCAATCTGTTTTAATGGAAAAGTGCAAAGCCTGTGTAATATAATCCGCAACTCCTAAACAAATTGATTAATACTAGACATTAGTATTTTGCCTTTTATACTTCAGTATTATTATCAACAAGGGGAAAATGTCAAGCCTTTCACTCTGATTGAAAAATTTTACTTTTTAGGTTTTTTTTTGATTAGGACTTCTTACCATGATGATGATGATGATTACCTGTATGATAATCCAGTAGTTTGGTTATAGCTTTGATCACCCATCATCTAATGAAATATTATACCTTATTTGACTATGTTTCCTATGGCACACAGGAAAAGGAACAGCAAACCTGAGATGGCAAGAGAGTTTTAGTAGAGATATTATCCAATGTTCAAATAAAATACATAATGAGATACAACATTTTAAATAATGGAACCATTCTGTTTCAAAGTGTAAAGCAGATTCCTGTGGGACATAACAAAAGCATATATTCCATGTGGGTAAAGAACATAGCTGTTAAAAAAAAAAAGAGCAAAAATTTTACAGCAGTCACCTAATCAGATCTTCCAGTAGATAAACATTTTACTCTGATAATTACATTAAACCGTAATTACAGAGACAGTAGACAATTCAATGTGATTGCAAAACACCTTGCAGCAGCAAGACACCTCTCTTGACATCAACAAAAGAAAGCTGTAATAATCACTTACTGTTGTATAAATCTGATAAGAATAGTACCTGATGATTCCCAGCAAGTTATTTAACTTTGGATAACAACTGCCTGCCTCAGTCAACAGGATGTATCCTCTGCAAGGAAAACTGATAGCTGGTAATCATATTCTTGGAATGAGTTATAAACTGAAAAGGTTTAAAATCTTTTATAGATGGGAGATCAGCTGGATTGTCTTTCCATAAATTTTGACATGTTCCATCCTTTTCCATCAGGTCAGTGAGGCTCTTGGTGATCACACAGTTGCTCATTATATAGCAATGCTACTAGAGAAGAACACTTTGTTACAATTGTGCACATCCCCTTCTGTTAATCAAGGCTTGCCTGCAGAGGGTACAAGCTCACGTCCCTTGTGCTACTTGTAGACATAAACTTTTTCTGCTTATCTTTTCAGCCATGATAGCCTCATATCTCCAGAAGCAGTAACAGTTTGGACTCAGCATGACACTACCATTTTGAAGCCTTTCCTGAGTGCTGCCCACTGGAATTGGGGTTTGGGCTATTGGCAGCCCTTCTTGCAATCCCTTGTCCAGGCTACTACCTGTGGTCCCCATCAGATGCTATTTAAGCAATACTGGGTACATGTAGTCACAGGTTTACGTGCTGCCCTGACAGTCTTCTTGATCTCAGCAAGAACAACCCTCTGAGCACACACAAGAGTGGCATCCAAATTTCTCCCTCAGGTAATTTCTCCTGCTGGCTTTCCCCTAACCCTTTGTGCAGTGCCACATGGGAGGGAAGTGTTGTGAGGATTTTGCATAGCCTATGCATCCCAGGGGAACATCTGCTGTTTTGCTTGTGGGTCTCCTGTGCACACCTGTGCGAGTGCAGGATTTACTGTGCAGCTTACTCCCTACAATTATCTAAACAAATTTCATTCCTAAACACTGACAAAAAGAACCTCCAAAGCAACACAAAACAAAAACTCAAACCCACAAAACAAATCACTCCCTCCAAAAATAGCCCCCAAAACCCTTAGTCATCTCAGGCACACAGAAAAACAAACAAACAACAACAACAACAAAAAAAAAAAAAACAAACAAAAAAACAAACAAAAAAACAAACCAAAATTAAATGTCACAGCTTTGAAAATTTCTGTCCCTCTCTCTTGTAAAAGTCTGCAGCACCAACACGATTAAAAGATTGACTCCCAATAACACAAAGCAGTTTCAGAGTGCTAAAGGGAGAGTTGCTCACAAGAGTAGTGCCATGGCAACTGGAAATCTGCCACCTCCTATGAAGCCCAGAGGTGAGAGAGGGAGGGAGGAGCCGTGATGGAACTCTGCAGACCAGGAGAAGCAGCAGCACCTGGGAACACCTGTGCAGGGCCATGACACTTGCAGCTGTGCATCTAATGGTCTCATTGTCCATGGAACTCTGCATTAGACAAAACTACGGGATCACTGCATTCATATCCCACCTGATGGGATTGTTATGGGGACCATGGTAATAATCCTCTTTTGACTTTAAATGTGAATTTTAAGGAGCACATTTAAACATTCATATATTCACACCTTACCACACAGAATTTAGCTTGATGGCCTCATAAGAAGCCATCTGTGTTCTGGTAGCCAGAATACATGAGTATTATTTCAGAAACGTTGCCTCCAAACAGATGAATACTTCAAAATTATTCAAAACTATGTCTCTCTACCACTCTATCATCACAGCCTTTGTTGATTAGCTGCACCTCATAACTAGGATAATAGTACAGAAGACACAAGATTATGCTTTTATTGAGAGAAAAAGTGAAGTTTTCCTCTGCTTGTTTCCCTGATAGGCTTGCCTTCTCTCTTAGAAAAATAATGCTGTCCTCTCTGTTGAAGCTTTGGTCGCCCAGCAAAGCTACTAGTCTCCTTTGTGATATTTAGTTCCCTACTTATTAATAGTTGAAAATTGTGGGATTTATTGAAAAATGAAAATTACCCAGTTTCTACTTTACCTGAAACAAGATGTTACAGTAACACTCTCTATTGACTTTATGTCAATTACACTCACTGAACATTTGGGAAATGTAACATGACACTGGCTACCTTGATCAGAGAAGGGGAACAAAAAAAATATAAACTTTAAGTATCTCAAGGCTGCCTTTATTTTCATAAATATTTTCTGTTTTCCCAAACAGGGGAGGGGAAGGGAAGGGAAGGGAAGGGAAGGGAAGGGAAGGGAAGGGAAGGGAAGGGAAGGGAAGGGAAGGGAAGGGAAGGGAAGGGAAGGGAAGGGAAGGGAGGGGAAGGGAAGGGAAGGAAGGGAAGGGAAGGGAAGGGAAGGGAAGGGAAGGGAAGGGAAGGGAAGGGAAGGAAGGGAAGGGAAGGGAAGGGAAGGGAAGGGAAGGGAAGGGAAGGAAGGGAAGGGAAGGGAAGGGAAGGGAAGGGAAGGGAAGGGAAGGGAAGGGAAGGGAAGGGAAGGGAAGGGAAGGAAGGGAAGGGAAGGGAAGGAAGGGAAGGGAAGGGAAGGGAAGGGAAGGGAAGGGAAGGGAAGGGAAGGGAAGGGAAGGGAAGGGAAGGGAAGGGAAGGGAAGGACACTACCCAAAAAAACCCACAAAAACAAAAACAAAACAAAAAAACATGGTAGTATGGAAAAATATTTCCCACAACTTTCAAAGAGTTTAGCAAAGAAATAAGTTTTTTTAGACCAGATTTGAACTTTGTCCAGGTTTTAAAGATCTTTGAGTTGGGGATTCTGGGAGATCTCCCTTGCTGTTAAAATGCAGTTGGAACAAAACTCTGCCTGTATGAGGAAGGACATAACATCAGTACCATCGCAATTCTGGCCAATTATATAATACAACTATTACATGCAGACAAGTCTTATACTGGGTCAAAGTCCAACTTTACATGTACAAGATGAGAGATTTCAAGCCTCTAATCAGATTATTGGCAGTAATCATTCAAGCCTTTCTTGTTCATTTTCAATTTTCTTAATTTGTCGACAACTCTAGCTACTGTGTTTGTCATATGTGAGGTCCAGGCATTCCAAAAGAAAGGTTTTTTTTCATTTGTCTTACTGAATTGAGCTCAATAGTATCTGCCAAGTAGTAGAGATATGAAAAAGTGGGCTGAAATAGTGCCAGCTTCTCTGCAGTTGGGAGTTATGGAATGGTTAATTACAATATGCTATTGAGAGCAGGAACAACAATACACTGCTTCTACATTTTTTTTTCCCTATCCTACCCTTCTTTCTCTTTTTGTCTCCCATTTCTATTTTCACTTTTCCTACTGCTATTTTTTCTTATTTATCTAATCTCTCCTGTTAAATTCCCTTTTAGTAATACAATTGTCTAATACTTATTGTCAGTACCCTAATATGTGGGTTAATAAGGCAACAGAATAAAACTGGAACAAGCTACTCTCACACTGTTTTAAATAACTACTTATGAAAAACTCTTCAACTTCCAAATTCTTTCTACAAGATGAAGAAGAAATTAAAAATATGTGCATAAAGTTTAAAATATGCCTAGGGGAGTTGCTTGCCAAAGGATTTGCCATATGTTGAGTGCACTTTAGAGGTGCTCTGTGGGCCACATATGACTTGCAGATAGGTGGTGGGAGCATATGACAGAGGACTGGACTTCTTGAGGAATAAATGTGTGACCTGAGCTCATGTCTTTAGACCCTTTAAAGACATGAATGACTGTCTAAAGTTAGAAACTTAATGAAGAGAGGACATAGCCCATCTTTCTTCCCAAAAGATTATCTAGACTATTTGTACAGATGAGGACTTGGGCAAAAATAAACTTGTTAGGAAGGAGATTGATGAGGGGATTTGACAAAGAGGCTGTTTTAGTTGTGACACTGCATGTGACTTCCATGCAAAAGCCATTTGTTCTTTACAATTTCCTTTAAAAATGGACTGTGAATTTAACCTGAAGAGAAACTGGAGTTCTGCAAGAATTGCAGCTGGTAAATTCTTAATGTGTTTCCTGCTTACTGTGCTTGCTCCACCACTCCTGCATTGACAGAGCCAATATGGTTGTTTCTAACCTTTCCAGTTGTTCTTACAGGACATTTCTACACCTAGAGTGCTCACCTAAAGGCTGCTTCCTGAAAGTGACTACTGATGTTAAATTATTTAGGAAGAACAATTGCAAGCGCTATTCTGCTCCTTCAGTTGTGCAGCCTGTTCAATGAAAAATAATTTTGCACAGACTAAAGATTCTAGCACTGTTTGCATACATTCTCAGGGTTTTCTCAATGCTAAATCCATATGTGCAAACTGTTTCATGTTCATGTATGTGGTGTTTCTTTAACATGATTATAAAAAGAGACTCTCCTCAAGATACACACATCCTTTCCATGTGGAATTCTCCTGACCTCTTCCCTCTTAACACTAATGATCAGAAATCCTGGGAATGGTACCTCATGGGTTTAGCAATGAGCATTAATTTCTTTCTGACTCAGTAGCTCAAAAGCATCCCTAAATAAATAACAGCTTTAGATTACTATGTGAATGGATGCTAGCTGTACTTGTTCTGATTCTTTCTGTTACGATGCTGAGTGACAAACTCCCAATCCTTTGTTAAGTTTAAATGATCAGTTCACTACCCAGAAGAAATAAATCCTTCAGGTTGATACCTCTGTGGCAAGGGTATATAGGTACACAGTACTCTGACTATTTAGCATGTTATTTTTACCTAACCAAACAAATAATTCTACTTCTGGCTGTGTAAAATCAGCAGGTACATTTAATTCTAGACATCAAATAATAACAATTTAGATTCACCTTTTTTTCTGAAATTGTATCAGATGAAAACTTGCTGAGAGATTAAACAACAATCTTGTAAGTTTAACTGTCAGATTTATTTGATGACTACTGTCACTCACAGAAGAGAATTGGGGATGGAAGAAAATTAATGTATAGATTACAGTAATCAATGTCCTTATTTCTGCATTGAAGACTTTCAGCTGTGAGAAATTGTAATAAGGATATATGTTGGATTTTACATTTGAGTGTCTGGTTTGCCTTACAAGGACAAAAAAAAAAAACCTTTGGACAAGACACTCAGCTACAAAAAAAAATCTAGATCAAAATGATCATAACTTATGTTTGCTATATTTATATTATAGATTTGCTATTTTCACAGAACTCCATTTTTTTTTGGGTTTGATCCACCAAAAATAATTGAGGATTTTGCTATCACTTGTAACAACAGAACTATGTCCAAATCCTTAGTGGCCTAAAAAATTGTCAAGGAGAAAAAAACTTTTCAATCCCTCCAAATCTTTATTTTTAAAGTTATTTCTGTCTTGCAGTAAATGCTGTTGCACATAAGATTGCTCCAGCCATAAACCCTTAGAAATTTGCTGAAAATCTTGAAACACACTGTTTTTTTTGAGCCAGACTCTCAATGAATTTGTAAGTATTCCAAATGGGAGCTATTAGCGAAAGCATTCTACCCACCAAACTGCTGACTCAAAAGTGTCAGATTGCACTATGGATATGACAAAGTAATGTTTTTATTTAGCATGGTGATGCAATTCAAACACAGTTTCCAGAAGGCAGTTTTACAACTTATTGCAGTAATTTCACAATCATTATGAAAATAAGATCACGTAAAGGGTAAGGCTGGAATGGACCACAGTGAGTCACCTGGTCCAGCCTCCCTGCTCAGAGTCATCCCAGAGCACATGGCACTGGATCATGTCCAGATGGTTCTTGAATGTCTTCAGTGAGGGAGACTCCACAGCCTCTCCAGGCAACCTGTTCCAGTGCTTGGTCACTGCACAGTAAAAAACTTCTCCCCCATGTTCAGGTGGAGCTTCCTGTGTGTCAGTTTGTGCTCTTTGCTTTTTATGCTGCTGCCTGGTGCTGCTGAGCAGAGCCTAGATCCATGCACTGACACTCTCCCCTCTGATACTCACAGCCTTTGATGAGGTCCCCTCTCAGCCATCTCTGCTCAGGGCTGAGCAGACCCAGCTCCCTCAGCCCTTCCTCCCAAGAGAGATGCTCCTGTGCTCTCGACACCTTTGTCCCCCTGTGCTGGACCCTCTCCAGCAGCTCTGTGTCTCTCGTGTGCTGAGGAGTCCAGGACTGGACACAGCACTCCAGAGGTGCCTCACAGGCTGAGAGGGGCAGAATCACCTCCTGGAACCTGCTGGCAATGCTTCCCCAGTCACCCCAGGACACTATTGGCCTTCTTGGCCACCAGGGCACACTGCTGGCTCATGGACAGCTTGCTGTCCACCAGTAACTAATAACTAATAACTAATAATGAGGTTAACAAAACAATCCAAAGCACTTAAGATATTGCTTACTTCAGCAATTACTTTTGAAACACAAAATGATCCTAAACCAAAAAGGTTATGCCAACATTCTGATCCTGTGTGGTTTTTAATCTTCAGTTGAGTGTTCACAGACTGTTTATTTCCTGTGCTAATGGACTATCCTTTAATTTACTAACACCAAGGAATGACTAGACTTCATCAAATTACATGATAACAAATACATTTTATATAGCTTATTTTTGATCTTTTTGTTTAATAGGAATGAATATCAAATTGTTGACTGCCAAATATGAAACCATCATAGCAACATGGGCATTGCTACCTTAAGAAACATAAACTGAAATAACAAATAATTTGACATAATCTGAAAATATCTCCTAAGAAAGTGATGATCTTAAATACACTATGGCAAATTTGTAGATGACAAGTAAGACTAGATTCCTGTTGTCTTTGGCACTACAAAACTGAGAGGAAAATGTGCCATCCCATCTCTGAAAAAAAACAAACAAACCAGACCTAGAATTTAAATGGTTAGAAATTTAAGAGGAAGAAAATTTGGAATTTCAATTTATGGAAACACTGATTTGAAAGAAGTGAGCTAACTTACAACTACAGAATCCCCCCTTACCTCCCAATTCCCCATCCTGCTTTTCACTGCCTGGAAAGTATCTTTCAGCTGACACACTGATAATCACTTAGAAACTTAAAGATTAAATTTAAAGTAATCAGTTTTCCTATGGATTTCACCTGGGACAGTTGGATATGCAAATTATTTATTACAACATCATGATAGGAAAACATCTGTTGGTATGTTAACTGCTACTGCTCTATCTAATGTTTTACATTATTAGAAGGTTAAGCAGCTCTAAAGTTCTCTACAGATCTGGGGACATGATCAACAACACTGAAGAATCTAACCTAAGGTTAAAAACTTCTAATGATCAGTTTGGATTAATTGTTCTGTCTGCATGAATGCCAAATCAGAGGAATATGTTGATCTATAACCCAAGCAAACAAACAACTGTGACATCTTATCACAATTGAGTATTATATATATGTATACATATATAATATACACGTATTTTTATATATATATGTATATATGTATATGTTATATATTACATATTATACATTATATGTTATGTGTTATATGTTATATATGTTATATGTTATGTGTTACTGTACATATTTTTATATATTTTATATCTATATCTATATATGTATATATATATGTATATATATATATATAATACTACAAAATCAGCAATCCTATGTATGGAAACCTGTGCAATGTTGAGCATTAGGTTATAATATTTCACTGCTGGGTCTCCTTGCACCTGGGGAAAACAGGCATGCTCCATCGTTGCTACTTGACTTCACAGTTGTTCTGGCAAGGAAATCCTCTTTTTACATTAATTCAGATTTTACATAGTGCCAGGCATTAGCAGCAGAAATTTTATGATAAATTTTATAAGTCTTTTTTTAAGTGGAAGCTGATAAACCCTTTTCAATAGTGAAAGTAAGAAGCATTTGGGCTTCTGGTTATTTTTATCACTTTGAGAGAGAAAGTGAAATACTAACAGGTTCTGTTTCCAAGTACAAAGTTCAAAGAAGGGAGTCACCATGAAAAAGTCCTTGGATATTTCCCATTTAGTCATTTTCACTGCTCCACCCACATAGCCAACATGGTTTATGAAGCTTAAGTGAAATAAATAAACTTCCACACCCTTAACCTAACAGAGAATGGAATATTTAAGGGAAGAAAAGTGTAGCACGTTGACCAGAGAGGCTGTAGAGTCTCCTGCACTGGAGATATTCCAAAAGTGCCTGGACACAATCCTGTGCTATGTGCTCTGGGATGCCCGTGCTTGAGTAGGGAAGTCAGACCAGAGGTCTCCCTGTGGTCTCTTGCAACATGACCCATTCTGTGGCTCTGTGAAAAGGCAGAAGGTACATAAATCCATAACACTTTACTTTGAGAGACTGTATTTCTACGAGTCAAAATGAAATCTGAAATACCTGGTAAATGTTTATGGTTAAAAACAGCATTCAAGGGAAAACTTTGGAGAACACAGGAATCTGCAGAAAAAAAATAATGAGCATTAAGGATAGAAAAAGAATCAGAACTTAAGTGATTGCAAAACCTGAAATAGTGATGATAAGAAAAAAAAACCCATTGATAAAAGTTTTTCAAAGATATTTTGAAGTATTTCTACAGATAATTAATTCTTCAGTGCTCTGTATGTGGGAGTGGTAGTGCAGTTTAGTTTTTAAAGACTTTTTTTCTGTTTGAAATTATTACAAAGATTAATCCATTTTCTATTTCATAAAAGCAGTTACAGCTTAAGAGAGAAAGCTCAAGAGTCTACAGGCATATATGATGAAAAGTCCAATATTATCTCAGACTCACTAAACACAGGTAACATATTCAAGATTTTGGTGATCTATCCAAACAAGTGATACAGCCATGAGACTTGTAGTTGAATATAACCTAGAATTCAAATGTCCTTCTCTCCATGCCTGTGCACTAAGTAATCTGACTTCACCCCAACAAAAAGGTATTTTTGGAACTAGACATGTTCAAAAGCTCTTTTATTAATTCAGAATTTAGCAAAGTGGTAGCAGCTCAGGAACAAATCTTGGATTGATCTTGATAGGCAGGATTATTACAGTTAATAATACTGGCTTTTTTTATCATAATGGCAATCATATTCATCCTAAATGATCATATGTATTGTGTGATGAATTCCTGCAGTCCCATGCCAGGGGTTAGTGCTTATTTCTGTGAGAAGTCCACAGCAAGTTAGTGGGGATGTATAAACAAATGGGAAATCAACTGCTTAGATGACTGAAAGTCATCATACGTTAGTATGAAGCAGAAAATGGACTTCTCTCTGCTAACAAACTCAGTGACAGTCACTTTATAAGAAAACAGTTTCCGTAAAAATAACCTTGCTCTGAGGTATGCATGGATATCTGAATTCTCTTTTGGCTGAGATTCTACACATACTTACAGAATGTACTGATTTGAAAGGTGAAAATCTGAGCAAAAAGACATTACTTACTACAACCAAGCCAGAAGCAAGTAAGAACACTGTTATTTTATTTCTGTCTAGCTAAAGAAAGTCTAACACCTTCAACATACCTATCGGCAAAAGAAACAGGGTTTTTGTTCCTTACAGATTTTTAAAACATCTTTTGTCTCTTACTGTCTTGGTTGCTCTTTTCTCCAGATGGTATAACTCACACCAAATGAAGACAGGTTTTCTTTTAGTGTATGAAGAACTCAAATAAAGTTTGAAAGCAAGAGCATTACCAAGGATGTGAGCATAGCATTATTTTTCAACAAATGGAGCAGATTTCTTAATAGCCAAGTCAGTTTAGAATGAAGAACATAAAATCTTTAGACATGCAGACCTCTTCACCATTAATTCTTCCTGGCTGCTTCTTCAAATTCATCTTTAATTTTGGACTACAGACAGATGAATTGTAGTCATGAGTGTAAAAGAAACAAAATTTGAATTTTTCTCTGCATTTCAATGTTTCTTTTCTCTAAAAGTTGTTCATAAATAGGATTTGAATACCAATAACATAGAAAAGCTCAGCAGAAATGTTCAGTCAAAAATGATGCCATTATCTACAGAAAAACTAACGGGTCACAGAGAAAAATTTCTTCTGACATAATCTAAACACAATCTAACATTCTAACATAATCATATTCCAGTGTTTTCAGGAGATATCCCATTCAGAAGTATGGTAAAAGCTAGCAATTACATCACATGTGCAACTCAGGAACACAGTCAAAATTTTATCCATAGTTCTTTTATGACTTTTGCATAGAGACATATTCAAGCACAGACATCACTGAATAATAGAAAAGTAGCAAAAATTTTTGAAACACCATGATAGTTGTCTCAATAAAAGGTTTTCCAGATGCTCAGTTTCAGTAGATGGAAGTCAAAAGAAGATTAAGACACCCTGAAACAAATTCTCCTGGATATGCTGGATTTTAGTCAGAAGAGGGGAAGGAATTTTACATTCTTACAAACTTATTCCATGTCCCTCTGGTTTTGTCTGTTCTTGCTATGCTTATTTTTATTCTTTTTTATTCTTTCTTTTGCAACTGGAAACAATTGCTAACACATTTTTGGGCATTTTCCACAGACTTAGAAGCAGTAGATTGCTAACTACAGAACATTAGCTTGATTGCCTACAAAGCCTAATGCAGCATCTCATGCAGTGTTAGTGAGTACAGTGTGCCTAATTATCATGACTTAGAGGTAATGCAGACAGACATTGCATTTGGAGCCCTACCTGTGTAGGATTGCCCTTTGCCTGGGCTGACTGAGCTGCCTGTGCAACTCTGCTGTACCTGGTACCAGAGTTCCCTTCAGTGTATTTGCACAGCACCAATGGTGCTGGGCACAGAGACAGGAGATAGCCTTAGCACAGAAATACAATGCACCAACATTTGCTCTCTAATATGATGATGTGATACAGAAATAGAAATATACTGCAACCCTGTTTCTGTACAGCCATAAAGGAATATGTCTGGACAAAAAAATCCATGTGGGCTTGGTGTCTGCCTCTATTCAGCAGAGGAGATGTCTGACGATTTAGAACTTCTGTTTAGCTAGGGAATAAAGCAATATTTTCTAGTCCTGGTACTGACTGATAAAGACCCACACTTTGAACATATTTCTGAAATAAGTACAATAGAACTTGTATGTAACTGCAAAAGCAATTTCATGTTTTAAAGTAGTAAGATATCATACTGGTATCTGGGCAATCCACTTCTGACTACTCTTAGAAATTGAATTTTCTTGCCCTCTGCCACATGTGTGAGCACGGCTTTACACACATGTACAGTTCAAGAGCAGGGTTTTATCAGTAAAATGGTGCCAACACCCACTGAAAATACACTGCATCTCATTGTTAAGTTCTCTGACATGAGTCCTGAGTGCATTTTTTCTCTAAAGATTAGATACTTTTAAAATAGAAATACAGAAAACAGCACTGAGAGGCTCAAAACGAATGATTCACTCTCAGAGGGGGCAGAATTCCAAGCATGGGATAAAAGTATCTCTCTACATGGAAGATGTTGCAGTGGCATTAATGAAAAACAGTCTTGCTCTGCCAAATAGCAAACTGGGAGTTTAATATTTTGTTTTTAGAGAAATACTGAGACCACCATACTTCAATTCAGTGTCTTTAAGAGAAAACACAGCTTTGAGAAGGAGAAAGCCACAAAAACCAGGCAAAGTCTGCAGGGTGCATGCTACAGGCTAATAAGTGCTTTTGGGTGCTTGGTTGTTCGGTTTGTGCCATAATATGTGTTTTAGAATTTAAAGATGCAAACATATATTCTAAATTTAATTTTCCATATTATTTCAGATATGAAGCAGAATCTTTAAACTCCAAATAATGCAACTTATTGTGAATTAATCACTATTAATAGTATAATATTGAACATATAAAGTCTTAATAAATTCAATCTCACATTAAATCTGTTAGTTTCCTAAAATGAGTTCAAATCATCCTTCTATCTAAACCAATATTTCTACAGTCATTACACTGTTATTTTAAAGAACATGAAACTAGAAGACTAGTCAATAAAACATTCAGACAACATTTACTCTAACATTTTACTTATTTCTTTCCCTTCTCTGAGCCAATTTGCATCTATATATGCTAAGCAATAAAACTAGCAGGAAATGAAAGACTGAGGAATTTAGAATTTCTCCATTGCTGCTATTCTGTGGGAAATTGTAGTGATTAGATCACTTCAGATGCATGCCCTGAGCTGGGAAGCAGAATTGATGTCATCTAGTTTTTGACAGCTAGGAGAGCTCAACACTTCTCAGTTTTCAAGTGAGCATGTGGCAAAACATAACGAATTAACTGCCAGAACTCTGTATGGTCTCTGTTTGGCAGTGCTGGAATTTCAACTTCTGTGGATACTTCTCTCTCTTTCACCTTCCAAAAGGTTTTTACGGCCTCTCTGGTCTTACATACAATTTCCTCTGCAGACCTGTCTTAGATTATGCAATTTTCTTCAAGAAAACAGGAAATAGTGCAGCTCTCAGAGTGGAAGTCCTGTCTGCAAGTTGTCAGCAGCTCTGCAGCCTCACAGTTACAAGAAAAATAAAAAAAATATATAGCTTATTGCAGAACAGCTCATTAAGTAGCACAAGCGCAGGGATATACAGGTAGCTAAGAGGACTGAGTCTTGGGTGACGAATCCAGAAATACTGAATCTATTTGGAATCTGAGTTGTACTGGAAGCTGAAGGAAGTGATTCAAGGAGGGTGGGAATTTTTCAGAAAAGCACACGTGTTCTGTTTAGAATAATAGTGCCAATGGTACAAGGATGATAGTTTTGTTCAATGGAAGAGATCACGATGATAGATTTGTCAACTTATAGACTAAACTTGTCTGAATGACTGTGGCTCATATGAGTAGCTGTATGAAAAGCTCCCTGATTTCTACAGCAGAACTGAGTGCCTAGTTCTGCTCAGTTATCTACATTGTTTGTGGAGTGAAAAAAAAAAAAGTCAATGTAAAAGAAAACTGGGGGAGGGTAGGATGACACAAGCTATCAGTTCTTAGATACCAAAAATTCATTATCATCTGAAAGCAGTCATCAGAAGTCTAGGTAATCCCTGTTAAATAAGGTGTGTTTTCTTAAAATTGTTCAGGACCATTTTAAAAGGCCTTTTGTCCTGCTTTGTTTTCAGGGGAAAAAAAAAATTTGGGGTTAGTGTTGACATTCTGATATGACATAACTCACCTCACCTTGATAGTATGTAAGAATATAAATCTGTAATTACTAGACAGAAATTCAGACAAATAGAAGAAATTAATAAATTTTAATCCCGTGTAAAATATATCCTTAATGAGCATGCTCAACATTATTTTAACATATATCTTTTATATTATATTCATAAACTGATCAAGTCAGTAGAAGTGGAAAACTGTGTGGTTCTGGTTTTTAATATAATCTTGCTTGTTTACAGTGAGTGAGGAACATAGTAAAGAAAACTGCTTATTTTAATTAAGAGAAGAAATAGAAGTCTTTGTAGTTCTATACATTTATAGGGGAAAAAAATCTCACCAAATTAACATATCACAGGACTGTCTGTCTTGAAACAGCAGGCTAAGTTTTAACTCCTGCATAAGTCATATTCTGAGAGAGACTTTTGATGCAAAAGGTTCCATTACCCACTATTACTCAGAAAACTCTAAGCAGCAGCTCTTAAAGCATTTACAGATTTCTAGAAACCTTTTCTGATTTTTTTTTTAAGGCTGAAGGAAGTAGATCTTCCTATATGTAACTTTCCTCCAAAAAAATCATCCGTGCTAACTGGATACATAAAACCAAAGGAAAGCAAAAATGAAATTACTGATGTGGGCCTAAAATATTACCTGTGCGTATGCTGGACTCTGTGCTCTGAACTTCCACAGTTAGTAGCTCAGATCAACAACATGGATTTCAAGGTAAAAAAGTTGCTTGGATTATCTGATCTCACCCCTCTGGTAGAGACAACTAGAGCTTTAGTATCCTGCAGTGACTGAGCACTCTGCACTGCCATCCTCATGCAAAAGTTTTGACAAAGTGAAGATACAAGAAAAATGTTAAATATTCTGCATTGTCAAAATGATTGAGCTGCAATTACTGATGGTTTCATCAAAATTCATCCCAGAGCTGTGCATCACTAGGTCTCCTGGTAGCATAAACTTGTTCTGGCTTGGACATGACATACAGTTAGGCTACTCCCCACACCATCAAGAATGTAAGTTGTGCACGTAAAAAAGGTAAAAAATTCATCAGCATAAAGCTAATTCCTATAAATTGTCTGAAAGAGTCTTAACCAGAAAAACGTGTTTATACCAGATCATCACTCTGCCACAGTGTGTTTGATCTGGAACTATGAGTCTTAAAACTGACTTCAGTATATTGTTAATATATGCCTTCCGACACACACACATAAAAGTAAATAATAGTACTTTTCCCATCTCAGATATTTTGTGGAATAAAAACATTGCTATGGGATGTCATAAATGTCCTCTATATAAACATCATCATCAAACCCATCAAAATGTGATTATATAAAGAAGAAAAATGTCTTTGACTACTCCCAAAGCTTCAATTTTTCTGCAATTACCTCACTAGCTCCTATGTTATAAGCAGCATAACATGGAATTCAGTATGGAATTTTGGCTGGAGGAGGGTTAATGCTCTTTAAAGTAGTTAGATTTGTGCTGGAAACAAGTCGGGGATGTTTTTGTTACTGCTGAGCAGCACTTAGACAGCATCAAGGCCTCTGCTGCTCCGCACAGGACCCCATCAACAAGATGCAGAAGCTGGGAGGGGAAACAGTTGGGACTACTGAGCCATGGGATTCGATATACCATGGTGTCACACTTGGTCTGTAAAGCTGTGGGAAGAAGGGGGAAGGACCTGGGATGTGAGTGTGATGGTGTTTGTCTTCCCAAGTTAATGCTACACCGGTTGGAGCCCTGTTTTTCTGGGATGGTTTAACACTCACCTGCCCATGGGAAATGAGTGCATTTCTTGTCTTGCTTTGCTTGCATGCATAGCTTTTGTTTTATGTATTAAACTGACCTTATCTCAGCTCGTGAGTTTTCTTACTTTTACTTTTCTGGTTCCATCCTCCCTCCCACTCCAAGGGGCAGTGAGTGAGTGGTGCTTGGTTGCCAGCTGGAGATAAACCATGACAAGAGCAATCTACTAAAATGATAATTGCAGAAAATTAGATTGCAGCAAGCCATCTACTATCATAACCAGTGGCAACTCCTGTCCTCTCTGTGCAGTTTTCATACATTGGCACATAGCTGGCAGATCCCAGAGTGAGGAGACCCTGGGAGTGTGAGGAGAAAAACATGCTCATTGAGATTCATGATTGGTCATTTACTGAGAGTTTACTCATACCACTGTTTACTTATAGCACTGTTACAGACTATATGCAAGAGTGGAAGAAAAATGTTTGGGTACCCCTTTGGTTCAGCACAAAGAAGAAAGAAGAAACTTTCTCTTAATTTAGGATGCTTTTTCGAAAGTAGAGTAGTTAGGAGTTCTGCCCATTCTTGGAAGAGGGCCTGGGACTTGGTACTGCTTGTTCATCATATATAACCAGTGTCACCACTATCTGCAGTTCTTAGAAGTTCTTTTGCAAGAGTTCTGTAAAACAGTTTAGTCTTGCCCATTGAGGTGAAAGCAGTTCACTTTAAAAATCTGAAAGGGGATTTTGAGACGCCTGATAGTATTAGATCATTCTCATCTTCCATTTTTCTATCTCAAAAATACTCATATAACTAGAAGCTAGCTAAAGCTGCAGATTCTGAATACATTAAAAAAATGCCATCCACTCTAAAGATTCAGACATGAGCCAGATGGCACATCTGACTGCAGTGTATATGAGCCACTGTACTCCTACTGCTGTGAAAAGCAGAAACTGAAGCATCAGAGGATGAAGCTAGTTTACCAGGAATCTCTCTTGTGGCTCTGACCTAGCGCAGCCACTGTCTCTAAGTGATGTGACTAGAGCACGTGTGTTTGAGTAAACTGGTGATTAAGTTATCTTATAAATACCATGGGAGATAAAAATCCAGAGTGAAGTGAGGACCTTGAACAAAACAGAAGAAAAAATGTAAGCATAACATTGAAATGCTGTGTTATTTCTTCTCTTTAACACACATGGGTACACAATAGCTCCTACTGCACTTGGAATTCAATGTGCATGAGTCAGCCTGTCTGATATCAGCAATTACAGCTATAAATGCAGAGCTATTATGCGCTCATGTTGTGTAGCTTGGGAGTAGTCTATTCTACCAGGAACAAAAAGGTCTTGATCAGCTTAGGGTTCTTAACTATTCTCAAGCAGTGAGCAGGCAGTCAACTGTGCAGCCTTGCTTCACACAGCAGGAATTCAGCCCCAGCACTCTGCTCTCTGAGAAGAGCCCAGGAGACTCATTCTCTTGAACACAGCAGTGTTGCACATGAAGTCCCAGTAACCTCCCATTTTCATCAGCAGGAAATCTTTGCACATTTTTTTTCTCACAGCTTCCTTTCCAGAGTCACTCATTTACACTGATTTATAGCCTTCTTCACTGTCCTCCTCCTCAGTTCTTCCCCCTCAATTTTTTCCTGAGGCCTGAAAAACTTAAACATGGAAATTTAATGCTGGTGGAATTTACAATCTGGATTTTTTTGCCCTCTCAGCATGGATGGGAATGACCAGGTGGATGCTACCAGTGGCTATTCTTTTGTGGTCCTGCTCAAGGTGCATGTCTGCTGGTGGCTGGCCCAAAAGCACTTTTATGGAAAAAAACAGAATTTGGAGTTTATATGTGAACAAATGAGAAGCAAAATGAGAGGCAAGTAAGGTGACTCTCTGGTCCAGGCTGAGCAGAGGTTGAGAACAGGAGCTAAGACTGGCTGAGAAAGCTAGAGCTGTTCAGGCTGCAGCAGAGAAGGTTGCATGGAGATCTCGTAGCAACCTTCCAGTATCTGAAGGGGGCCTACAGAGAAGCCGGAGAGGAACCCTTGGTCAGGAAGAGAGATAAGACGAAGAGTACTGGGCACGAATTGAAGGAGAGGAAATGTAGTTAGGAAGACGTTTGTCAGTGTGAACAGTGAAGCCAGAGCCCCTCTGTCACAGCAGGTGCCGTACCAGCATGCGTGCAGCACCACGGCACGCAGCCCCGCACAGCCCCTCGCACCGGGTCTCCTGCGGACCCGGGAGCACCGAGCCCCGCTGCCCGCCCGGCCCGTGCCCAAACGAGCTCCCGGAGCGCCCCCATCCGAGGGCGAGGGGAGCGGCCGGGGCCAGCGGGGAGCGCCCGCCCGACGCCCACCGAGAGCGGCGCCGCGCCTCGCCTCGCCCCCGGGACGGGCGGGACGGAGGGAGGAGCGGCGGGCGGGAGGAGCGGTGCCGGCACCGCCTCCGCCGTCATCTGCCGCTGGAGGCGGAGGAGCTCGGCAGTGCCGGCCGGGTGGCGGGTCCCCGCCGCTCTCCGTCCTCTGTGTGCGGCGCCGGCGGCGAGGGCACGCCCGCAAGAGCGCTCCCGCTGCCGGTCCGGCCGCAGGCAGCGCGGAGCTTGCCTTGCCCTGCCCTGCCCTGCCCTGCCCTGCCCGCCGGTGTCGCCTGCTGCTGGCGCGGCGAGCCCAGGGACTGCGGCGGGGATTCTCCGGGTTTGTGCGATTATATTCTTACGTGTTCAGCTCGGCTCCGGAGATAAGGGCTGGGGGAAGGCGGGCGGCGCGGGGCGGAGGCCGGCGGGGCCCCGGGCTGGGCTGTGGCGGGTGCCTGTCCCCGCCGGAGCCCCGCCGGCACTGGGGACTGAAGGACCGGCGGAAAACGTGTCTCGTTCCTGTGCTTTGTGTGTCTGTCGGTCTGTCTGTCTTCGCTTTGGGAGCGGGGAGATTTTTCTGTGAACTTCCACGGACTTTTAAGTCGCTTAGTTGTGGGGTTGCAACACTTTAAGATAAAAGAGGACCCAGCAGCATTAGGGGAGCGGTGCGAGGTAGGTTCCTGCATGCCTGAGGCGCTGGCCGTTCGGGATTGATCTGTGCTGCAGCTGAACGGGCTCTTCCAGGTGTCCGCAGCCCATCCCTGTAGAGGTCCGGCTGGGCGCTGCAGGGAGAGTGAGGCTGGACTGAAGCGTTTCTGCCCAAAACGCTGATTTTGCTGAATAGAGCCCGATAGCGGGAAAATCTTTAAATAGTAAACTTACCTGTTAATACATAAAGTGACTTCTGTAAACTAGCAATCTCTCCAATACCTTGCTTAGGTGATCAGAGGTTTTTGGGTTATCCTCTGCCCCCCTCTTTTCTCTTTAAAGCTGTTGCCTCTTAAAAGCTAAGCTATGGTACGTGGTGTTGCTTTAGGAAAACTTATCTCTCCCTAAGGGAATGTAAATATTCTTGTTTCATGTTGTTTTGGAAAGGATATTGCTTAAGGTGAAGAAACAGAGGGTTTTGTTCCATCTATTCTGTTAGAGAGTCGTGTTTATGTAGATGATTTGACTCTAACATTTGTTAGATAATGTAAGGTGAAGAGAACTTACTTAGATCAATGTTAAAACCACAGAAATTCTTCTTAAAATGCACCTAACATAAGTAACATTGGCAGTTCTGAAATTTATGAATATATATTGTTGCACCCACTGGGCTTTTTAATGTAGCAATGTAAATTTACAGGATCTTTATCTCATGGTTTATTATGCTGGAGATGGTTTGTAATGAAGTTCATTAAATTCTCCTCCTCCTAAAAAGTCCATTGAAGCAGAGAATACACATTCTAATGAATGCCTAATGCAGTTGTGACTTGGACTCTTCCAAGACATAAATAATACCTAATTTGTCACGTCTTTCTCCAATCAAATAGTTTCCTTCCCATAACCTATTGGGATTTTTCCTTATAGCTATTTCAAAACTGATTCAGAAAAACCAAAATTGAACACAATTATTCAAACTTCTTTTGCTCTTAAGGATCAGTGTCTAACAATTTATTGGGGGAAAATAAAACAGTAAAAATGTTCCTCTTAATTATTCTTATTTTACTGTATTTTATCTCTTCCCTTGATTCTTCTCTTCCTGCAAATAGATAAAACCGGGAGGTGAAAATCATATTCTAAGTTAAGGAATTGATCCTTAAACCATTAAAAGCAGCAGGAGGTTTCTTTTCCCAAGTTCATTGGATGCTAGGTAAAGGCTGTCTTTAGTCGTGTTTGAATGTTCTTGATATTGTAAGAATTTAAACATGTGCCTAAGAATAAGCATTTGCTCACGTTTTAGGATGGATTTGTGGAATTTGTTGATTTCTCCCTTACTTATCTAGCCTGTAGGATCCTAAAGGGATTCTCTTTTTACTTTTTACACCAGTAGAATGGGCTAGAAACTATAAAAACTACTTTTTCATGTGGTCATGTTGAGAATGTGCTTACCAATTCTTCCAGTCCTGAACGTACTGTACCTAATCAGTATGTTTATATTCCATGTAACCAAGGCACATTAGGTGTGTTGGCATTCTTGGCTACTTTAGAGTAGAGACTGGCAACAACCTTTCCTCAGGCAGCTGGTTACAGGGCACTGCCTCCAGCTCAAGTTTGGTTTAAGGGTAGATAAGAGCTGGCACAGCTTCCATGCTCTTTTCAGCACCCTGTACAATACAGTGCTGTGCTAGCAATTGCTGAGAGCCTGCCTAAAGATTTGTCTCACACAGTGATTGAAGAGTCTATACTTGTTGGTGTTGCAGTGTGACTGCTTTGGTTATATGATCACCTCCTGTGAGAAGGTGACCTGGAAAAGGCTGTGGATGTAGCTGCCTGGACTTCACTGAAAGCTTTGATACTGTCTCACATAGCATTCTCCTGAAGAAGCTGGCTGCCCATGGCTTGTCCAGCTGCTCTCTCTGCTGGTTAAAACAGCTGTATCAATGGCCAGGCTCATACAGTGGTGGTAAATGGAATTACATCCAGCTGGTGACTGGTCACAAGAGACGTTTCCCAGGGCTAAGTAAATCTTTAAGATTTTTATTAATGATCTGGATGAGAGGATTGAGTATACCCTCAGTATGTTTGCAGGCAACACCAAGCTGGCAGGAGTGTTGATCTGCTTGAGGCTCTGCAGAAGGCTCTGGACAGGCTGGATTGATGGTCAAGGACAGGGGTATGAGGTTTAACATGCTGTACCAGGTCCTGCACTTCAATAGCTCCATCGAGTGCCACAGGCTCGTTCAGAGTGGCTGGAAAGGGGTCCAACAGAGAAGGGCCTGGGGTTGCTGGTTAACAGCAGCTGAACATGAGCCAGCAGTACCCAGGTGGCCAAGGCCAATGGCATCCTGGCCTGTTCCAGCAATAGTGTGGCCAGCAGGGCCAGGGCACAGCACTGGGGAGGCCACCCCTCCAATCCTCTCCTCAGTTCTGGGCCCTCACTGCAGGACAGACACTGAGTTGCTGGGGCATGTCCAGAGAGGGGGAACAGAGGTGGTGAAGGGTCTGGGGCACACATCCTGTGAGGAGTGGCTGAGGGAGCTGGAGTTATTTAACCTGGAGAAAA
This sequence comes from Erithacus rubecula, assembly GCF_903797595.1. Classification (NCBI taxonomy): domain Eukaryota; kingdom Metazoa; phylum Chordata; class Aves; order Passeriformes; family Muscicapidae; genus Erithacus; species Erithacus rubecula. The sequence continues at coordinate 10,049,525 of NW_027635860.1, forward strand.
GGAGGCTCAGGGCAGTGCAAAGGAGGCTGAAATGAGGGTGTAGCCAAATGGGGGTCATTCTGTTCTCCCAGGTAACAAGAAATTGGGCAAGAGGAAAAGGCCTTAAGCTGCACTAAGGGAGGTTTAGATAACGTATTAGGAAAAATTTCTATTCTGGAAGGGTGGCCAGACGTTGGAGAAGAACACCCAGGGGAGTAGTTGAGTCATCATGCCTGGATGCATTCAAAAGACATGGATCAGTGGTGGACCTGGCACAGTCAGGTTAACAGCTGGACTTGGTGACCTTAAGTGTCTTTTCCTGAATGATTCTGTGATTCTGCTGCTTGTAGATACCATATTTAAAATTTATATATTGTAGAAGCCAAAAGGCAAACTGATCAGGCAAAATAAAGTGCTCATTTAGGAGCCTATCAATGAGTATGCTTTACTGATTAAAACCCCATTTTGCTTAATAGCAAGATCTATATAAGTTGACTGCAGTGGGATGCTCTTTAAGTTAAGTCTTTGCTGGCAGTAGCAAGGAGGAATTGGGAACCTGATCTTCATGTCTTCTCTGCTGGACGTTCTGCCATTCAGTGCTAGGTACAGTTTGGATCATTCCTTCTCTAAGTATAATTTGTATTTGAATCAGTTTTGTATTGTCACTACTTGTTATGGGCTCACTGATTCAGAGTACTGATACTCTGAATTTTATTTTCTCGATGTAGATCACGTGTCTGATTTGTCATTGCAGATTCCTGCTGCTGTTATGTGGTGGTGCATGTTGTCTTAATTCTTCACGATTGTAAAGTCCAGAAAAAGCCTTTTTCCTTGTAAGTACGCAAGAACTTAAGTCCTTCAGTAAGCTGGAAATTCCACTTTTTTACGTTCCCTCTTCATTCTCCAGTTGTGACTAGAAAATTGTATCAACCTGTTGCAAGGTACAGTTTACTATTTTATTGTTATTTCCTCCTTGCAGTAAAGCTGGACTCTTTTATTTGTCATCAGTGAAATAGGAGGAAGTTGCAAGTGTTGCAAGTACCTTGTTTATTTTCACTATTCTCTAGATGTGTATGTGTCACGGTGTGACTTGGGTTTGCCAATTTTAATATATTTAATTTCTTTTAGAGACAGGACCCAGGAGTAGCGACAAGGCAGGCTTAAAACTTAAAAAGGTACAAGAAGAAATTAATTAATAACACAAAAAAAGAATTCAGAATAAGATTTCTAGATTATTCTCTCCTCCCTTCATTCCACATTTCTTACCAACAACATACAGAGAACACTTCAGTCAGTTATCCACCCAAATAATCAGTTCATTTAAGAGAGAAAAGTTCCTTTTTTAGTTATGGCTTGGGGGGTGTCTTCACCTTCACAGTTTGTATCTGCCCGGGACCTACAGAACCATGAATTTTCCTCTCATTCCCACAGTCCTTCCAGAGCCATGGGTTACGATGCACACATGGGGTGCTACTTTTAAAGGCAGGCTGCTGAAAAACAAAATTCTCTTCATCTCCTTCTCTATCAAATGTCTTTGTTCATATTCCAGTCCCAAAACAGAAAGCTCAATTTCCTCGAAGCAAAAAGTCATCTTCTCAAGCACACTAAACCTCCCCAAGTATATTTCACAGTTTAAAGGAATTTTAGTGAAGTCATAATCCCCTCATAGCCCCACAAAAAAGGTTTTCAGCTACTTATCAGTTGCATCTTTTCAATTTCTTCGCATAAGGAACTTTATCTTCATTCCACTGACTTCTGTGGACTCCATGCTTTATTCTTTTTCATTCAGGGGAGCTCAGGAGATCAAGAATCTTATCCAGGCATTAAAAGAGTTAAAGTTGTATCCAGATCTCGAAGAAGCCACATGGAAAGCCGAGCTGGCAGGGCTGGGGCCATGTGGCCGGTGCTGAAGCCATGTGGTCGGGAGGGTCCGGGGGCCGGGAGTATGCGGCGGGCCGGGTCCCCCGCAGAGCCGGGGTCGGGATCCTGAGACAAGCTCTCCCACGCAGGGCCAGGGCCGGGGCCGGGGCCGGGATGGTGGGCCGAGCTCCCCCGCCGAGCCCGGGGCCGGTGCCCCGGCCAGAGCCACCTCACCTCCCCGGCAGCCGGAAGCCGAAAAAGAGCAGTTAATTTGATCCACTGTGATTTGTGAAAGCGAAATAACTTTTTATTGGTTTCCCGAGCTGTCCATCACCAAGCCAGCTCTCTGATTGGTGCCAGCAGCTCACGGGGGAGGCTCCCAAAGATGGGAGCGTCTCTCCCACTCCCCAGCCTCATGGAGTCCTCTCTGAGGGGAATCCACCCCTCCCCCCGAGCATGTGAAACCAGCACAGAGTGTGTTTTGTATTTTGAAATATGAAATTTTTAGAAACTAAAAGAGCAAGCTCGCAGTAGTTTTCTTCAGTGTGTCACAGCTATGATCTGCATCACAATCAAAAACTAAGTTACTTGAAAATTTTTTTGTAGTGCTGTGCATTTGCACAGTCATAGGATGCTTCTGTCTAGTAAAGCAGGTGCTGGATGATGGCCTTGTTATAACTGTGCTCATTTTTCTTTGCTCTTTTAGCTCAAGATTCATGTGTTTTGTGGTTGTGTGTCACCTGGCCAGCCTCCTGTTTGGTACCCTTTGGTTTTTTATGTGATCCATGTTACTGCAGTACTTTAAGTTCTGTGGATAGTGATGTACCTTTTTAAATGTCTCTTTAAGGCCGGAGAATACATGTTACACACCCTGGAGCTGAGGAGCAGAAGCTGAAAGATTCGTTCAGTGCTGTATAAGAAGTGTCTGAGTGTAGATCAAGACCCAGTGTTGGTAAGATGATTTTTATTCTCTTCTAAAGGAGACCAGTTCACTGTGAATCGTAAACTCATCCTATGAAAAAAAGTATCAGACTTCTGGGATCAGGTTCCACTTGGCTCCCTTTATCTTTGTGCAAACTTGGGAATTAGCAGTATTTTGTCAAGCAAAAATATAAATTGAAAAGTCTGTCTTGATGTCCTTTTGTGGAGCTTTTAGTTTATGATCACAATTGTATTATACATTATGAACACAAATACAAGGATCCTTTGATTGCACAAATACTTAAAATTAATACCCTGCAACAGTAGAAGTCTCTGTGTAATTTGCAGCAGTTGACAGTTATCAAGCCTTTAATAACTCCAGAAACTTAACTATGCCATTTGAACTGGAGAAAACTGCTGCCGTGTAAGATTGCAGCTTGGTGAGCACTGCAGTTAAATGAGATATTGCTTCAGCACCAAACAAAGCTGACTAAAACTGCTACAAGTGTTACGGCAGTTTGCCACTTTTTTGGCTGTGGTTGCAGAACTGTTGGTAAGGCTTTGTGATAATATCAGATCACTGAACGGATCTGAATTAAAAATAACTTTGTAACAACAAGAGAAAACAATGTGAAGGGCAGCTGTCTTTCAACTGGCTCTTTAGCTGGGACAATTTGCAAGTTCAGCCTAGATTTTGTGGGGCTGTGTTGTGCTGGAGGGGGTGTAAATAGCAGGGAACAGGTATAAGAGAAGTTGAATTTCTAGGCTGAGACCTGATAGTTTCTTTTCCTCTTGAGAAGCTGATTATGTGAGATTGCTGTCAGTGTTCATTTAATCTAGAAGAAAGTTGTGGCTTGGTTTTAACAGCTTGGTGTTGCCTTGTCCCCAGCCCGAGTCCCACTTTCTGTGCCCATCAGGGTATTTTCTTTTTGTTGCTGCTACTTTTTAGCAAAATCAGCTACTTTGACAACTCTATGGCAGAGCTCCTCATCAGATCAGCGCCTGCCAAGGGTGTGAATGGACTGGATTCTCTGCACACTGTACACAGAGATTTTTATACCCTTCACTATCTGGGAAAGTAATTTGCTTTTTTTTCTCCTGGTGAGCTTCTTGGCATGAGTACCAGTGTGAATCAACTAAATGCCAGAGGATACATCCATGCAACTAGATGATAGTGTAACTACAGGGGAGCTACAGGCCAATCAGTCTCACCTCGGTGACCAGCAAAATCAGGGCATGGATCCTCTTGGGCATGTGCTCGGGTGCATGGAAAATAAGGATGTGCTTGGTGCCAGCCAACATGGGTTCATTAAGGGCAAACTGTGTCTGAAAAATTTGATTGTCTTTTCTGTAACAGGGTTATAGAAATGATAGTTAAGAGACTACCTGACACCACCTACCTGGACTTACACAAAACACTGCCACTGTTCCTTGTCTCTGGAGAAATGTGGATTTGGCAGGTGGACCTCTTGCTGGATAAGGACTTGGCTGGATGGTCACACTCAAAGTGTTGTGGTCAGTGGGTCAATGTCCAAGTGGAGAGCAGTGGTGAGTGGTGTCCCCAGGGGCTGGTATTGGGACCAGAGCTGTTTAACAGCTTTGTTGGTGACAGGAACAGTGGGATGGAGTGCAGCCTCAGCAGCTGTGCTGACAACACCAGGCTGTGTGGTGTCAACATGCTGGAGGGCAGGGATAGCACCCAGTGGGACTGGGATAGGCCTGAGAACATCATGTGACTCTTATGAAGGTCAACAAGCCCAAGCTCAAGGTCCTGCATGGGGATTGTGGCAATTCCAAGCACAAACACAGGCTGGGAGGAGAAGGGATTGAGAGCAGCCCTGGGGAGAAGGACTTGGAGCTGCTGGTTAATGAGAGGCTGGACATTACTGGGCAATGTGTGTTTGCAGCTGGAGACCCAACCACATCCTGGGCTGCGTCCAAAGCAGCTTGGACAACAGGGGAGGGAGGGGATTTCTGCCCCTCTGCTTTGCTCAGTGAGACCCCACCTGCAGTGCTGCATCCAGCTCTGGGGTCCCTGCACAGGGAGGGACAAGGGCCTGTTGGAGAGAGTCAGGAGGAAGGCCATGAACATAATGTGGGAGCTGGGACAACTGTCTTATGAAGACAAGCTGAGCAAGCTGAGGATGTTCAGCCTGAAAGAGAGAAAGTTCAGGGGAGACCTTAGAACAGCCTTCCAGTGCCTAAAGGGGGCCTGAAAGAGTTGGTGAGGGACTCTTGATGAGGTCATTTAGTGATATGACAGTGGGGAATGGCTTTAAACTGAAAGAGGGTAGGTTTAGATTAGATATTACAAATAAATTCTTTACTCTGAGAGTGGTAAGGCACTGGAGCAGGTTTTTCAGAGAAATAAAGGATGCTCTGTCCCTGAAAGTATTCAAGGCCAGGTTGGATGGGGCATTGAGTAACGTGGTCTGTCTGTGGCTAGTGGAGTTGGAACTAGATAATGTTTAAGAATGCTTTCAATGCAAACCATTCTATGATTCTGTGGTTAACTGTAGGAGGGATGTGCCTGTCACTCTACAGGTCTCAGTGTAATTATTCCCAACAGTAGGAGCGGGGGAGCAGGGAGATACCAGCAGCAGTAACCTGATGGTAGTTCCAGGTCTGTACTGAGGCTGGCAGCCTGTTCTGGCCTCTGATCTGTGTCTGTCTGCAGCTCTTGCTGGCTGGCATGTGTAGAAAAGTTTCCCAGTGCTGGAATGGCATTGCCATTTAGTTATGAAAAATCTTGTGAAGTCTCTTGCCATTAGCCACTGGTCCGTGAGAGCCAGCAAATGCTCTTGTATTCATTACAAGCTCTTGTTTCTTCCCCAAATCTAAGGCTGATTTTTTTTTTCTTTTTTTTAAAATTTATTTATTTTTTTTTAATACTTGAAAGAGGCATAACTGAGTGAAATAACTCATCTCCAACTGTGGTTTGCTCATTACGAATGACAGTAATAGGCTCACAGGCTGTATGCCAAATGGCCTTTTTTTTTGGTTTTCTGAAGATTTCTGCTGATCTCTGATTGTTTTGGAGGGAAGTTTGTAACCTGCTGGCTTACACAATTTGGGAAATGTTGGGAACACTCATGAGCCAGAAAATTTGGAAGGAGCCAGGTTTTTATTTGGGTAGTGTAAAAATCCATTGCAGCTACCACTTCTGTCTAGTTCCAATTAGAAGATTAATAAAAATATTTATTTTGGGTCAAAAGAACAGTCTTCTTGGCTATGTACCTTCCCTAACCGAAGCTGTAAGGTTAAATTTTTAAAAGGGAGATGAGAAATTTTTGTGGCTCCTATTAGAGCTATATTGAAAATCTTCAAAAGATGATTGAGCTAAATGATAAGATTCTGGGCTTTCCTGGTTACTACTAAGATAACTTTCTGGTGTCTGCAGATGTTCTCCCCTTTTATACTAATGAAAGTCTTGGTCTTAATGTGTTGTGAGTCAGAGCTTTTTGTCAAGAGCAACATAGAACTCTGTCAAGGGATGAGTCAGCTGTGTCATGATCCTTTGTCTTTAGCGTCTGTTTCTCTTCCTCTAGGGTTTTACAAATTTAAGAAGATTTGCTAATGTTTTGTCTGAATATGCAAATATTTTTGATTGCCTAACAAAACATTGCTAAGAAAATATGTAGTCCTATTCAGCCTTTTCTCTCCAGTATGTTTGCTGACCATATTAAAAGAGATTTATCTGAGGATGGTGGGGTGAAAATTGGCTTCTAGGTTGTTAGAGGGGTTGCCATGCAGTATAGATCACTATACATTTACTCTCTTCCCTGTGCAATGCATAATCAGCAGATCCACACCTGCAGGTGCTGATTGAGACCTCTGTATTTCTTTGTGATGTGTTTTATGTGAGATTCTTCATTGAGCAGGGGGGATGGTGTGGAGATTGCCTCTTACTCAGGTAACCCAGCTCCTGGTCACTGGGCTGTAGACATTCCGTGGTGCTTCTGTGATTAAACAAGTAGCCTGTGAAGAAGTAGGCTCATGTGTCTTACCTTGCATGAGGGAACACACCCTTATGACAAAATTGACTTCCCAGCTTCTGCCAAAACTTGTGTCTTTGCTTGATTTTGAGTGATGAGGAAGTCAGTGTGGTTAACTGTACAAGGTATGTGACAGTACATGAAGGCTGGCACACAGAGAAGCCTTTAAGGGACTGGTACTTGTGCTCTTTACACCCCACTCAACTTAGAGGAAAAGAAACTTTCACATTCTGAATGGTAATAGAAGCTCTTGGAAGACAAGAGAGATATCCACTAAGTTTAGTCACTTTGTTCAACATGAAAACAAAGGAAGTATTGTGAGGAGCTTTCTGGCTAGAAAACAGTAAATCTTCTCATGGGAGTCCACAGTTTCTGGTTTTGTTTTTAGTACAAACATGATGATGTAACAAAGTAATCTTGTTAAATAATGATACTTGTATGTTTAATGTTATCAGGTTTTGTTTATACTATAAACTTTTTTTGCCAGCTATTCATAGATTGCTGTAGTAGGGCTCTTAAGTCGTACTTAATGGAAAGAGCATTATTTATTTCTTAGGGGTAGTAGAAATCTAGATTGGAAACTTACCTTTTTTAGAGGCTTTGCTGGCTTTCCACTAGAAGTAGTTTTGAGCTACTGGGAATGTGAATGAGTAAGGGTGGTAGTCTTTCTGATCAGTTTTTCTGTGATTGTTAGACTTCTGCTGAAATTTGTGGTGCTGCTTGCATGCAGAGATACGGTACAATCTTCAGGCCTGTCAGTGTAATGATTCTTAGTGTATGCAGAAAGCAGAGATGGCATTCTTAAAGCTGTGTCTGTTTTCTAGGCAGAAGAACACACATGGGGTGTTACTACATGGAGTGCAAATAAAGGAATCTAAGTATAAGATATTAAAAGTACCTAAAATTGAAGCAAAAATACCTGCATAATTTTAAGAGATATTCTAATATTCTGATATAACTAGACAAAATAATGCAAATTTTTGTGTTGATAATGAGCAGTTTGAGGCCTCTTCAATAAAACAATTCATCCAATCAGATGAAGGTCTTAATTGACAATGTGAATGGCAAATTGCTTTGGTATCATTTGTATAGGAATACCTGCTAAATTTTTTTTTTTATATAGAAATATATTTTCAGAGCCAGGTCTAAGGAATCAGTACTTTATAACGGTAAATATTTAGGTTAAGGTGGTTCCCATACTGCTTCTCATCTGAAAATGCATTTCTTATATGAAGTCTTATGCTTAAGTTTTTGGGGGGGAAAAAAAAGGAAATTCCAGCAGTAAGAGGAGTGTCCTACTTGTTGGCCTGCAAAGCTTTAATTAAGTCTTGGAGTATTGTAAACTGTCATCTCTGCTCAGTCCCAAGCTCTCAGTCGGGAATTATGTAGAACATGAGCAACTAATTTTGACCTGTCGATGCAGAAATATTTTAATTGTCTGCACATGAAAGAGCAGATTCAGTGCACTGTGGTGTTCTCATGCAAAATAGCCAAGAAACATACACAGGACTGAGTGTTTTGTATGGCTGCCCCAGGCCTTTGTTTAGTGCTTACAAGGTTGCTTTCCTTTCTCTAGGTTTCCCTACCCTGCCAGAGAACATACCAGGTTTTCTTGTGTGTTGGTGTCTATCTAGGTGTGACTTCAGTTGGTTTTTTGTACACTTAAGTTGGAGTCTGAAGTGCTACTGCTTACAGAAAGACTCCGTCTGGGACAGTCTGTGTTATTTTACTGCCTCTCTTTAGCAGAGTAGCAAAACTGGAAGCTTTGAGCAGAAAATGAATACTTTGAGTCACATACAGCCTGCAATGAGGGCAGTGTTTCCTTCATTTTTTCCTTCTTACCTCAGCAGACCAGGTTGTTATTATTGTTATAATTATGTGAGCACAGACCTTCCTGTTATGCTGTTATTAACAAAAGTGAGCCCACAAAGCTTCAGCATAGAAGAAGAAAAACATATATGAAACTACTCTTCAGAGTTACTGCTTCCCAGCTTGAGATCATTGCATTCTGCTAGCAGCTGAACTGATCAATTCACTTTCTCTTTGCAGCAGCAACCCAGTAAGTCACGAAATTATTGCTTTGCTGATTAGTATTCTGACTTTTCTTTATAGGCTTGTTTCTAAAGGGGAATCTGTGGCATGCACTTGTCTCACTCCTAACTTTAAAAGATACTCTGCTTGCAGTGGGAAAGCTAATAGGGCAAATGTACAATGTAGCTCCAGATAAGGAGATTGCTATCTCTGTGTTTCAGCAATGGACATTTGCAGTACTATATAAATAATTTTAAATGTTGTTTAAAACAGAAACAAGAGCCATCATATGCTCTGTCTCTGGGAGCTCCAGTATCTAGATTTAGCAATATTTCTTTGGGATCTGAAGTCCGTTGTAAAGCCCAAACAGAACATGTTTTGCACTTCACTGACTTCTGAGTTTATAAGTAATTTCCTGCTTTTGATAAGTGTTTGAACTTACCCAGTTTCTGTTTTGTGTGCTTTGTCACAGAAGTAACAGAAGGAGCTCTACATGGTGAAAGATTGACATATCAAACTGATCATCTGAGAGCAGTACTCTGTTTACCATTAGTTTTTCCAGCGGAAATGTTTTGTAAGGATTCTTATAGTAATTGTGTTCTGTGGAACACTTCTTTGAACTTGCTCAAGGAAGACTGCTGTAGTTTAAGTGCATTTGTGATCAAACTCAAACCATGACTTTGGTGCAGCCCCAAAGCAGTTGTGCATCATAGGGATATCCTACCTCCTATTTTTTAAATTTGTTTACCTGTGATGTAATAATGACCATTTTTTAACAGCTGTTTGACCATATGTGGAGGTCAATTATTAACCAGTAAGCAGCCGTGAACATATGCATGAGCTATTACTTAGAGCAGTTACCTTTGTAACTCATCTGGACTCCTTACACTTTGTGCATATACACTGCACAAACTATCTGTAATTCAAAATTGCCCTTTGCATCTTACCACTGATGCCAGAAAGATTTTTGCTTTTTATACTTTTTCCATATATTTGTAGCTCTGTAGACTATTACAGGGTTATATAGCTCCTTAACTAACTGTAGTACTGTCCTACCCCTTCATTTAGATTTTAGAACAACAAGCTAACCTTCCTGGAATCTTATTTAGTCTTGCTCCTGTAGTGAACTAAGGACATCTCATTTTGTGTTATAGACATAATAAATGTGATTAGGAGCTAGGGATGTGGAGGGGGCTTAAGTAGGGGCAGAACCAAAAGTGAGGGGATTACTTAATTAACTATTCCTCTAATTGGATGATTTCTGTTAAGTATGCTAATTTTTTAAAAAACTTATAGAATTGTCAAGGTCCTGTATTACATGTGTATTTCACCCTACTTGCACTGTAAAGGACCTTCATTGAATGTAACCACTTTTTGTCATCTTAAAATTGTTTGGCTTGTGATTTTATGATTTTAGGCATCACTACTTGGATCACAGTTCCAAGTTTGGTATGAAGTGACAATCTGTGGCGACAGAAATTTGAAACCTGTTGATGACCATTTTGTGTGATCCTGCTGTTGGTGTTCCCTTTGTTAGTTTGCTGTACAGGCTCATTCTCATCTGCACTCTGACCCTCTGGGATGTGTAGGACTGAAGTGGTGAGATCTAAATCCTGATGTTCTTTGGACAATCAAGGAGAACCCTACTGGGTGCAGGTGTGTGCCCTGATACAAAGGTTGAAATGGGTCTTCTACCTGGCCATGGCTTTTCCATACTTGTCTGTACTTCTGCTGTGTGGGCAAGGACCCATCACCAGAAGTTTTCCCAATGGCAGTCTTGCCAGTGCCCTAAATCAGCCTTGTGCACAGTGGTGTGGGCAGATGTGCCCCAGGCACAGCTGGCAGAGGCAGGCATCATTGCAGTATTGGTGGAGGTGGCTGATGGTGAGGCGCTTGTGTCTGGGGGACATGTTGTATGGTGCCATAGAGAACTGACGCACATCCATAGTCTATGCCTGGTTTGGGTCTATGTTAAATTAAAAAAAGAGCAGTGGAAGTCATCTGTGATTCAAGGACTGTCTGATCTCTTGGGTTGTGATGTGACACTATAAAAAGGAGTGTAGCTTTGTATGTTTTGTTCTTCTCACATCAGGTACTTAGAAGCGTAATTAGAAGTTCCTCTTTGAACAAAAAGGTTACTAGGAAGCAAATATCTTTTTTATTAAATTAAAGCAGTGTGAATTGTAGGACAAAAAACCCCATCTGTACTAATTGGTATTGGTAGCTAATTTGTTTCACTTGATTTTTAAAAAATAATAGCATATATTGCCAAGTCATAATCCAATTTAGATTGTACATTTGCCTTTTAAAAGCAAGACGCTTATGTTTTGTTTGGTTTTATGTTGGTTTTTTCCGTCACCCTGAGACAGGCTACGAGGAACAATGGAGTGATTGATTGCAGAAATATAAGCCATCATAATTGAGATAAGACCTCTTTTAATTTTTTTCCATGCATGACATTATTGCAGCTCTTACTGGAGCTTCAGTAATTTTACCTGTTTATGACTACATCCCTGTGCCAGGCTGATTTTGTGGTCAGAAAGACGCCAGCAGTCACGGGGACACAGCAATGTCAAGCTGTATAGTTTTTTCCAAAACTCAGGGGGACTTTCCTGTGGTTGGTGAGGGTTCAAGGAAGAGCTTAAATTTAAAATAACCATATTCAGTTCATTTTCTTCTGAAATTATCAGGTCTATTCATATGTTATTATAGAACTTTGAGTTGAATTTCTGTAGTTTACAAATAAAATCTGAAATTCCCTTAGTCTTGATGTTCAGTATATTTCTGACTTAATGTGGAGTATCAGGATACCATCATTACCTATAGTAAGTATGAAATCACACAAGTACATCCTCTGTTTAGTGTGGTTAAATTGGAGGTTAAATGCCAGTAACAATTTTAGCTGAAGTTAGATGTATAATATCAGAAGGAAGTAAGGTAGGAAGTAAGTTATAAGATTTTTTGCTTGGCTTCAAGTTGTTTTTTTTGGGATTTTGGGAGTTTTTTGGCTGTGAGGTGTTCTGTTTTGTTTGGGGTTTTTTTTGTTTTTTACTTTTTGTTTGTTTGGGGGCTTTCTGGTGGGGTTTTTTTGGGTGTTTTTTGTTTGGTGGATTGGTTTGTTTTGGTTTTTTTTTGTCACAGTATTACGTTAGCAGAAGAATGTAGTGAATAAATGGTAAAATTTATGATGAGAAGTCATGGTTTATGAATGTTGAATTAATAACAAAAGATGCTTTTGGATATTTTTGTTGGCTGCTATTGAACAATTTATTGATTCTTACATAGATCTTCAAAGCAGAAAGAGTTTAACTTCAAACTTGCGGTGTAATTACAGGGACATAAATTTCTTTCAGAGCTTTAACTTGTTTGTTGAAATGTAAACGTTTTTGTCAGTGGTAGCAATATTGTGCTAAAGTATCACAAATTATATGAAATCTGCTAGAAATATGTGTTTTTATGACATACTTTGACAGAGTAAGTAACTAGGTTTAGTAAAAATGAGACTTAATTTTTACATTTGCAGTAATTTCTAGGGATCCTAATGACAAATGTCTGGCTGGAATTTAAACTTGCTTGGGTTTAAACTTTTAGTAGCAACCACATGAAATACTTGGGTGTTTGCTTGCAGTTCTTGTAGTATATTTATCTTCTTATGCAGAGTGCATGTGACAGAGGGGATTATTGCATTTAAGAGCAGCAAAAGTTCAGCTGTAAAGGTCAGAAGCAAACAGAGTTTGACTTAGGTGTTGTGGCTAATTGAAATGAGCAGCAGCATGGATACAGGGAGATGGATGACAGGGAAATGGATGTTCAGAGTCTTTCTGCGGGACCTCAGAAATACTCAGTATAAACATTGTTCCTGTGAATTTGTTACTTCCACCTGTCAGCTGTGAGTGATATTTAGAATGGGTTTTGCAAACTCTGAGAAATACTATGTAGTATGAATCTACAAAGTGAGAATGATAGTATGTCTTTAATATACCGAAGGTTGGGATTTGCAGGAACATCCCCAAACTTGGAAGGATGAGGAATAAAATAAAATCAGTGGTTTTCTTAAAGCTTTTATGAGTTTTGTTGGACACAGTGTTTTTAGCATTAAAATTAAATGTAAATTTTCAAACACAATTTTTACAGGCAGCAACTTGCATTTTGTTGAAGAATTGAAGCTGGTCATTGTACTCTCAGGTGTGGTTGTGTAACTTTGTTGTATAAGGCATTGGAGGGTAAAAACATTTCATGTAGTACCAGTATATAAGGCCTGGGCTATACAAGTTTTTGCTTTTTATTAAAAACTTGCACTTAGATTGTTTATCCGCTGCAACAAGCTGTCCCTTAAACCTTGGATATGAGGAGAAAATCGGAGCTAACTTCATAAGACCCATTGAGCTGCTGCAGCTCCTTCTGGCAGAAGTGAGGGTACCAAAAGTCCAGCCTTTCATGTGAGAAACTCGTAAGGGCTAAATAAACAAGTTGTAGGAGCTAACAGAAGAACAGAAACACAGTGTAGTAAGTGCAGGGAGGGGTAAGATCCCATGATAAGGCCTATGTCCATCTGTGTATTTCCTGTGGTTTGTCACTGTGTTGCAAGAGAGCAGAGCCTGTTGCCTGTCTCTGTGAGGATAAGCAAATACAGGCTGTGAACCTGCTTATGCTGTAGGGTTTGTCAGAGACTACAGCTGCACACAGTTGATTTCACTTGTAAAATATCTGTGTTATATACTGGGCTTTGTGTTTCCTGCCATATATTCTATTAGGTGACTTTTTATTTCTACCTATGAAATGTAGGAATATATTCTGTTCTGCCACTCATGTTCTCTTGACACACAACACTCTGTAAGTGAGAATCAGACCTGGTATTCAGGGAATAATTGGCAAAGCCAGCAGTGATGCTGGGAAGTTACAAGGTTGTTCGTGATATTTCCATCCGTTCATTTTCCTTGTCTTTGAGAGAATAAGGCTCTCTGCAGGGAAAGCAAATACTTTAGTGAACTTAATGCTCAGACAGTGAACTTTCATTTTAGGTGTATGCAGTGAGTATTAAATGTAGAGTGAGAAAAAGAATATAATTTGTTCCAGTTTAGCAAAGGTCAATGACAACAGTAGCAAAAGCAACTTCCAAGGAATAATACTCATAGGTATCCTGAGAATTGTATGTATGAGATAAAGTAATCACAATTGTGTTGTGTTCTGCTGAATTAACACCAAAAAGCATCACGTGGTCGTCTTTAAAAATGCAATGTCAAACTGTATCCCTACATACCTGTCTTTCACTGGGAAGAGAAATTCTCATTCCTGCTTGGCCAGAATTGGATTGGTTTGGATGTGGCTCATGAAACATGGCTGGAACTGCAGCTCCTGTACCTCCTATTTTAAAGATTTTTTTTCTTTTTGTGTAGCAATACATCTTAAGAATGCCAGTAATTGTCAGCAATTTTGGCTAATCAAGGTCTTAAAAAAATGCAATGAAAAGGAGTTTGTCTGTTTAGTTGATATGATATAGAGACTTGAAAGTCAGGAGGTCTAATACTCTTGCAGTGCTGCACAATAAAATTTAAATTTATTTGTATACAATATTAGACTTAAGTTAAAATCAATTTCTCTTAATGAAAATTCAGCAGTTTCCAACATCAACTAAACATTGGAGAGGCTGCCTGTTACTCACTGATTCATATTTCATATTATGCCATGATTTAAAGAAATGCAGTATTAGATTTGCTTTGATATGTTTTGTATTTCACATACTGTAAGAACATATATGTAAGAATATATCTTTATTATGCTGTTATTTTATAGTGTCCTATTGCTTTTGATGCTGCTCTTTAATAAAAATGTCTTTTTTATTCTAAGAGTTACATGGGAGCAAATTACTTGTCCATTTCACAGTTCTGATATTATGTTCAGTTGAGAATTCTTTTCAGTTTACCCCTGCATGTTAGCAACATATTATATTTTTTAACCTTTATCTCTGTGTGTGTATATATGTACAGTATACATATGTGTGTCATCAGTCCAGTGAAAGGTGTTCCTGACCTTGACAGGGAATTAGAAACTGCTGAACTTCAAGGTCCCTTCCAACCCAAACCATTCTATAATCATCATAATGGTGTAGTATGTAACATATAATATAGACAGAATATGTAATATACATGTGTAGAAATTGTATATGCATGTATAAAAGCATTCTTCAGCGTGCCTACGAAGGGCTTTTCTGAACTCAAATTTACATTTTATTGTATTTTCTTTCATCCCAGTATGCCTGCCTAATGGCTTAAAAATGGGCTTTTACAGGGATGAAGATCATATGGTGTTTTAAAAAGTCTGCTCTAAACGGTAGTGTTTTTAAATCCTTGGTTTTTTCTATTAAAATTTAAGATTGACCACAATTTAAAACTACTTACCACATAGGTTTTTTTCTGTCTTGAGTTACGTTATTGGGGGAAAATGACTGGTGAGGAGGTAGTTTTTTTGGAAAATGTGTGAATTAGGGTGACTTTCCTCCCACACCAGTTTTATTTCAATCCTATAATAACTCAAACACATCTTGCATGGTTCTGTGGTATCGAATGTATAAACTTTACAGGTTGCTTGGCCTATAAAAGTCTGTGCTTCAACTATAGCAATGATTCTATCTCTTGATAGTTGTCCCACTGTTGCAAGCAAATCTAGATGTTTTTGGTAAGGTGCTTAGTGCCTCCTTAACATTATAGCTCAAGAAAGCTTCTTGTGAACATGTAAGAATTCCTAACGTACTTTTTGAGCAACTCGGACACCAAAATTGAAAAATACTCTTTCCAGTTGCACTGTTGAGGCATTGATAGAGCTTTGCTGTGTAGTCATGAAACCAATAAACCCTCCCTTTTCAGATTTCCTTAGTTATCCAGAAAGGTGGGCAAAGCTATACTCCAGATCTTTGCAAGAGCTGATGATTAAGCCTGAACAACCAGACTAAGGAAAATAAAGATTCCTATCTGTCATGGTGCTTCAAGAAGCATGCTCTGATCCTGAAGCAATTGTAAAAAGTGCCATTAAAACTTCAAAACATACTGTTTTCATATGGGATTGTAAGAAACTGAGCTGCTTTTGTGACATATTTGTAAAATCTGTCTCCTCTGTGCTTATTACTGGCCTCTCATAAAATGGGGTACAGGTACTCCTGTCTGGAGTTTCAGCATATCGCAGATGCAGCCTCTGGGGCCTTCTCCTTTTTCAAATCCACGATTTCTTAAATTCAGGACTTTTTTTTGAGTCTATGCTAAATGCAGTTTCTGAAACTACTATTTCAAGACAAAAATAGTTTTTAAAAAGTTTCATGTGATATTGCTCTAGCTTTCTTTCTCAAGGAGTTTCCTTAAATGCCAATCAGAGATGAAGTGCTTGTTGTAGAGTTGTGCTCTACTGGTAACTCATACATGTAATTTGACAATTAAAAGTTTTGACAGTGTAAAATCTTAGAGAAAAGAGAGAGTATCAGTTTGAGGATGGTGGATGAAAAACCTTCCATTTTCTAGTCTGTTGCAGAACCACACATCTCTTTTTTCGCCTGGCTCTTCTGCACTGCATAAAGATGAAGCAATAACTCACTTGCCTGTACTTTGTCTAGCAAGGTCATTTTCTGGAATGATGAACCCACCTCTCCTACTTCTTGATTTTGTCTTTGTGTTTTCCTTATTCCCTTGAGATTTGGATAATATACTTCTTTGGGGTGACATTTTCAGAGATATGTGTGAGATGTGAAATATTTTTTGCTTTCGTTATGCTTTAATAGGAGAGGCTTCGTGTATATGAGAATAAATACTGCTTTTATTTAAGTATATATAAACATATAATAAAAGTATTTTACAAATAATAATGAGGGCTGAATTTTGTAAGGCTAGAAGACTCTGGATTTGTACTTATGTTATTGTGTTCCTAATAAGTAACGCAATAAAACTAAGATGTTCATTTAATAACAAAGTGGTATGCTATTGTTTCCTCAGGGTTAGTTTTTTGCTATTCCTATTCCATGAGATTACTTCTGAAGCTACTGCAGTAGAGGTGGGAGTTTTGTCCAATTTGTGACACAAGTACTTCCACCTTTCTTTTTAATTAATAAAAACCAAAACAAACAGGACCAGGTTCTGCAAGCAGCGAAGCATCAAAATAATCTTACTAAGGTTGTAGTAATGAAGAAAGTAAGGGAAACACATTTCTTCAGAAACCCCTTGCTTCTTTTATTTTTGAGCCATTTCTTGTGATACAGAAAGTTGTTCCTAATTATTTTATAAATGTTGTCCAGAAACACACCTCAGGGGTGTAGATGTTGACCTTAGTAATTCCTGGCATTATCTTTGCATTTTTGAAAATATTACAGGCCACTGGAAATACTGGTGCATGGTGCCAAGTGATAGCAGGAAGCTATATTGGGAGAAGTGCACAGCAACAAGTGCAAGAATGTAGTGGTGAAGCCTTCTCATATAGGAGCACACATACTGCAGCATATTGTCAAAATAGCATTGATTTTATGGGCTGCAAAGGCAGCCCTTCGACTTGTATCTCAAATTTTGCACTGATAAAATGGTGTGTTCTGCAAAAAGCCTACTTGGAATGTATTTATGGAATGTCTTCATGTTCAAAAATATTAATAAATTTCTTTTGACACAGCGTGTTGGCGTGGGGGGAAAGCATGCTGTATTTTTTCCCTTTTTAATAAATATGTATATTCCTGGTAAGAATTATATAACAACAAGCTGCAAAATGGGAAAAACAAATGTGTTTCAAGTCATCCTGAGAGCATTAGTGGTGAAATTTGAGATTAAGCTAGAATATGTCTAACAGAACTGTAGATCATTTGAAATCACAAAGATAATCCAGATGTTAAAAAATAATTTTTTACCAATTCCACTGAGGTTACAAAGGAGCAGACCTGATGAATGGCATATTTGCAGAGTTCTGGAGCACCTCTCCTGTAAAGACAGGCTGACAGAGTTTGGATTTTTCAGCCTGGAGAAGGCTCCAGGGAGACCTTATTGCATCTTCCAGTACCTAAAGGGGGCCTAGAAGAAGGCTGGCAAGGGACTTTTGACAAGGGCAAAGGCTAATGGCTTTAAACTGGGAGAAGATAGATTAGATGTTAGGAAGAAATTCTTTACTATGTGGGTGATGGAACTGGTTGCCCAGAGAATTTGTGAATGTTACATTCCTGTCAGTGTTCAAGGTCAGGTTGGGTGGGGCTCTGAGCAACTTGGCCTACTGGAAGCTGCCATGCTAGTGAAGTTGGAACAACATGATCTTTGAGGTCTCTTCCAACCCATGCTCCTATAAATGGCTGTACTAAAATTCACACATGAATATTCTTTGCTGAAATTGTGGCCATGAGATGTAAATCACAGTAGTGATAGCCTCTGTTTATATCTCAGGGCCTTTAGTTAAGCTTGTATTTGAGTTGAAAGAAAAACCTATGCATACAGCATTTACATTTTCTGATTTCTTTAATCTATGATCTCTTTTGTGTGATATAGTTGACAGAGGAAAAGAAAGGATGCATGAGCAGTAAGTGCCCATGGTAAAGACTCTGTTGTAAGCATAAAAAATGATATTGCAGACGTAACTTCACACTCAAACCTTTTCTGCTTTATTATGATTGGGCTTCTCATCTCCTTGAGGTAAATTTTGGACCCAGATAACAGAGGTTGGAAAGAAATTCAAACTTATGCCTTGGTTCAATTTGCAAGAATAGTGTAACATAGAACTTTTGCCAAGTGGAGCTTCACGTCTTGCTCCTTTGACTTCTTCCCTTAGTTCAGAGGTTCCTTTTGTAACCATGACATTATCCAAACAGAGAATATGCAAATGTAACTTTTTGCTATAGATCAGTAAGAACATAGACTTCTAGCTGTGTCTCTTTTTCTTGGAAAAACACCATTTGGAGGTTCATCACAAATGTGAACAGTAATTCAATCTTAATTCCCTGACTGGTCAGACTTCTGAGCTTTCTATTCTGAGTTTTGCTCACACAGCTTCTGAGAGTTTTCTACCTTTTCTATTTCCCATAACCATCATCTCTACTGAAGATCAATGCATTTGAAATAACCATTCAGGAGGAAGTTTCCCAATATTGACAGCACGTACTGTAGTAGATGCATTGTTTAATATCTTACTGAGTTTTTCAATGTGTACTGTTGCCTTTTTTTTAGTCAAAGATAAGCATAAATAGTTCAGCTTGATCCATCTGCAAATATTGCTGTATTTGATATATGCCTCAAGAGAAATATTAAAATATAAGATATTTAAATATGCCTGGGGGGTTTTACTTTTTTTTTTCCTTAATTAAAGAGAGGGGAAAAGTTTGTTTTCTTTGCTTTCTTTCTTATGATATGACTATCAGCTCTTTATTGACTTTAAAATGTATTTTTCTCTTCTCCTCAGTATCCTTTTGACCATTCAAATTTAATAGCACTGAGGGCCTGTTTTTAGCAGACCAAAGCAGAAATCATTTCCTATGCGCATGTTTCCTGTTAACATGCATTTTCCTTCTACTTTGTTCCCTTGCTCTTTCTTCATCCACTACTGCTTCCCATTCCTCCTTTCTTCCCATTCAAATTTGCACAATCTCGTGTCTCTCCCTTCCCTTCTTGCATTTTTTGCTCTTTATTTTTACTTTGTTTCTCATCCCAAATTGCTCCCTGTGTTCACTCACACCCTTCCTGGCTATTTTATGCATGAAAGTCTTCAAAGTGAAGGAAAGCATGCTTTTTAGCTAGATTTAGTTTTCTTGTTGCTGTGAGAACATAAACAGTGCAAAGAAAATGAACAAAGTGAGAGACAGAGAGAGACTTTCAGGAGCCTTGGCTAATTTCTGAGCAAAGAAAGGTACACACCCTCACAGAGATGCATGCCATGCAGGCATGAAATGCCCCATGAGATTCCTTTTCTGTCCTCCCAGCCTGATACATGTCAGTTCTTGGGAGCTGTAGTTGTTATGCAGAGTACCTGTGCTAACTCAGTGGTATGCAAGGAGATCCTCCAAACCCATTTAAGCTTGTGATCTTGGGCCCACCCATTGATGCAAGAGGTTTTTCAGAGACAGGTGCATGAAAACAGTTGCCTACTTTAAATTTCTACCAACATTTTTTGGTAGACCAAGATACCAAGGATTAGTTATAAAATAATTTTTCTAATAAGTTAATTAGAAAACTTCATCATCTTTGCTATGATTTGGAGAAGCTCCCAAGAGAAGCATCTACTAAAAAAACATTGCTTGACTACTGCCTTACCTGTATGAGGGGAGATGGATTTGCCATCTGCTGCTGTGTTCAGTCCGTGCATCTTCTTTCTCTCATAGCCTCACTTCATCATCACCTAGCAACTCCTTCATTCTCTTGAAAAAAACTGCAAGCTCAGACCTGTATCTCCAAACCAATGCTCTGGAAACCTTTTGCTTTGAAGGGAGATATGGATAACATCCTGTTCTTTCAGCTTTATGCCAGACCAGTGTTAGTCACTGCTTGTTAACAGCAGCTTTTTAAAATGTGCTTACACCTCTTCAGACTGGCCTTGTGAGGTTTCTTAGTGTCTAGCCTTCCTCTCTGTCACTCTTGCGTGTGCACATACTAACTCACACACAGACACACAAACACACCAGCCAGAGCTGGTGAACCTCAGTAAAGGGTTTTTTTAGCTGGTTTTTAGCAAGGTTTTCTTAAGCTAACAGCTGCCGTTTACAAGCATTTGAGTAATACTGTGCTCTGCAATAAATTTGCTCAGGCCACCATCACTGTTTCTGTGATGACCTGCTGCACCTGTTCCTGCAGTGAAGGGACCATCTGTCTGTTCTCTGGCCATCCTTGTTAGTAGAATGAGAATGAGGGATAAGCAGGCAGGATTGTCTGGCTGGCTCTTGTCTCAAAGTATTCTTGCCCTTTATTTGGCAGCCCTTAGTTACTAATGCTGGGCTACAGCTCAGTGCTCTTATAATGCTGTGATCTTGCAAGCAAAACTGAAGATTGGTTTATTTCTATAGCATAGCCAGCTAGAATGAAATTTTAATGAATATTACTTTCTCTTACATAGCTAATCATCAGACTCCCTATTCCCAGGAACAAGATAGAAAACGTAGAGGTTCAAGGGCTACACACTGTTAATAACAACTCTTGAAAGGCAATTTTCTGTAAATACATTTAAAATATGTGCTATTGAGCACACTGATCTTTTTTCATCTGAGACTAAAAGCCCCCAATTCAGTAACCGGTGAAATCATAGGCTGAAAAAGCATATTTAATTTATTTAATCGGATGTTCCAGCAGATTAATGCCAGGTAAGGAATATAATCATATAGGCTATTTCATTGTACACCTTAAATTGTGAGAACACTCTGTTCCTGGGGAGAACATGTTGACTGAATTGCTGGGGTGTTTTCACTTCAGTCTATGGAATCTTTGTGATATTCATAGCAATGTTCCATCTTGACAGAATTTTGTTGTTTTTCTAGTTAGCAATTCATGAAACAGTGTACATTGAAGAAAAACTGTGATTAGTTGTGTGGGTTTTTTTTCTTTCTAAATGCTGAAAGCTGTATTTTTACCTTTTGAAAACTATGATGTGGGCTGTTAACTGACTTACAGATAATACTGGAGGCCTTTTCTAACCTACTTATAATAATGCAGTTATAATGATGCAGTGAGAGGTAGAAATATTGTTTCAAAGGGCTTTTGTGTAAAGGAAGGAGGTTCTTATTTAAATCTCTCAAGAATTCAGAGACCTTCTAATTTGTGGAAAAACTTATACTTGTTTTCTTGGAAGAGCTCACAGGTTCTGGTGTGAGGTTGTGTATGGCTCTTCTACAAAGTTATCACCCACTGCTTACTCTTGTTGCTGGTGGTAAACTTGTGGACTCTGCTGAAGGCCTAGGCACATTTTAGCCAGGCCTTTTTTATGCCAGGAAATTTTCTCAACCTCAGCTAGGATTTTTCCCAAGCTAGAGACTCCTCCTTTACTGTAAAAACAAGGAATTAAACAGGAGATAAACACCTGCTGGATCCCTGAGAAAGCCAGGGAGAAGAGGTGTCTCCTTCTCTGACCAATGATTTGTCTGTATTTTGTTTTGCATGAACTGCTTTATTTAAGGCAATGGCTTCCTTCAATAAATTGCTCTTTCTTGCTCTTTCCTGCACCAAGCAAGAGAGTGTCATGTTGCTGTTTTTTACGCCACTCCGTAACCCTTTCACAGCAACATAAATTGTCTTCTTTTTGTTTTAAGTCCTGTTCATGTGTACATGGACACTTCTAAATTGAAAAGGCTAATTTTATGTGAAGATGTGTTCTTGACTTACAGTGATAGCTTAAGATTTTGAATTTTCTTGTAATATTTCTAGCTAGGTTATATAAAGAAATTCAACTAGTTCTTTGTGAAGAAGTTCCTGGAGAGAGACTGTGGTGATGCTTCTATATTGTTTGTTAACTTGCATTTTTTTAATACAAAAATGTTCAAAGTGGTGCAACTATATGTGGAGTATCAACAATCTCTGAATAATAATAGAGTGTTTCAGAATTGGCAAAAACATCTAGTAATGACTTCATTTTGCTCTCTTGCTGCCAAAACTGTTCAGGGACAGGTTTTTCAATTTAGTTTGGCAAGTGAAAAACTGTTGGAAAACAATTTGTTTATGTAATTTGGCTGGAAATAATTACTTTTAAAGGTTTATTTGAAAGCATTTATATTGCCTTTTAAAAATTCTGTGGCTCGGTGTCCCTACCTTAAAATGACTGTACATGTTTCTTACCACGTTGCTTGAAGTCAGTAGGGTAGTTGATGTGGTTTGGATCTGTATATTGCAGTGCAGATATGCTCATAATTCACCTGAGTGCCAAAGCATACTGTTGGGAAAAAAAAGTTGTCACTTGTCCATTCTGATCGGTTCATTCAAGACAGGGCTTGGAGAACAGTGATGCCTTATCCTGATCTTAAAAAACTGAGAGCCAGACATAGTTAAGGGATAAGGGGTTTTTACTTCAGTGTTTTAATAAGGATCCTTACTGGTGCATCACTTTAATAAGGTGGAATGCACACGATAGACTTTGTATACAATTTGTAGACCTTCAAAATTGGCATATCTAACAAGGATGCCCCAATGGGAGGCCTGGAACAATAGTGTGATAACCTCCCATCCCAGGGAATTCCCTCCTGGATGAGCCAAATCTCTAGTTTATAGGATATGTTCTAGAGAGGACCTTGATTTCTCAAGGCAGTGTAGGGTTTTCTGGCCTCCTTCTACAAGGCTTTTAGGATGTTTGGTCTCCTGGTCTAACAAAATGTTAGGACTATGCTAAATTATCAGACTTAAGGAATTACAAGTATGTATGCTAAGAAATACTGAGGATACGTAAAAGTTGTATAAAATGTATACAAAAGAAAAGGCAAAAGATCATCTTGGCATCAACAGAAATATATGGCAGTATAAGGGCAGTAGTAAACTTTACTTTTAAGCAGCCACATTCCAGTCAGTGAATTGAATAACTATAAAAATTCTTACAATTCTTTTGGCTCCCATGTTGCAGTTCTACTCTAGTGGCTGTAAAATATGTCATCTTTTGATGACGGGAGCTATGTCAAATAGCACTATTTCCTTACACACTGAGCACTTCTTTACTGAATTAATTTCAGAAATCCTTGTTAGTGTATTAATAATGTCTTTTTGAGTTTTTTGTCCTATGCAGCTTCTGAAATTGTTTTTTTTTTTCTCCCTTGAGGCTTTGTCTGTGGTTTAAAATGTTATAGAGCTCCTTTAAACCAAGAAGACTACAGCTTTGTGTTTTATAGGGCATTTAATAAAATGGGATAATAGTTTCCTTTTCTATATTTTTGTGAGGGATTTTGAAAATGTGTCTGAGGAACTTCTTCTCTGTAGGAAACTGAGAGCTTTTAATTTAATCAAAGGAATTATGGTGATGTGGGATTTGTTCTCTGCTGAGGCAGGTACAAGACATTATTTTCAAATTCTTTTCAAGAGTTAAGTGAGCTTTCTATTAAATGCTAACCAAAATTAAGTTGTAGGGGGCCAAGGAAAACTTCTACTAATTGTGGTTTTAGCTTTCCTAAAGGAAAATAGTATGTGGGGGGTTAATTGGTGGTAATAGATTTTGTTACTCAATAGAGTAAATTACAGTATCTCTCATCTTGAATTTATACACAACTTTTGAATTTGGTGCTTACATCCTTCTTCTATACCCATTCTTGAGTGACTTTATTTTTCATACCAGCTAGGCACCTGGAAACCAAATTGCAGTATGAATATACATTTGGGAATCTAATCTCAGCTGTGCATTTCTATTTCCTTCAAGCTAGTGTTGAACTCAGTTCAGGTCCTGTTGCCTAGCCTGTCAGGCGCTGCTAACTCTTCTTTCTCTCTCAGTCTTGTTTCCTGATATCATCACCAGTGGACTGGGGACTCTGAGGTTTTGTGAAAGTATGCAAGTGATTGAAACAACTGAGACAATTGGTGTCCCCTCCATCATGGATCAAGCATCTAACAGGTTTCAGTACCTTCCTCGTTCCCTCACAGGTTTCTTTTTCATTTTAGGGGGACCATAAAGCTGTTGTAAGGAGCTCCATTACAGTTAATATTCTTTGGTAGGTTACTTTTTGTTAGTTTAATTGTCTAGATGAGTTCTCTTGGGACAGGAGTATGGCAGTTGCGTAATAACAATGCTATCAAATGCTTGGAAGGCAGGACTGCAGTGGCACCAGCATGGACCAGCTGAAATTGTTGCAGATATCCAGTCTGAGTGATACATAGTGATTCAATGGAAACCAGGAGTCATGCAATAACTAGATATTTTCCTTCCTTCAAGGTAGAATCAACTACTTTTTAAACAGTCTAATCAATCAAAATTACCTGTCACATCTTCCAGGGTAATGTCTTCTACTCTTCAACTATCTGTTTGCAGCTGTATGGAATGGCCTTCAATTTGAGACAAAAATGGGATTTTGAAATACTTGAATTTCTTAGATAGCCTGACTGAGGAACAGCTTTACTGAACCAGCATTCATTAAAAGTTATATGTACAAAAGTTATACTCACATATATACTGGGGAAGAAAGCAAGAGAACTTAAAGATCATAACAATCCACTCATGCATTCATTGAGTTCAGTGTTTCCATGACATATCCTTCTGCAACATTTGTTGTGATTAGTTGCATGCTAATATGGAAATGGCCTAAAAATTTCCAATAGTGTATCATTTATGAGTTACCTGTGCAGAAGTGATGCACAAATTATGCCATCTGTTTTAGTGCATACAATTTATTTTAACCACTGCTTTTTTGTTGTCCACCCAAAAGTCTCAATGTTCTTTAAAGCAAATAATTCCTATTACCACTTTTTATTTCCACCTCTGTTGTAAAGTTATGTTTGCCTAGCAGTTTGAGTGTGGTTGACCTCCTTTTAAGATTTCAAACTACAGCCATGCAACTATTGTGAAGTTCTTATTATTGCAAACATAACAAATATTTCTCATCAAAGTAACTTGTCCCATGCTTTTCTGCTTTTTATCTTCCATGTTCAGTCTATTCTTTTTATACTTAATCTTCTCCAAGTGCATTTGATGTAGTTTTCTTGTCTCTAATGACTATTTCTAGAGCTTTAGATTACTAAAGTTTTTGGATTGGCCAAATTCTTCTTTTATATCTATTCCCCACCCAGGGATTATTTTCATCTGTTTATATCATTCCTTTAGAAATCAACACTTTTACTGATCTCCTTTTTGAGATTTCATGAGATTTCTTTCCCCATGGATCTTACCTGCTGCTTATATGAGTGAAGCAGCTTGCCATGCTTTCCTTTTAAAAAATCATGACCTCAGTATTATGTGATCCCTGTCACTCTATTTTGCATGTACCACCAAAGACAAATGTAGCAGAATTTTTCCTTTCCTTGTGCCTTTTGCTTTCCTTGTCAATCATTTGTCTTAGCATGCTGCAATATTTTATTGGACAGCATCCATTATGTGGGTGGTTTTATCTCAAAAGTGCAGTGTCTGGTATGTGTTAGTAACAATAGTCCATTACTATATTAAAGTTGCCAAAGTAAAGGAGCAGAACTCTGATTCTGGACTCTGCCAAGTCTTCTACCTGCGCCCTTCACTGTGGTACTACCCTAACTTATATGGCATACTGTTGTATATATCATGCAGATGTTTCCTTCTTTCAGTTATTTCAAAGAAAACCCCATCTTGCCAATTTTAATTAATTTTTAAGTCCAGATGGCTTTAGAGAAAGCTTGCTAGTCTTCTGAAAATGCTCTTATTGGCACAGGAAATCAGAATTGTGAAAACATAAGTAGCAATTGAAAAGTCTCCTTTGGCTACATACAAATACGCCTTTTTGCTTAGTATGCTTTCAGACTGTTACAAAATAATGAGAAGTTAATGAGGCCATTTCACTTTGTAAAAGGAGGGCCTGTTAACAGTTTCTGCAAGATACACAGTGTGACGTCAGTTATGTCATAGATCAAATGTTTGCTCTTTCTGATTGCTGATCTGAGCTCACTGGTTTGGAAAAGTCCCTTAGTTATTAAGACATCAACACTGTCTAGTACACAGTAGAGAGTTTACTCTCCTTTTACAAATGCTGTTTAGCAAGACGTAAGAGATCCTTAGGTGCTTCTGGGGAGAGGAGAAGACGCAATATTTGACAGTAAATGTTAAGTAGGCTAAAGGAAGTAGAGCAGTGAGATAGATTTAAGACCCTTGGAATGAAGCCATGAATTTTGAAATTTATGGAGGAGGAACAAAGGCTAACCCACCTCTTCCTTGCAAGTGATCTGTCACATGCAGAATTCACAAAATACAGAAGTTATAAATGAAAATCGGTGTACTTCGTTGAAGGAGCGCAGTATGCTGTGTTTCCAAGGACTTCAGTTCCTTCAATCAATTTTCTGCTTCATTTGGATAGTTGTAAAAAAGTTTCCATCTGAAAGAATCCCAGCAGATTATTTTTAAACAAAGGATATGATTTGTAGCTATAGTTGTGATGTTGTAGCTGTGTTCCTGTCATATTACAATGGTAGTCTGTGATCCTGGGTATTACGATGATAATGTGTTTCACCTTGAAGAACAGGTTAGTGCACCACTTTAAATGGAAGAGGAAGAGACTCTTGTAGGTTGTCAAATCTTCTGGGTAATCAGATATATTCTGAGTATTTGTAAACTTTGATGGAGGCATTATTTTCTGATGTTCTACATTTTAATTTTTTCTATTCTGAAAGCTAAAGGAGGAAGATAGATGATCTGACCTTTACAGTAAATCAAAGCATTACAATATGAACATATGTTTTTTATAGTATGAACAGTATGATAAGTTACTTCTCAAATCCAGCCACCAAATTAAGAAAAAAATCCTACTCCTATTATGACATTTTTAAAATACTGTGCTATATTCCTGAAACTGGGGGAAGGAAGGAAGGAGAGGAGGGCAACTGTAGAAATCAAACAGTATCAGAATCTTAGTGTTGTGCTCAGATTAGTTGCTGAGAGACTAGGAGATCTGTCAGGGCATTGAAAGTAATGTGTGTTATTAAAGCTAGGTAAATAAAGGTGATGTGAACAGCTGACACGACTTAGAGCAGATGAACAGTCTAAATGTCAGTTTTGTGTTGGTTTTTGCTTGCTGCTTTCACTGTAGCATTTGTGCTGGCCTGATGGTATTACAAAGACCATGAGAAGAAATTTTTTCCCCTTTTACTTTATTTGTGAATTCCATCAGTTTTCTACTTCTGATTTTCATCTTATTATTTTTGGGCAAAATAAAAAAGAAATCAGGTAGATTAATCAGGGCTTTCTTTGTTTTGATTTTTTGTTGTTTGGTTGTTTTTTCTTGTCAAGCACTGCAGGCTACACAATTTCTAATCTGCTTTTTTTAGCTGTTCACTCTGAAATTGTTCATCCTAGCACCAATTAGCAGGAACAGCATTTTCCAGTTTTTGCAAGTGTAACAATAGTACTACCACAGATTTTACACAGAAGATTTTTCTTTGTCACCCTTAAAACCTTCATAGTCAATTGTGAATTGGAAGCTCTTGACAAGGTTTCAGACATAATTGTTTGGGGTTTTTTTCTATTTTCCCTCCTTCTTTAAATTCATATGATACTTTTTTTCCCCCTGCCAGATAATTTTTTAATCACTTTTTAATAATTGTTGAGTCCATTTGAACATGTAAATATTTGCTTCATTCTCAGGATACGTGAGTTTCAAAATATATAATATCTTTTGTTCCTCAGATATTTCAGATATGAGAGCATACAGGTTTAATCTTAGATGTGTATCTGTGTGGTACAAAGTGAATCTATTCCACAAACTAGTGTTTGAAGTATTATTTTATAAAAAAAATAGAGAACTGAGTTGTATATATATTTTTTCTCCTAACTGAGTGGCTACATACATTACCTCAATTTTTATTTGAAGGCTATACAAATGCCCAAGCACTCATGTAGAAAAAAATGTTCTCTGACATTAAAAGACAAGGTTTTTGGAGAGGGGGTTAACTTGTGATGACTCTTGAGAAAGCTGTTGTATATCTTTGATGTATTGTTACTTTCACCACTCTGTGCATTAAATTACACTTCTTTCACTTCTTTAGATCTGTGTTTTGGCAGTCTGCCTAGCAATGCTTGCAGGTTCCTAAACACCACTCTTCATTGTCTGGTAAACTCAGAAGGAAGGCAATTAAACCATGAAAATTATAGTCAGCATTGTTTTAAAGCATGGAGAAAAGCTCCTTTAAGAAGCTAAAATGTGATGAAACCAATGTAAGTCCCTCTATTCATCTGAAGCTAACACATTTTCCTCTTAAGCCTTCTGAAAACAGTGCTGATAGTATACTGATATCTTTGGTTGGATTTTGTGTGGGAACAAGATTTATGTAGCCAATTTTTATGT
This sequence comes from Erithacus rubecula, assembly GCF_903797595.1. Lineage (NCBI taxonomy): Eukaryota > Metazoa > Chordata > Aves > Passeriformes > Muscicapidae > Erithacus > Erithacus rubecula. The sequence goes on from NW_027635860.1 coordinate 10,078,220, forward strand.
GTGTCGGAGGATTTTTTTTTTGTCCCAAACAGCTTCATTTACAAATAATCTGATAAATAATCCTACTGTTCAAATTTTACTGGAGGGGGTAGGAAAAAAAATTATTGACAGTTTTGATTGACCTAAGTTTGTGAACTGAATTTCACAGTGGTCCAGAGGACCAGCAAGTTTTATGGAATAATAAACAAGATGAGATTTAATTTAGAAATCCAGTGCGGTTATGCAAATTGTATTAGTTGGCAGAGAATCTAGACAGGAGGGAGACTTTATAAATGCATCATCTGCAAAAGAAGTTTGTTCAGTGCCTAAGAACTCAAGTCTTTATAATTTCAAAGAAGTAGGTGAGTTAGCTTTAATAGTGCCTTTTGATCATGGAGCTGCCTTCAGGTAGCTCCAAGAATACCATTAATGATTTTTGGGTATTTGAGCTTGGAGTGGGGGAAACAAGAGAACAAGTATGGAAAGAGTAGCTTTTTTATTAATGAATATATATTCATGGATTTCTTACATTGTAGAGCATTTTTGTCTTAGAAGATTTACCCCTTCTGGAAAATTTTTTTGTAACAAAGGTCTCCAGCTTCACACTAGAGCTGAAATCTGGCAGTGTATGGCTGTCCGTAATGTGGTTGGTTTGGTGAAAGAATGCTGCCTTTTAAAACTGCAAGTCCTTTTAGTGAATTGAAGATCTGATTTTAAAACCTACTCTCACAGCTTTCATAAGGCAAATATGTCTGGACAAATATCACCAGTAAAAGTGAGTTTTGCAGTAATTAAATGACCGGGGTTTTCATAGTTGTGTTAGAAGATGCTGTGTCAAAATAGTAAGAGAGGGGAGACAGGAGCTATGACAGAATTTGACCTGATTCCTCTTTTTAATGGAATTCACTATAAATGCTGTTTGTAGGACTAGAAATTTTTGTCATCATCCTTACAAGTTGTGCTGACAAATTGATGCAATCAAGAAAGAGTGCAGTCTTGGTGTGTAAATTCCCACTTACCTATGACAGATGAAATTACTATTCTGATAATCTTTTTTTTTTTTGTCTGGTTCTGAGTTAGTATAATTGGTATAAATTTAATATAAGATTCTTTGTGCTTTTCTGAGAAGTCACCTGTCACATACTGAGGATTTTGTGTCCTCCTAGCAAAAGAGAACTGTTCAAGGATTAAGGAACAGCTAAATAAATAGGTAATCTGAACTATGAGAATGAAGTTTCTAGATCAAGTCCAAAATTGTGTGTTCCATCCCAATGCATCCACTTGCAAAAAAAAAAAAAAACAAATAAAAACCCCAAAGTGTTTCTTGAAAATGCATTTGTGTGTTTCAGACTGAAAAATCTTCACTATACCATCTATTTTATTTGTATATTATTAATCTTAAACATGCATAATTGTTTCTTGTATTCTTTAATTTCTAGTGTTCTCCCTCTGCCCACTGGAAAATTTAAAGCTTCATTTAATCTTGTTTTTTCTTGTGTTTTTACTCTTCATACTTAAAATTAAAGATTACACCTGTTAGAAGTTATAAATATGTTTTGTTTTATGAGGTTTCTAACTCATTGCAGAAGTCTGACAGCAGTATACCCAAGGATTTGAAAAGCTAGGAAGAATATTTCGATTTTAACTATCAATCACAACAAGGCCATACATATAGTGGAAAGTCACATTGCTTTTACTTGGAGCGTGATTCCTCAACAGCATGTTTTATTAGTGCTTTTTAAAAAGGATTTGTTTAAGAAAGTTATCTAAATTTGCTAAGAAAAGCATTCTCAAAAAAAAAAAAAAGCTTTCATGATAATGGAAAGAAAGCAGAACTGATTCTTGGTTGAATAAATTAATGCACGAGCCTGTAGGAATCTAGCAATAGCATTTTTCTTGGAAGTTGGTTTTCACTGAAGATATAGGGAATTCTATATTAACTTGAAATTAAGCTGAGAGGCCGTTCAAGTGTAAATACCAATACCTGTTCATGTGAGCTGGGCCTCAGCAACTGAGGTTGTGTAAAAACAGATAGTTATTTATAATCTGGAAAAATGAATACCTTATGCTGTTAGTAAAAGATACATTTCAGCTATATAAGGAACATGGAATTAAAAATTCAAGAACAAGGAATCAAAGTTGGGTAGGAAGCTCACATTTGCTGTCTGTCATTTCAGTTCTTAAAATGCCAGCTATGTGGTGGGCAGGGTGGTGTTTACATTGTGGGCTTCTGGCTGATCAGAAAAATTTAAAAGGTGTCCCTGTAGTTCTAGAGTGGAAATTGCAATTTTTGTTAGTTAAGAAGCATGTGGTTCTGTGATTCCAGTGCGAGAAACTAAACTGTGAAACACTTCTTTTTTTCTTTTTTTTCCCTGAAGTGTACCATGAATACATATGGTATTTTTAAAGCCTGCATTTAAGATTAAGAGGTGTTGGGAGCAGAAGGGTGGAACTGAAGGCTGCAAACTTGTGTTTCAAAAACTGTACACATCACAGAGGTTTTTGCTGGACCTAAGATTTATGACCAAAAGGTTGACTCTTCAAGAGTATTTGGGAAAAAATTCTTTAACTCCTACTGTACTTTAATACTTCTCTTTGTCATCAGGTAGGATAGCATCTAGGAAGCCAGAGAGGAGATCTTTACTGCCATCTTTCTCTCATGGATTAAGCCCAGCCAGCCACTGAGCCACACATATTGGCTCGCTCACTACCCCTGATGGAATGGGGGAGAGACTCAATAGGGTAAAAGTGAGAAAACTCAGGGGTTGAGACAAAGACTGTTTGTTTAATAGGTGAATCAATCTAAATGTAACCCCACATTAGCTACTGTGAAAAAAATAACATTTACCCAGCCAAAGTCTGCACACTACAGTATTTTTGAAATGAAATGTTTTCCTCCTCTACCTGCCATGTCTTTATTGTGAGCTTTTTCTTTGCCAGGTACATTCAGAGATTCAGTGCTTTAGTTGCAGTAGTTTCCTGCCATGGTAACAAAAAACCAAATATTTGTAGCTTAGCCTGGACTAAGACTGTAAGTTGTGACCTGTCTTTGAACTGTTAAACTTCATCAGAACTGAGAGAGTAGCTGTTGCTCTGCACATTATAAAGCATTTGAGAAGGCACCATGTACCACTTCAGCAGCTCTAGGGCAAGAAGAAAGTACACAAAATAATACTTGCTTTGCAAAAAGAATCATTAAATGAAACAAGAGATGGTTGTCACAGCACAAATTTTGAAAGTTGTTTAACACAACCACAGTTAAGATAGAGCTGTGTGTTCTGTTTCTCAAAACATTAGAACAAAAATAATTCTGTTTGAGATGCCTTTAGGAAATTAACTGACACATACAGGAAAAAAATACCTACTTTATGGTGTATGAGTTTTTATACTTGGTAGTTACTGAACTTGGTCTCTCATTATCTATTTTCTTATCATGGTCAGCATTACAGGGGTATATTTTCACTTGAGTGAAGTATTCTTGAATAATTTGTCTGTCTGCGCTGGGAAAAAAAATCAGGCTTTTCTCCCATGCCTAGAATGAGTGCTTTCTTCAGGTAATTTACTGAAAGAAAGGTTCTGTGGGAGTCCAGGGTTTTTCCCTGGCTCCTCTGGGGATGCAAAAACCCCCCTGGCAGACCCCTCAGAGACCCCCGAGTGCTGCCCAGGAGCTGCAGGGGCTGGATTTGGCTCCTTGGGAGAATCTGCCCACATTGAGAGAAGAGACACAGAAAATAATAATGAGTAGAGTGTAAATTAGAATATTAGAATGTAGTATAAGTAGATTTCTAGATTGTTTATATTAAGGGCCATGTGGCCAAGGCGGAGGATCCTGGGTGTGATGGACTTCTTCCTCCTTCTTCTTCATGTCATCCATTCTGAAGTTGCACCCTGGGAATCACAGATTGGACGGGGAAAGAACTGGACATTGTAAAGAGGTTGCATGGCATTGGGGAGAATTTGTAAATATTGTATACGTAGTTTAGGGTATAAAGGCCTTGGCACAGCCCTCCCAGGGGACCTTTCTGCGATGGTTGACCTGCAGAGCGGACCTGTGCCGGGCTGCCAGAAACATTTTTAAGATAAGATAAATAAACAGCCCCAAAACAACACAAGGTCATCTCAAGCTGCTTTCCTGCCGGCGCCTCCGAGAGAACCAGACTTTTTACCACCTTCATGCCCTCTCTGGGGAGGTCTCACGCCTGAAGAGACCCTCAGAGACGGGACAAGGTTCCGTGTTGCATTTGTTTGGGTTTTGCTGAGTATGTGGGTTCCTAATTTAAGAAGTCTAGTGTGCAATGGAACATCATATTGTTTCAATAGTCTTAGGAGGTATGTGAAGGGTGGGGAAGGGACATGTTTTAACCCAGTTTAGGTGGGAATAGGTATTTTAATGTAGTTATCAGTTATTTAAAATGTCTTCTACTAGTAATCAAAATTACATTTATTTTTCTACAAAAGTTGCTTTAGCAAGTTCTTAATGCCTTTGTATGTGTCCTGATAGAATTTCAAGCATGGGTGAATACTAATATTGAATATGTGAATATAGGTGAGTCAGACATAAAATTTTACAAATTATAAAAACTAAGTTGTTGCCTTTAAGTAGGAGTTCAATGGATAGGAGAGTGCTGATGCACATCCAAATGAAGGAATTACTGATTAAGGCATATTACTTAAGAGGCTACAATGAAGAATGTAGTTAGCTGCAAAAGAAAATATTGATGCGTAATGTAAGAAGTGGTTTTTTTTCTAAGGAGGCACTGTTTTCTCCTCAGAAACTCCAAATTTCTGTTTATTGTCTCCCTTCACATTTTTTTGTTAAGCATACTCTTGAGACTAGTGAAAAATTGGAATCACTGAATGAGGCCTGAGAATATTTTTAAAAAACCAACTTTTAGTTATGTACAAGATGCTATTTGTAGTGCTTAAAGATAGAATGAGATTTTCTTCTCATTTGAGGTATCCTGAGATTTTTATTTGTTACCTGTGACTTTTCAATGTGCTGTCTTCCAAACCACCACAGCTATTTCTTATAAATGATTGGAGATTATAAAGCAATAAGATTAATAACACATATAATTACATAATAATCCAGAGCATGTATGTGTACTGCTTTATATGAATGTTTTATTGCAGAATTGCATGTGCCACAGCTCTAGATGAAATATCTAGGGCAAAAAGGAATTACTCTGCACTGATTTCCTCCTCCATAATACTGCTAGTTTCTAAGTATATTAACCAAGTTATAATATGTTCTAAGTATAGTAAGTTCTAAGTATAGTAACACTGTTATTTGAGATGATTCTTGGAAAGCATCACTTGTAGCTGAATGCTTGCTTGGGCTGAAGAATAGTAGCAAAACGAAATCTACAGCTGTTATTCAAGATGGAAATATGTTAAAGGCATAGTGATGACAGATTTTTCTAATAATAGGTTGTGGAAAACATTAACACCACCAATGAATGGCTTGATCTTCACTCTCAGCTCCAGATGACCTGTCCTGTTGTTCGTAAGGGTAAGTATAATTCTGTTGTGAAAGCGTTGGTAAAACCTAGAATGAACACTGTCATTGTGCCTTTTTGTTTTCTTTACTTTGGCAGACAGAGTGTCTGACCAAGGTGATCTCTGTCATAGTGGTTTATTCTTGGTCTAGAATGGGTTTACAGCTGTGATATGATGCAATGTCAAATAGTTAGAGCATGATGCTGATAATGCTGAGGCTGTGGCTTCGATCCTGTATGGGCCATTCACCTAAGAATTGGACTCAGTGATCTTTGTGAGTCCCTTCAACTCAGAATATTCTGTAATTCTGTGTGAATCTGTGATCTCCTTTAAGGAGATATAGCATATTCATGTAGCTAAGGGCCTTACTCTGCTGAGACATGCCACTGAGTATCTGGCTCACAAGCTTCATAGTTTTCCACTTTCAAGAACATCTCATGCAGTAGGCTGAGGAGCAAGATTTCATTCCATACTGGCGTGGGGAAAAGAAGCAGAGTCATATGTCATATGCAGGACATATTCCTGGCTCAGTGCTGTCCTTTTAGTCTGAATGGAAAATACAAGAATATCCTAGGTATGTCACTGATCTTGGTAGTGTGCTGTCCTCTGAAGAGTTTGAGTTTAGCAAAAGTTTAAAATATATTATATTATTTTTCTGAACAATTACTTTTGTAAAGCAAATGCCTTCTTTATAACTTAAGCTTCTGTTGTTAGATGTCATCTGTTACTGAAAATGGAGATGTTACTGCTGGAAAGCCAAATGAAGAGAAAACTTATAAAAAGGTAAACAAAACCTTCAACCTTTTTATTTCTTGTGTTTGCCTTCATGTTGGTAATTCAAATCTGCTGTATGTGAATATAATTCAGAACTGACTAAAACCAAGAAAAAAAAAACATGCTCTACAGGGTTTTTGAAATTACTTTATCCTGTCTGTGAAATCATAAGTTATTTCTATCCACTGCAGAGCTGACTATTTAAAATTTGTTCAGTCCGGCTTTAAAGTATACTATCTTGCTAGATTGATAGAAATTCTTTGCTCTTAGCAGCAGATACATCTCTGGGCTGAAACACCACTTTAAGAAATTTACTGAGCTTCGAAATGATTTGAATGTTTATATGATGTGTTTAGACTACAAACCTGAAAAGCAAAGCAGCTTTCTAGCACTTTGCCAAACAGACCACTATTTGTTTGCCAAGTGGTTTTGTTTTTTTTTAAAGAGATGTTCAAGAGAGGACATATTTAATATAGGAGCATGCATCAATGGTTCATTTAGATATTACTGATAGTGGTTGGAGGTTTGTTTTTATGATACTGATTGTCTGTCACCAGAATTATTTAGTTCCATTAGCAATTTTGATAACTAAGCTGAGCTCTAAATGCAAATTTTACTTTATATATTTACATGACCAAATTGTTAGCTACTGAATTTGATCATTATTTTGACAATAATTGCTGTATCTTATGCCAATTTATTTCCTTTCCATATGATTACACCTTCAGTTGTTCTATGTTCAAGATCTGTGCTGCATATGTCCCAAATAGTTTAGCATTATTACCAATTATTATCATCATGCTCCTTCTTTTTGTGATAAGTTTGATAAAACATAAATAAATTTTGATCTCAAAATTTATCCATGCAGAGCTAACTGGTAGCATGTATTTGCCTGATGCCTCACTTTTAGCAATGTCTCTCTTTAGCCAAATTCCTTTGAAACTTTGCACATTCTGTTAAATCTTGAAGACTCTACTTGAGCAGGGATCTTGGTCTAGATGACCCCACTGGTGGTCTCTTCTAACCTAAACCACTCTATGATTGAATGATCCTCACCTCTTTCAGATATTCCATATATTGTTTCTTTTTTTTTTTTAAATGTATGTTCAGAGTCATGTATCAATAGTATATGTCTGGAGTATAGGGCAAGCCAGGTAGGACTTGTGTTCATGAAGCATATAATTTATCATTTAATTCCATGGTTTTAGGTAAATTACAGAGAGATCTTGCTCTGTAGAAGGGTTGTTTGCAGTCAGAAGCTACCTGTCTTAAATTGTCCACAAGTGCTGCATTTACAGTTTTCCAGTCAGGTATTGTTACACTTGCTTGATTGAAAAAGGACTTCCTTTGCCACTTTCTTCAGAGATCTGGGCTGGGGAAGGGCTTGTTTCCTCATCTGGTGCTTTTCAGCTTTTGGGCAGTTTCTGCTCCAACCTACTTCACCACAGTGGAAGCACTTGGGCAAGACACTGATTCAATGCTGAAGTCAGATTGTACTTGCAAACCTCATTGCTTAGAGGCTACCACTTCTTTTTTTTTAACATAATAGAAGTGTAGAAGCTTGTGTCTCTCAACTTACAAAAGCAGAGATCAGTACCTTGGCTTATGCAGTGGCCTGTAGTTCTTTAGCATATTTGGCCTTGGCAGAGCTTCCAAACAGATTACGTCTCTCTGCATTGTGGCGAAAAAACATGAATTTTGTTTATAGTGGAAAATTTTTTTTCTGAGCTCTAGAATTTTTGCAGTGCAATATATTCCATATGTTCCTCAATCTGTTCAGTTAGTTATAACTACTATCCATATATTACAAATTCTGTAGTAATGACTGTTTCTCACTGCTTTAAGTTAATCTGAGTTAGGTGAAAACAAACTATCTCCAGGAGAGCGCGTCTGACTTCATCCATTCTAAAACTTCCCAGAAATAGAAGTAGTCTGTAAGGCTATCAGGTTTTTTTCTGGAATTTTCAATTATTGAAATTTTTAAAAATTATTTTTATCATCTCAGCTAAAATAATGGTAGGTAACATCTTTATCTGAATTAATTAAACCTCCAGCTCATCAATTTCCTACAATAGTCAGCTGACCTGCCATCTGCATGAATGTAAACATGTTGAAGTTCCAAGAAATTTCTTTCATTTCTACAGCCTTGTGAAAGCGCTTGCATGAGCATTGCTACCCTATCCTTTCAGACTCTGAAATGCATAGCTGGTCCAAGACAGAGCATGATTTCTATTATGAATCATGCTGCTTCTTTCCACTGTTTTCTTTTTAGCTTTCAGTTTTTCTGATGCTGCAGTCTGACATAAGTGTCTTCTGGCTTTTAATTCTCTGTTATTACCTCGTCAAAGTCATGAGAGAAGAGGGAACACAACTTGCTGTTTATTGGTTTTGGGGTTTTTAAATTTTTGTTGTTTCTGTTGTTGTTTTTTTCCTCCCTTCTGAAAAGCAGGGTGTTTCTCTTTTAAATGATGTTATTAAAGGTGGGGCTGCTAAGCTGTTCAGCTGCATGCATTTGTTACAAACATTATAATCTGAAACTACTTATGAGTTTTCTGTCTATTTGTAAATGTAGAGAAGTTGTTAAATCTATAGTGTGAATATGAGCAATAAAGTGTTTCAGGCACCCAGATCAAAGAACTTAGTTAATGAAAGAGACACTTCACAGATATATGTTCCATGCAGCTTTTGAGGCAGAGAATTAAAATAACTCTGAGATCAAAGAAATTGCAAATAGTGCAGACTGTGGTCAGTTCTTTCGAGGGGAAGTTTATTTGATTATTAGCTTGCGTTAGTCTTGTGTTTCCTTTGGTTTTGGTTTTTGTTTGGTTGGGTTTGTGGGTTTTTTTTGTTGTGAGATTTTTTGTCAAAGAGAAACAGAGTAAGAGAGACTGGTATTTGTTCCATTGCATGCTTTCAAAAATCAGGTCACTAGACTGTTCTTTCTTTCTCTGGGATATTCATATCCAATCATAGACATATGGAGTATGCAGTTTTTTATTTTCTCCCTCTGTCCTGGTTTAGGGCAAATTTGGGAGGAAAACTTCAAATGAGGGCCCTCAAATAGTTCAGGGAAAAAATATTCCCTCAGAATGAAGTGAGAATAAAGCTGTTTATTTAACTGACAAAGCACTTTGCAGCACAAAAATGAACAACACCAAACAGCAAAACCTCTTGCTACTCCAAAGGAGTTAAGAAACTCAGAGGAGTCCCCTCTGTGGGTCCCAGCCCAGCTCACTCAGGCTGTTCTCAGTCCCCTCTGTGGGTCCCAGCCCAGCTCACTCAGGCTGTTCTCAGTCCCCTCTGTGGGTCCCAGCCCAGCTCACTCAAGCTGTTCTCAGTCCCCTCTGTGGGTCCCAGCCCAGCTCACTCAAGCTGTTCTCAGTCCCTCCAGTGCTGGGAAATGCTGCAGCCCAAGCGAGGCCTGATGGGCCACTGTGAGGTCTCAGTGCTCTTCTGGGTTTTCAGTCCAGAGCAGGTTCAAACAATTCCAAGAAAAAAGGAAATGAACAGTCCAGGGGACTCCTTTGCCTCAGCTAGCCAGAAAACTAACTAAAGGCAAAAAGAAGTGCTTTCCTGCGGTCCACTGCAGACAACACGGTCTGTGTGAAGAATGCAGGGGAGCAAGTGCAGTCTCTGATAACAGCTTTGCACCTATTTTTCTCCCCTCTCACTCGTGGAACCAGTCTTAAAACTGCAGAATTCAGTATTGGACACCAACAGATGATTTGGGGATACATGCATCATAAAGTCACCCCAAGACACCCTCTTTTGCAGACTTTGTTGTGAGAAGTTGCTGACATACATGCAGTTTTTGCATTGCAATGTCATCAATCATGCAAGCCCTGAGTCCACTCCCTGTCAAATCAGATTTCAGTAGTATCCTGGTTCTTAGTAATGGGATGGTGGCAAGAATGAGGCACAGACAGGTCTGTCAAGGCACATTAGAGATCTAGAAGAAAAATCACACCAGAAAATAAAATAGATGTAAATGTGTACTTGTGAAAATCTGTTAATGGATTCCCACAATCTCTTTGTTTATTCTGAATGCTGCCATGCAAGTGTATAATTAGAGTTTGTTTCTTTTCATTACATACCTTGCAGCTCTTTTGTTAAGTGTGTTACCAGCACTTTATGTAACCTGTTCAAAACTGTGTATCATGAGTCACTTTGCCTGGAGCAAGAGAAATTTGCCTGGATAAAGGAAAGCAACTACCTATTGCTAGAGTTTGCAAATGTGTGCAAGCAGCATTGCTCCATCACTTTTAGCATTGACTTATACCCTGCATCTAATGCCTGCAGATAGGGTAGTTTTTCTTGTAGACATGACAATTTCACTACTGGAGGTTTTGTTGCACTGGGACCTCAATGATAGATTGCACACATCTACAAAGATACTAAAATTACTGTTTTTAGTGACTTTTCCTGGGGCTATGGTTACATCCAAACTCAGAGGTCTCAAATTCTTTTTCTCAAGGATAGAACAACCAGAGTAATTGAGTTCATGGCTACTACTGAAGCTTAAGCATAAATGTTTGAACTCAAGGAAAATTATTTGAAAGCCATGGAGTCACCTGAATCCAGTTTTGGAAAATGAAGGGAGATGGGATTCAGCTTGGATAAGAAAATCATTCAGATTGCAGTTGAACTGACCTGTAACATTCTCACAGATACACACTTGATGGGCAGGAGTCCACCTTCATGAAGTGTGACCTGCAGAAGACGGGCAATCATTTGCTAGAGAGAAGTGTGTGCTGAACAAAGATTGGAGGGCTACTGTGGCCATAGTTGACCCATGGTTACAAGTAGTGGAGAAATAGTAAGATTAGTTATTTTAATGGATTTTCTTAAAATCTGTAACTCTCTTTTTATGTCCCTATTTGTGATTTATTATGTGTCATCAGCAGAAAGCATGCTGAGATTGGGGCAGCCACCTCCATCCAGAAGTTTCAGTGGAAGCAGTGTCAAAAAGTGTTGTTTCAATGAGACTGTAAGCACAGCAGGTACTTAAAGACAAGACAGATCTAGTGCAGGAGCAATGGACTAGGCAATAATGACATGTATGTCTTGAATCTAATTGAACTTTCCTGATATTCTGAGTGAGCTCTTTTCAAATGTTGCTTGAAGAAGATGTATTGTTTTTCAACAGGCATTGTTCTTAGATGGTTTGGCTTAAGAGTTTACACAATTTGTGGCACATTATATCTTCTCAGAAGTCTGGAAAAGATAAACTATGTTTGCATGTGATAGTGCAGGTGGATTCCTGGTACTTACTGTAACTAGTAAAACTGAAGAACAAATCCCTACTTGTAGCAGAAAATTCAGATCTGGCATAAGCCATGTGGCTTCAACAATTTTGATAAAATGAGATCTATGAATATTTTTCTTCCTTTAAAAAAAAAAAAATTATTTATTTCACTGAGACTTTTCCTGCAGGGTAGTAGCTGTTCTATGCCAATTCACTTCATTGTCCCACAGGGGTGAAGGGTGGGATAGTGAGGGAGATGAAAACAGATTTCTCCATATATAGTAGCTGAGGGAAATGAACACGTGGCACATACTTTGTGGGATGCAGGGTTGCAAAGCAGTGTTACCCAGTGAAGGCTTCTGTTCAGATGGCTGTTTCTCCCCATCTCTTACAAAGAACTGTGGTAGCTAGGTATCTGTTCCATTTCATTTGGCGGATTTTAAAACCTGTTTGAATGACAGTAGTAGAGGAAGTGAAAGAAAGCAACCATCTTTTAGTCTTTCACAGTGATAATGAGGTAGAATTTCCAAGGCAGAGTTAATTTCTCTTCAACAGTTTATGGCACCTGCAATAAACCAGCTGTCTTCTGGAAAAAAATCACCATCTTGCTATAGAAAGTTCATAGGTCAAACTTCAGCTGCAATAAAATGTTATAAAAGGGGAGAACACAAAAACAAGGACAAAGTTCACATTTATTAAGCCCTAAAGAGTTTCCCTAGGATGTCTACTTTTGAAGAAGCCTAGAATGTTAGAGTTACATTTCATGAGCATGTTGTGGGAAATGCATATAGATTTAGCAAAGAGCAATTGAGACCTGAAAAGTGAGTGGAAAAATAACTGTGAATGGCACTAGAGAGGAACTTCTGTTAAATTCGATGAAGCTTATGTCCTCTTGCTCAGCTCCAATCTGCTCATGGTTTGTTAAATGATTTATGCCATTACTACTCCTGTACAATTACTAGTAAATTATAAGGAAACTTGTTTAAAAGAATAAATACATTTATCATACTTAAAATCTTTGTGTACAATGTAGTCTGTAAATTTACTGACACTTTAGTAGTTTTTCTGGACTGCCAGTAATTAACCTTCACACTCTAACAGAAACAATTATTGGCCAATTTATCATAAAATTTCTGGAACTAAAGTGTCCATATTTTTTCCATTCTTTAATTTTTTTTCATTTACTTTAGGGGACAGTCTTCTTCAATCCTTTCAATAGCCTTGTTCAGTTGTTAGACAGTTTCAGTTAGATTTTTTTTTCTTGTTATCTGGATGCGTGCTGCCTTTAAACTCATTATTGTGTCTGATTAACACCTTTATTTTATGAAAATGGCAAATTTAAGTTTTAGAAAGCCACCTGAAAGTGAGTATTTGCATGAAAAACAATGTCTAAATCCTGCTTAGTATATTTGTGGGATCATGTGTAAACTTAAGACCTGATTTGAGGGGATTTAAGTTCTCATTCATTTTGCTGCTCTGGAAAAGGATTTCAGCTTAGAGTAATGTAGAGAAAGTGGAAGATCAATCTGCAGAGAAAGTAATTTAAGAGAACAGTGCATTGAGTGATAGAATATTTATCAGTGATGCAAATATTCTGTATACCTGTGTTTTATCTTATATATTGCTGTTATACTTTGAGTCTGCATATAATTTTTCATATCTATGAGCTGTTTTAGGAAAGCCATATGACAAATACAGAAAAAATTATATAGTTACATTTCACAAAATGAGGCAAAGTATGTTTCATCATAATGAGGACAGTTTCAGTTTATTATTCAGGGATAAACTCATCAAAACACTTATGCAGTAGACAGTAATATCCTAAACAGCAAAAGGAGAATGAGTGAAGTTTTACTTTGTGCCTCTTTATGTAACAAAGATGGCTATCACAGTATACACCATTTGCTACATATTCAATCACTTTCATAAGCTGAAATGTATTGCCATGTTTCTCCTAATGGTTATTCTCATCCCGTAATATTTCTTTAGCTTCAGAAGGTTGATAACAGGTTAAATTATCTGAGAGTTACTGTACTGTCACTGTGCACTGTAAGCTTTGTGGTTACAGCTAATAAGAGATCTCAGGGCCATTTTATATACCTCTTCATGAGGCTAATACAAACAAAAATTTATTTCAATCTCTAAGAGACTGAAAAAACCCATAGCACAGAAGGTTGATGAATTTTATTGTTTGCCTTGCAGCAGGAGAGTATTCAAGACAAATTGAAATAAATAAGGAGTTTAGTTTTTAAACTAGATTTTGCTGCCTTCATGGACATTAAAAGAGGGGCCCAAATAAGGAAAAATTCTCAAGACTTTAATTTTTCCAGTTGCATTTGCAGTTTCCAATATATATATATATATATATGTATATATATATATATTTTTTTTTTTTTTTGTATCAATAAAATGGATGTTTCAAGGACATTTCCCCTAAGGCTTAAGAAGCAACTTCTTTATCTTTTCCTTGGATTTGATCATTATAATAACATTAATAATAATAATAATATAAAAATATGACAAGTAATATTTTACAAACTAATTCCAAGGCTTGTTTTGTTTTTATTTTATGGATTGTGAAAACAAGTACTTGTCTGTTACTAAGGGCATACTGGATTACCAGCCTTTGGTGTTAGTTGTGATTGACAAAGAGTGGACTTTGGGCCAGCAGTTGCCTTCAGCATTCTGTAGCGGCTCTCAATTTGTTTGAAAGCACTTGTTAAATCTTTCTGAATGATTTTATACCATTACTTTTCTGCTAAACCAACTTCTGTGGTTGCTGCAGAAATGATGGGTGGTTACTAATGACACTCTTGAATACAAGTGGAAATTAACAAGAAAGTAACCTCTTGGGAAAGATCTGTGTCATTGTAGTAGAAAACCTTACATTCTGCCTTTTGGAGACTGCAAGTCTGTAGGTTTTTTAATTAAATAAAAAAATACTGCAGATATTTTTATGAGCTGAGGAAAGATGATTGAAAGATGATCCAGAGATTTCCTTTTGAAATCACATTTCCAGGTTACTTATCTTGGGTGTTTCTGAAGTTTGGTGGGTTTTGTCAGGGTTTATTTGGAATAGCATGCCCTCTGTTGTACTGCACTATGTGCTGTTCTTTCAGAAATACTCGCTGTAGTAGTGAACAAGATGGGCATCCGGCAATGAAGCAGAAACTATTTGTATGTGTATTGGTTTGATCAAAGTTATGTAATTACAGCTTTTGTTGAGCATTAATCATTCATGAATAGAAACCTTTCAAGTAAAGAAAAATGTGACTCTTCTTATGACACAACGCCAAATCTTTTTACATTTTCAGAATGGAGTGTTGTTTGTTCCCACCAAATCGCTGGTTCTAAACTCTTATGCAAGTATAAGTTCTACTTGGTGTGCAGCCTTAATTATTTAAGAGCTACACATCTCTGTCTTTTCTAAAATTAAGGAGCCACTCTAGTATATGCTGTTCCAAGAACTCTAACAAGAGTAGCTTTGTGTAGTTGAACCACTTCTTATGTAATTTTCATTCCTGAAATGGTTCTGTTCAAGTGCTGAAGTGGTTCTGATCATGAAACCTCTGATGATCTTTGTTTCTTCTGTTAGTCTCTTGCTTGTTTGGTAGATAGGAAGTAAAACCTGAAAAAAGGGTCCAAACATGTTGTCTTCAAACTGGTGATCATGCATCTGCTACTGACCTCCAAACCAAGATGAAAAGGGCAAAGAAACACTTAATCAGGGTTGCTTAAGGAACCTTTGGATAAGATTCTGTGACTTAACTATCCAGACATTCTTGGTAGAGCAATACACCAGGTCACAACATTCACCAAGTTCCTGGAATGCATACAGGATTCCTTCCTCATTTAAATGTTAGATGTGCTAACCAGGAAAGAGGCACAGCTCGACATGCTGCTCACTAACCAAGGGAGCCAGCTTTGTAATATCTCTCTTAGTGATGACTTTGGCTGCAGTGGTCACAGTATTGTGGAGTTTGGGTCCAGTTGTGTACTCTGAAGGTTAATACTAAGGCAAAGGAAAATGTTATGGAAAGGATTCTCCTAGGAGCCATCACAAGCCAGATGAACCAGGTGACTGGGAAATGCCAGCACGGGTTCACCCAGGACAAATTGTGCTTGACAAAGCCTCTACAGCAAAGTAACCTGCTTGGCTGATGTGAGACAAGCCATGGACAATGTCTGCCTGTGTTTCTCCAAGGGTTTCTCTATGGTCTCCCACAGCCTCCTGATGAAGCTGGTGTGGAGCAGTCTGGGCAAGCTGCCCATGCAGAGGGTGGGGAACTGACCACAGGCAGCCCCCAGAGTGGGGTAAATGGCTGCTTTTCCAACTGGCAACCTGCCACAAGTGGGGTCCTCCAGGGTTTGGTGTCAGTCCCAAGGCTGTTTCATGTCTTCATAAGTGGTCATCCAGGGCACTCATAGTCACTCAGGGATCAAGTGAACACTTTGGAAGGGAGAGCCATGCTGCAGGAAAACCTGTGCAGGCTGGAAGAGTGGCCAAAGAAGAACCTTATGAAGTCCAGCAAGGACAAGTGTAAGGTCTTATACCTGAGAAAACAAATCCAGGAGCGCAGCACAGGCAGGGAAGGGACCAGGGAGTCCCAGTGAGCAACGAGCTCAATATGAGTGAGCAGTGTGCTGCTGGAGCAAAGGAGCCCAGGGAGATCTTGGGCTGCATCAGCAGGGGCATCAGCAGCAGAGATTATCCCATTCTTGTTGGTGTTTGTCAGGCCACATGGAATACTGCTGGTAGTGTTGGTCTCTGCTATCCAAAAAAGATATGGACAGGCTGGAGAGGGTAGAAAGAAGGGCTGCAGAGATGATCAAAGGGCTAGGAAGCCCTGTATGAGGGAAGGCTGAGAGAGTTGGGTTTGTTCAACCTTGGGAAATGAAGGTTGAGGGGAAACTTATCACCATGTTACAGTATTTGAAAGGTGGTTACAAAGAAGATAGAGACTATTTTCACAAGGAGTCACATGGAAAATATGAGGGATAATGGGTTAAAGTTACTCCTGGGGGTATTCCTCTTGAAAACGAGTGGAAATATTTCACAGTGAAAACAGTCAACCAGTGGAATAATCTTCCTAAACTGGTGGATTCCCCAACATGGGGCATTTTTGAGGCTTGGCTTGGATGCTTGGCTGTTTTGTCTAGATCATACTTTTGTCAAGAAAGGTTGAACCTCTTAAGGTCCCTTCCAACCAGCTATTCAGTGATTCTGTGCTGAGTTAAAACTCCATGTCTTAATTATCTGGGCAACTTGAAAAGTTTCATTTTGTGTATAGTGATTCTTTTAAATATTTTAATTTAAATTCAGTTATTTCACTGAGGCCTGAGATGTAAAGATGACAGGTTGTTGCTATTATAAAAATGAGCAAAGCATTTAGCAATAACATTACTGATGAAGAACAGAAATCTGGTTTTAGCAAACTGATATTTGAATTCTTACTTTCTACACAGACTGCATCCTCGGCTATTAAAGGTGCTATCCAGTTGGGAATAGGATACACGGTAGGAAGTCTTACTTCAAAACCAGACAGAGATGTTCTTATGCAAGACTTCTATGTAGTGGAAAGTGTCTTTCTACCAAGGTAAGAGCAAGCATATTGGATTTTTCTTCAATAACATTTCATAACTAAACTCTTAACTAGGTATTTTGAGCCAGGTTTGTTTTCCAGTTAAAAAAAATTTGTGTTAACATATGATGTATGAAACTTGAAGTTATCTGATCTTCATGTTGTCATTGAAAATGAAGATAGGGAGAGAATTGGAAAGATCACAGTTCATCTGAAGATTTGAGACTTACCATTTATAGAGAGGCAAAGTAATATTGACACTTTCAATTAAAGGAGCTGTCAATTTTATTTTGAAGTGATTTGTGGAACTGACATTCACATTTGATTAGTTGTATATTAGTTTCTGAAAATAATACTTGATATTTTGTCGAAGATTTTAAAAATTGGTGAAAATTCAAGTCCTGCCATTTTAAATATAATATAAAAATTTATACTACAGCATTGCCTTATATTTACACTATAGAATTCTATCGAGGGCTCTAGTCTGTGGCAACACTCAGCTTCTACAAGCTATGC
This sequence comes from Erithacus rubecula, assembly GCF_903797595.1. Lineage (NCBI taxonomy): Eukaryota > Metazoa > Chordata > Aves > Passeriformes > Muscicapidae > Erithacus > Erithacus rubecula. Next base: position 10,095,815 of record NW_027635860.1, read on the forward strand.
TGATTGAAAGTTGTGCACCTTTACTGCTTTTCCACCTCAGCTTGTTTCACTGACAAGTTGATGGTGTAGAAATTGTAACAGTACAGTTATGCTGATAAGGGAAGTCAAGGTCTTACTGATTTTTGATGTTCAGAAGATGAAGTACAGTGCCATGCACCCTTTCCAAGTTACATTTGCTAACAAGAGAAGAAGGTGGCTTAGGAGACATGTACTTCAAAATCAGGATGACTTACTCTGTTCAGTGTTTTCTGGGTTTTCAACAGTGCTAAATACAGTCATTTCAATAAGGACACACTATCTGTGTAATGTTTCCTGGATTTGGGATTGATTTCTATTAGATTTTCAAAGTTTTGTTCATGTGCAGTTGGAATGCTACTTCATAAACTGTTTAGAATAATTTATAATCCTTAGTATTTACTGGTGTCACTAAACAGAGTTAAATTAACAGTCCACAGAAGTGCATATGCTTGAAATTTTAGTATTTTCTCATGTTAATTTCCTTGATTTTCATTGAAGTGATATATCCTTAAGGAAAAAGTAATCTTATGTGCAATAAAACCTTTACATCAGTTCCTAGTAGTTGAGGTTATTCATATACATTTTTTGGTTTTAATGAAAGGGTTTGTGCACAGGTTAGTAATCTTTCTCTTGTAAATTAGGTAGATATAGAGAAGCTAACCATATGCATGTGTTTTCATACACTATAATCACAAAATGTTGTTTAAAACATCCGACTTATAGGTGAGAAATTTACATATTATGTAACAAAGCTTTTATTGGTGAGAAAAATCTCTGCCTATGACAGTGATAGAGGTTTCTGTGGTATATCAGCATTGCTCATGGAAACTAAATGGAAAAACCTGCATACTAAAACCATTTTATTACATTGGTTACATGTAAAATAATAAATAAATAAATAAATAATTATAAATAAATATGTAAATAAATTACATTTATTTACACGGTTTGAGAAAGAAAACTACTTTTTTTTTTTTTTTTTTTTTTTTTTTTTTTTTTTTTTTAATAAATGAATAAGTAAAATAAAATGGCTTGTAGTCCATAGCATTGCATGTGCCTTCTTTACTGTGGGACTTACATGCATATACACACAGGAATGAGATTTCCTTGTTTTTTATTGGCATTAAGAAAGAGCTAGTAGACATTCCTTCTGGCTAAAATCAAAAGACAGAAGGATGAGACTGATTTCACTAATATAAAATTTAGTAGAAAAGCTTCAGTAGTACCTTTCCAGACAGTTTTCTGTAAAAATAATTATTTTGAGGAAAATTAGACAAATTAAAGTAATGACCAAAGCAGTGTAGTTTTGGGTTTGGGTTTTTTTCTTTTGTATAGCTAGGTAGTAAGCAATATATAGCATAGTGAGACATCTTGACTCTAACAACGAGGCGCTCCATAAAGAGCACTTGTTGACAACATTGTCTATGGAACTAAAAGTTGGCTGTCTGCTGCAATCTCTTCTAACAACACTTGATTTCTTATGCTGATGCACAGAAATGTTGAATTTCAAATCATTGCTGTGTCTCAGTGTAACCTTTTATTTATCTAAAAAAATTCAACCAGAAATGTATTACTCTCCATAAATTTTAATACTTTGGGATTGCACAAAATTAATATGGAATTCTTTCTTGCTGGTTCAGAGTAGTGGGATGTTGCTTCATGATGGTATTATGTGGATTGGTCCTGAGTCATGTCAATAGGTAACTTCATTACCCGTGTTTGAAGTAAAAAGCAAAAGTTGCACAATCTTTACAGCTGGGGCTGCACTCCCAAAGTGCACCTCAGGTACTCTTCACTTTTTCCTAGAGGGGTATCTACCTGTGATGGTAGCATTGTTAAAAGTAATTACTGTAATGACTTTTTTTTTTGTCCCCTTTGGATTGTTCTGGTTGAAGCAATTAGTGGAAATTAGTTACACCAGCAGGTGAAGTGGGTTGACCTCTACCTGGAAGTACCCTGGAGCAAGCTGAGGTTGAGTAAACTTTTTGCAGAAGTTTGCAGCTGAAGGAGAACCTAACAGTGCAGCAAGAGTAGTGCTGAAATGTGCTTACCCAGCAAGGCACAGTACTTTTCCACTTGCTTTAGATACAAATAACTCATCTGCAACTTCAAACAGGCTGTCAGCTGAACTTCCCCTTCATTTTGGTAACTTCACAGCAATCTGCCTCTTTGCATGGTGCCTGCTCCACCTTCCTCCTGTGTTTTCCCTGCCTTACCTGTGTCTAGCAACGAGGTGAGAAGACTGCTTTTCAGTCATAGGTACACCTGCTTCTTTGACAGCAACAGGGACACTGCTAGGGTAGCAGGGGTAAGATAGACCTGAGCTAGTAGAAATGCAATGCAGCCTGTGCACCAGTGAGCAGAAGAGTGTTGTATCTGCTCTTCTATATTTAGGGAAAATACTTAACAATTGTTTATGAATTTTATTCATTGAAGAGAATAGTCTCTGCATATCTCTCAGATCCTGAAATAACCCTCAACTTGTATCTCTGCTTCAGTAGTCATACTGAAGCATTCAGGATTCATTAAGAAGGGAGAAAAATGCCAGGTAAAAAAGTGATTAGGTCAGATCTGAACATAACTTCTCTGCATATTGTGGGAACTACTGATCTAAATCAGAAGTAATTCACTGGATTGCAGGTTATTCCTGGTCCAGAGTTACTCTGTAACTGTGTTAAATTGGTCAGAGTTTAGCCCAGATTAATTAATGTGTTTATTTCTGGAAGTGACTTTGAGTGAAGTACAGGTGTCTCTGTACGGTGGGTGGATTTGAATTGCAAAGGTGCTTGCCTTCATCTGCACATTGTAATGGTGGAGGGCCTTTCACCCCTTTTTATTCAAGCTCCCCAAGAGTTTGTATAACGTGCTGTTTTTGGAAAATGAGGTACTACTGGAAACTGTTATAATGGTGCTCATTGAGAACCATCATCCAAATAAATTTAAAATGTTACTATGCAAATTTGCTTCTAGGATGGAGAAACAAAATGCACCCTACACTGACCTACTTGATTCTGAAGATAGGTCTGAAGTCTGCACCCTACACACTGAACAGAGTGAAACCACAAGGGAAACCATTCCAAGTAACCTCTTTTCTGGCTTTTCAACTCTGCTTTGGAAATCCAGCAACAGAGATGCTTAGCTGGTGCTGGTACTGCTGCAACAGTGGCTGGAGGGTTCAGTGGAAAGATTGTTCATCCTGCACATGCTCTCTGTGCTGGGACTAGCTGTGTGGGATGTGTTTGTCTGTCTTCCTTGGCTGGAAGCAGTTCCTGGTGGCACAATTTGCTTCCAGTTAGTTGTTTGTACAACATGGCTTCAGCAATACTTTTTCAGCCCTTTGACGTGGCTGTGGTACTGACTCCCAGTGAGATGGCCTTGGTTAGAACAGCTTGTTGCTCATCTCCAAGCTTAGCTCTGGCAGGCAGTGGTGGCTCCAACTGGTCACTGGGCCATGGGGCTGTGCAGCTGCTTGTTAGTTGGCAGTGAAGGCAGCTTATTAAGCTCTTCTAACAGACAGAGAAGGAGGTGCATTTTTCAGGTGACTGAGAAGCCAGACAGAAGCTGCTCCATCATATCAGCTAATTTTGGCTATGAAGCTTCAGAAATACAGAATGCTTCAAACAAGATGGTAGTTTCAGCCTGCATTCTTTTGTTTTTGTTAGATGGAGGCTGCTTCTAAGTACAGCTGTTGAGTTGGACCTTTTTTGCAGCAAGTTGTTAGTCAGTCTTATGCACTTCCTTTGCTAATACACTTTATGCAGGTCTAGACCCTGCATATTGAGAACAGTTGCTATGGTTTCTAATTGATCTGGGAAGTGTGTTGGATGCTGATGACATGCATGCACTCTGCAGCTACAGTCAATATACTGAACTAGCTAATTTACAAATTTCCTTCTTATGATGCTAATGAAAGTTTATTCATTAATAATCTTTCTGCTTTTTAATGTCAGAAGCTTACCATTGTATTGGGACAGCGTTTGGATAACAGCCCAAATAAGTAGTCAAAAGTACTAAGAAAGTAAAAACTTTTCTTGGCCAATCTGGATTCTACCCTACGTCTCAAATTGAAGTGTACTGCTTTCTAGTATGTTTTTAAGGACTGATTGAGAAAACTGATACTTACCCTTGGAAATAACTTTGTACCAAACCTGTATCATAGGTTAGCTGGTGAGCTAAGTACAGTATTTGTAGTATAGAATGCTCTACAGGTTCAGTGTGACTAGTATTTGAATGTTCACACTAACAATGATTTGTTGGGTAACTTACACCATGATATGTGTTTCTAGTGGGCAGTTTCACAAGGAAGGTAAAGGGACCTGAATACTTTGATAAAGTGCAGCTGCTCTTCCTTGGTGCTTTAGTGGAAAAGATGCACAGAATTAGTCAAGTTCTGACAGGGTTTTTATGGTTTGTGAGCTGAGTGATAACACAGAGAGGAGGATGCAAAACAAATATTAGCAATGGGGATACTTCAGCGATAAGAGCAAAATGTGGTATGAACTACTGGACTCAGCTACTTCTGTTACCAACAGATTATTTGTAAACCTCTGATAACCCAGATAGCTGCATTGTTCTGTAGACTGCTTACATACTTTTCAAGTACTCTGAGATCCTGTATTTTAATAGAATTTCCAGTTGGTTATGAAATAGTCATATCTTCATAATTGTAAGTAAATGCTTCTATGTTCAGTTGTTACGTAGATATGATTGACTTGACTTTAAGTTACGTACTATTCCTAGCTGTATTTAAAAGCTGACTTGAAGGGAACCACTTAGGACAGCATTTGGTAACTGAAAGTTTAGGAGAATGTGAGAAAAAAACAGTATTATCACTGGACTTTAACACACAGTATAAAAAAAACCATAGTCACACCTGTTTTTTCAGATAAACATGATACCTGCTTAATTCATGTGGGAAATGAAGGAATGCTTTTCTGAAATTACATATGGGAAAGGAGCATACCAAAGCACTACCTGACCTGCAGCATGTATTTGTTTGATACATTTTTTAGAGCTTAAACACATTTTGATGAATTTTTTAAAAGCAGCATTCAAGAGCAATGAAACTGCAATTAGATAATCTTAGATTTTAATGTTTGGAGCATTTAGCTTTTCACATTTTATTTTGATTTAACAATCTGAAAAAGAATTGCTTTTACTGAGAGAGCTGAGGTGTTCCTCTTCTTCAGGTTTTTTTACAATACACACAAAAAAGTTATACATGGGGTCACAACTACAGACTAATTCTTTTGTTAACAGCTCCATCACAGCCTTTGAACAATCCTCAGTGAAAAAGGCTTGCTACCAAGATATGCAGCTGGCTTTCTCTGCCCTTTCAGATAGATATGGTATCTCCTGAGCACATCCTACCAGGGTGAGGCCATAGCAATGAAAAGCTGCCAAGAAATGTATCTGGGTGTCTTGTTAAGCAAATTTTTACAGCTATGGGCTTAGCCATTAAAAATGTAATTAGTTTTACTTCACTTTTAGTTTGATATTGCACCATCTATGCTTTTTAATACCCTCTTAGCATTTACAAAGAGACAGGATAAGATGCACTTACTGTCATTTTTAGGTGTGCTTGATTTAAAAAAGCCTACACAGTTTAAGTGTTAAACTAAACTGCATTTTAAGATTAGTCTCTCTTCTTTAATCTGCCTACAAATCTTTTTTTTTTTTTTTTTTGTGTGGTATAACAGCTAAGGTTATTCAAATATCTCATAAGTTACAATTGCTTCCTTGTTTTTCCAAAGCCTGTATTTTGTTGTCATATGGAAAGACTTGAATTCCTCAAGATTACCAGAATCAGAGCTAATTTTACAAGTCTTTTTCTTCATTTTTCTGGTAGACCTGTGCTTAAACTAGCTGAAAGGGAAATTACATGGTTACCCCCTTTCTTATTATGTCCAAAGCACCCTTTTGAAGATTTGACTTTTTGTCAATAGTTATTGGGCATTTTTCTTATACAATTTCAAAGACATAATCACCCCCTTGAAACTCCCTAGACTGCTTTAAAATCATTATATGTAGTGCTTTGCACATACACTTTAATCTCATGAGAGTGAAACTGTAAAATGCATCAAGAAAATCTGGAGAGAAACCACAGAATACATTCTTTCAATAACTAATAGAGTGGAATGTGAACAATTCTAAATAGGGTAGGGATGTACTTACATCAAGCATTCTGTACAGTGGAATTTGTCCTTTTCCAGCAAGAGCAAGGCCATACTCAATTCATACTTGTCATATGAGCTTTAAATTGACAAGAAATTTGAAAGGTTTCCATTACTGGAAGAACTTACTGGAAGTGGGAGTGCTTTTTCTGTTAAAAGTACCATTTAGAAAATATTAAAAACTATTTTCCAGAGTACTAACAAGAAAGCTTACATTCGTGTCAGGCTTGCTTCATGAATTACCAAAGAGCATACTGTTGGTATCAGTAAACTATTCTGCTAGGAAGTGAAGCTGAAACTAAATAATATAATTAACAGAAACAGTAAAATACTCTGTAGACCTTAAACAGAAGGTGTTTTTTAAAGAAGATTTCATAAAGAATAAGAAAAATTGTCTGCATAGAGAAATTGACTCATATCTGTAATAAAATATCTGATGTGCTCTAATTGCATGGAATTACCCTCTGTGTAGAAGCTGTTCTAAAATATTTGCTCTGTTTTCTAATAAATCTCCACTTGTTATGCATTGCTGTGCACCTGCTGACCCAGTGTTGGTCATTTTACATATGGAATTATGAAATGGCTCAGAACTGTCCTGTTGTCATAGCAGATTTATAAAAGTATTTAGTACTGAAATGTAGAATTTCATTAAAAAGTTTGGATGCTTCCTATTTCCTGACAATTACATAATGCTTCAGTAGAGAACACTGTTCTATTAGGTTCTACATCTTATGATAATTAAATGCATTTGCAAGTATGACTCCAGGTTTCCAGGGAAAACTGTATGGATTTCTATGTGGCCACTGGAGCATCCTCATATTGGACAAAATTTCAGTGAATCACAACCAGCTATTTAGAACTTGGTGTCTGACAAATCTGGCAGTGTTCTGAGCAACTGAAATGCCTTGTAAAAGACCCTTTTTCTATCTTAACTGTAAAGAAACACTACCATCTTTAGCTTGTATCCTACTGATTTTCATTTTTAGCTCTATAATGGAACAATGAAACAGATTTGGATTTGATTTTGATTTTTTGGAATCATACTGCAGTAAATACAAAGTGAACAGAGGAGTTCATTAGGACCAGGCAGCCTTCACTGTTACCTGTAGGGTTTAGCACTCCAAGGAGCAGCAATATTCTATAGCCTTTGCATGTATCATTGATCATCCACAAACGTCTTTTTATGTGTGAATTCCAGACAGAAATCTTTGGTTTTTTTCCCCCTCACATCTCCTGTTCAAGAGTCTGAACTGTTATTCATTTCTGGAGCCTGCTGTCACTGAAACAGTTCGTTTAGGTGGGGGTTTGGCAGCACTCATTCAGGGGCATCCAGGTAGGATGAGTAGGCTTGTGTCCTCAAACTGTTGTTAATGAAAGGTGGCAAGTTCATATGACAAGTACTAATTGTACAGGATGAAAGCTCTTAAATTCTTTCATTGTATTTAATTTTTATTCTCTTTTCCAGGAATGTTGCTTAATGTTTATTGCTTTTCATATCTGTGTGAATTTGTTGCCTTTTAAAATTTTTGGTGTCCTTTGGATATTCTTTTTGCCCAACATAATGGTACATTCTGCATTACTGAATAATTTGGTTATGATAAATGAGTAAAGAAGTGCTGCAAAAGCTGATTTCAGCAACTGTGTCAAGTCCTGGATTTTGTATTTCTCTGAATATCAAACCATTCAGACACTGGCCAAACTGATAAGAACAGTAAAACAGAACAGTATTTTACTCTTATCAAGGAGTAAACCACAACAGCCCAACCTTGGATAAATAGATAAAGGATGTAATCTAGGCAAACAGAAGTCATGCAAAATACAAGCAGGATGCCAGCTCAGCTGTGTAAGGCTGGCAAAGCAGAAGTTGTGCAAAACAATGATACTGTGCTTACTCTAAAGCAGAGGTCAAGGAAAGCCACAGGAGACTGGACATTGAAGAGAGACCTGAAGAATCATATAAGGACTTCTGATAAGGGATATGATTATGTCAAATGAAGTCAAGTAAGCAGGGATAGCTAATGAATATATAGTCTGTGAGTATGATAAAAACTCTGTTCACAAGGCTCTTGAGGCCCTTGATTAGAGGAAAGATCCCCAGAGTGACCAACATTCTGTAATAAAGGTCTGACTTCTAATACTCAAAATGTGTTAGAAAGTTTCTATCGGGCCCATTTCAGTACCAAAACTTTGTTTAAAAGTATTCCTGTTTGTTTTGAAATCACAGCATAAAATTTACACCTGCTTAAAAGACCTGTTTCCATCATAAATGAATCCATGAGCATAAAAATATCGGGTTGTTTATTTTTTTAAGTCTAACGGTGTTGTGCTGCTGATCTTTACCTTATATCTAGCATTCATCTCAAGACTTTTGTAACTCAGGCTAAAAATACAGCGAGATGATAAATGTAAAACAAGGAGAAGAGTTAAGGAGTACAGGTTACCAACAGAAGCCATAGAGTAGCAGGAAAGCCATGACATAGTCACCCCTGCAGGAGCATGGTGGTATGGCTGGAGTGCTGCACTGAAGGCTACAAGCTCTTCAGAAGGAGCAAGCAAGGAAAGAGAGGTGGCTCTGTACATTAGGAAGTGTTTGGACTTTACAGAGCTCAAGGATAGTGATGAGAAGGCTCAGTGCCTATGGGTGACAATCAGGGAGAAGGCTGAAAAGGCAGGTATCCTGGTGGGAGTCTGTTATAGACCACCCAACCAGGATGAGGAGGTGGCTGAACTATTCTACAATCAGAGGGCTGATGTTTCATGATTGTCATGAAATCCTGGCAAATTTTAACCAGTCAGATGTCTTCTGGAAATTTAACACAGCAGAGAGAAGGCAGTCTAGGAAATTCCTGGAGTGTCTGAAGATCTTTCCAACACAGCTGGGAAGTGAGTCCACCAAGGGAGCTGCCCTGCTGGAACTGCTGCTTACAGAGAAGGGCTGGTGGGAGATGCTGTGGTTGGAGCAATCTTGAGCACAGCGACCGTGACACTAGAGTTTCAATACTCAGTGGAGTCAGTCTCTACCTCGGACTTCTGGAGTGCAGATTTTGTCCTGTTCGTGTTTAAATGTGATCTTTATGCAAATGCATACAGGTGGTGAAAACAGTAATTTCCTGTCAGGTGAGAAAAAGGAATTTGCTGGCAATGTCTCTTGCAGACATTTCTATTAATGGTTAATGTGATAGAGAGGTTTATCTAAATTTATGCTCTTTCCTGAGGAGGCAAACAGTCAAGTTAGGCAGCTTTATGGTGAAACTAGCTGCTAATAATTGCTCAGTGATTTGGTTTGTTTTGTTTTTGTTTTCAGTGAAGGGAGCAATCTTACCCCTGCTCATCATTACCCTGACTTCAGATTTAAGACATATGCACCTCTTGCCTTCCGCTATTTCAGAGAACTTTTTGGTATCAAGCCTGATGACTATTTGGTAAGAGCCTGCAGTTTTCCTTTGAGTTGCAAATTGTTATAAAGCTTGCTAGTTTTGTTGTGGCAGAAAAGGATTCTTAAAGGGTGCCCTTTAATCAGTAAGAAATTTTGTGTGTGGAGGGGTATATAACTAGTGACTATTTCTAATGTTTACAAAAATTTTAATTCTTTATCTTGGAGACCATTTGTATAAAAAAACTGCTTTGTTAATTGACAAGAGTAACATCCATGTAATTCAGATAATTTTTCTAGAGAAGTTATCAGTAGTTGTGTGACTTTTCAGTTCAGTTCTTGTTAGGTACTTTCATGTGATTTGTGTTACACAGTTCATTACAAAGTGAGATCTGCAAATGTTCCTGTCTAACTTTGAGGAACATGGATGGCACACTAAAAATGAAGCATTTTAGAATGCCTGCTTTGTTATATTTCATAAATTGAAGACTTATTCTTTCACAGTGTTCAGTTTACATGAGGAAAAAAAGTTGCAAATTTGCAGACATTGTAAAAGCAAGCTTTACTTGGTGGTACCACTTGGTACACTGGTAGGGAAAATATCCACAATTTTCTTTTTCCTGTAGTTCTGCTTTTGGAAGGATAGAGTAAGTGCTGAGCAGGATTCTCTTTTAGATGTTTGCCCAATGTTCAGTTTGTTTCATGGTGGGCCACCCAAGAAACCAGAGTCCTGAAACAAATTAGCAACTTTATATGTCAGAGTCTGTTGTGTACTTTTTGGGATGAGTTTTAAAATCCTTTTGTTTCATTATTCATCCCATTCATTATTGATAACAGCTTATTTAAAACAAAAAGAATTTTAAAGGGCTTGGGTGAATAAGAAAATAATTGATTAAATGGTTCCGAAATATTAACATACTACTATGTTACTAAATTTTTTCTCTTGTATTCAAGTGTGCTATAATGGGGTTTTCTTCCTATCTGGACAATAAGCCTGAAAGCAAAACTTAGCTGGTTTTGCTTTTATTAAGTTGAATGTTGGTGTCTTAATGTAGGTGTCTTATTTTAATTCTTTAGTGCTATGTATGGATTTTGTGTTAGTAGTCCTCATGACCACAGTTATATATTAAAAAATATAATTAATTTGAATTATAAATGGTAGTAGCAAGGAAATAAAATTGTTTGGGAATTTTATAAATCATAGTAATAGAATATTTTAGATTTGAAGGGGCATAAAGATGATTTATCCCAGCTTTAAGGCAGGGACATCTTCCCCTAGATCAGGTTGCTCAAAGCAACCAGCCTGGTTTTGAACACTTCTAGAGATGGGGCATCTACTACTTCTCTAGACCGCATACTTCCAGCACCACTCCATCCTTGGAGTGAAGAATTTCTTTCTCCCATTGACCACAACTCTTGGAATGTGACCAGTTCTTTATCCACTGAGTGACCCATCCATCAAATCTATGCCTCTCCAGCTTAGAGACAAGGTCATAATGGGTGACAGTAGTGTCATTATGTAATGTGTTATTTATCTGTCTCTTTTTACGGACTTGGAAAAGCTGAAGTATGTGGGCTGTGTTGCCAGCTGCTAAAAAGACTGTGCTTCCTAGAGTAAAGTTATCACCTGCAACTCTTTTCCATCTAAGGAAACCTTCACAGTAGCAGAAATTAACATTTATACAAAGACTGTATGCTGTAAATAAGATTTGTGACAATCTGTTTAACTACAAAAAGGCTATTCCCTGAGGGAAGTTCCCAACAAAGACAACTTGTCGCAGATTCTTTTTTTCCTCTTGGCACAGGAAAACACACAAGTGGTATGTGGTAAGTAGTAAATGATTGTCCAGCTGTAGCTGAAGGGCATGTGAAGTAAAATAAGACTAGAAATTACAGCAAGCATATGTGAGTTTACACTGTTAATTTGAGGTGGCAAAGCTCAAGATTTAAAGCATCACCTTTTCCAAGGAGGATGAGCAGTAACACGCTGTAGGAGTCAGGCAAGATAACAAGCATAAATGCATTTGAACAGCTGGCAGAATTAAATTGTCACTGGAAACCTCATGGAGTACTGTCATTTTGCAGGGAAACTTCTTGATCATAAATACTCAGTTGTCAGGCTCTTGGGGATTTTCTTACATCTTGGTTTTGATTTGCCTTTCAGAGATGTCCAGTCAAAACTAGCTGGGCCCTTTGTATAGCAGCATTTGGTGGGTGGACTTTTTTACAGAAGTGCATACCACTGGAAAATGACCAACACAGAGTGTAGGTCAATGTCTTGTGCTTATGTTCTATTTAGCTTTAATGTTTAGGATAATTGCATTCAAATGTTTATTACAGTGACAGTTACTCATGAAGATTTAAATATTTTGTGAAGAAAAATGCAGTTGCTGCACTACAGCTGCTGATTTGGTCCAGAGGTTTGTAGTGTTATAGGCTGGCATGGCCATTCTGTCTGTAGAAGATTACAGCTATAGGATTAACAAGAAAGGTATTTTGGATTAATTGAAATTGAGTAGAAGCAGGGAGAGGAAATATTTATATATCATGCAAAATTCTCTTTAAAATTTGTAAGCCTTAGCTGGAGCTAGGATAAGAAGATGCATTAAGGCAATGGCATGAGTCCATAGGAAACATGCTTCTTTAGTTCAAGGCCTCATAAAAGAACACATTTATTAGATATTCAGCTATCCTGTTTTGAAGTTCAATATAAACAGATTTTTCTATGGTTTTTGAGCTTAATATCTACTCTCCGTGTAATTTGAATGAGGTTTGGAATAGTGGACACCTAATAAATGTACATTAGTCTCTATATGAGTATGGTTCTACTAAGTAAGGTGTAGTCTTTGGTGTCTCTTTCCTCCTAAATGTGATTGTAATTCTTAATGCGTCCCATGGAAGAGGAAGCCTGTCTAAATATGCAATATAGTGGTCCTTCAAATTGCAGTTTTTCTTGCTTACTGGTATTGAAGTTTTTTTTCTGTTTCAAGTGGTTTTCAATCATAAAACTAGTAAAAGATTTTTAAAACTAGTAACTATATTAAAATTAGTAGCTATAGCTATACCAAGTTTATCAATCCAATAGTTTCAATTCCAGCTTCACAGAATAGGATTTGCCTATTTATCTATAGTGAGAAACCTCTCCTCCCAGTTTATTTTCTACTGTCTTGTATCTGTTTCTTTTAAAAAATGAATGTGAAAAGAAAACAGTTCAAGTGAAAATATCTTCTCAACGTTTTTGACTCAGAATTTGCTATGCTGACAGCATGGAGATTGGCTCCTTCAAACTCAACCCCTGGGTTCACTCCAAAGTAACATTCACCTGTTGTTTTGGGACATGAAGAGGGACCACATGCATGGCTGCCAGCTGCTCTTCCATATTTGTGCAGCATGGCCTGGGCAGAATGACCTTCCAAACCTCAGCCAGCAGCAGTAGTGTTGCTACCTTGTTCTCTTGTGCCTACTTGAACCTGCAATTCTTCATATTAAACTTGTGTTTGGGAAATGCATGCATTTGCAGTGAAAAAAAAAAATTTTGTCTCTTCCAGTACTCAATCTGCAGTGAACCTTTAATTGAATTATCCAACCCAGGTGCCAGTGGGTCCTTATTTTTTGTAACTAGTGGTGATGAATTCATCATCAAAACAGTTCAACACAAAGAGGCTGAGTTTCTTCAGAAGCTTCTGCCAGGTTATTATATGGTAAGTAATTGAAGGATGTATTTTACCTCTATTTCTCCTGTTTTGTGTCACACTTCTGAAGATTCAGTATCATTTGTCTTGAAATATTTCACTGGGTTTATCTGTACTTTTTATAATATTTTTTGCATTTTTACCTGCCTTTCTACTTAATGCCCTACACACCCAACAGAAAGAATAGATATAAACCAATAATACATTTAAGATAAGAATTGGTACTTTTTTAGCATTCACACTGAATGTCATAATCTAATTTGATACCAAACTTTGTTTCTAATAAGCTAGTAACAAAATAAAGTTCCTAAATTTCTAATTCAGTTTTTTTTCTCCATTTTGTGTTTGTCTACCCTCTGCATTTCACTCAGAGTGGACAAAGAAACTAGACCGGTCAGTTTCACTTTTGTTTCCAACTACTTCTAATTTCCATTTCTCATGTATTAAAACAATGATGTAAAAGATATTTTAATCCATGTAATTTGCTCAATACTTAATTTTTAAATTGAGCTTTTTGAGGGCTAATTCTAAGTCCATTGTGTTGGGTTTTGTGTGTCATCTAAAGGGAAAAACATTGATTAAACAGAAGAATTTAATTTTTTTGAATAATAGCCACTCATACATACAAACAGACATTCTTCTGGGTGGTATATGGGACTTTCTGTTATTAGACCTGTGACTGACTTTCTTTTCTTGCTTTTGTCTTCTGAAGTAAATACTTGAAAAATTACCCTCTCACTTATAGTAAAAATGAGGAATGTTGTCATTATTGCACTAAAGTAACATGGATTCACTGTGTGTAAAAGAAAAAAAAAAAAAGAAAAAAATTAAAAAAGAAAAACAATGGTAGCAGGTACTTTTTTGTTGTTCCAAATCATGATAATCCACTCAGCATAAGTTTGAATTATTGGAAGTACATATAAGGCCAGTATGTATTGTTTCTGGGAACTTTCTCACTGCTATGCAATGGCTTCCAAAGTATAAAACTTCAATCAGTATGATTATTTCTGTGAAAGTACTTTCTTGTCATAGTTGTATGTTGTGACTTAGTAAGATCTAAAATGGTCTTTCCCCTTCTTTCTTTTTCCTGCCCAAGACTGAGAACAGCTGTATTCAGAAGGAAGATTTTTTTCACTTCTGTTATCTTCTGCTGAATTTATTTTGCCTGTTGTGGAATTTTGAGTATTTCACACTTTTCTGTTCTGATGGTCAGTTGTGGTCCTGACCTCACACTCCTGTGGAAATAACTTTCATTTGGCACTAACTCTGGGTGTCTAAAGTCTCATGCAGAGAGGGATTCTTTTCAGAATTCAAGTCAAGATAATGAGAACTGCATTTGACCCAAACTCCTTCCAGCAGGTAAAATGCAAAGGTTGTTCAGGTCAGAAAAAAAAGAATTTAAGTCTTTGGGATGCTTTTAGGTTTGGCCTAGTCTTTCCTGTGAGTTGGAGAAACCTGACATAAATGTAGTTACTGCTCTGCTCTTGGCCCTTGTAAGTTCCTGGCAAAAAGACAGTGCCTGTGCTAGCTTTCTGGACTAGAAACCCACAAAGATGATCAACTGGTTAAACAAACTATGCTGAATAAGAAAACATCCACATTTTTCTTCATGTTTGTTAATATCCTTTGCTGTTAAAAACCCCCCTTTCTTAAGCATGGAAGCTCATTGCAAATACATACATTTAAAAACATCTCTTTTGTTTTAGAATCTGAACCAGAATCCCAGGACTCTTCTTCCCAAGTTTTATGGGCTGTACTGTGTTCAGTCAGGAGGCATTAATATTAGGATTGTTGTCATGAACAATGTTTTGCCACGAGCCTTGAAAATGCATTTCACATACGACTTGAAAGGATCTACATACAAACGGAGGGCATCAAGAAAAGAGAGGGAGAAGTCCAACCCTACATTCAAAGACCTCGATTTCCTGCAAGATATGCATGAAGGGTTGTATTTTGACTCTGAAACACACAGTGCACTAATGAAGACACTACAGCGGGATTGTCGAGTGAGTATATGTTTAAACTTCTGTGTTCATCCCTGCTCTAAATTTACTCAGTACAGATTATTAACCTCCGTTTGTTTTCCACGCTGTTTAAGGAGAGATAATTATGGATGTCAGAGCACCTTTATTTAAGATTTTGTGATCTGAGATCATAGTCATAGAATAGAATGTCCATTTTGAGCACAAACAGACTGAGAACCATGAGCTCTTCCCTCACTGCAGATCTAGTTCTAGTGCTTGACCACCATCTTTCTGAGGAATTTTTCTTCTATCTACTCTGAATTTCCCCAATGCAGCTTTAAGCTTTTCCTTTGCATCCTATCACCAGGCACCAGAGATGAGCACCACCCTTTCTCCTCTGCACCTCACAAATCATGCCTTGTAGTCCTTTCACCACCTTTGTTGCCTTCCTTTGGACACATTCTAATATTTTATATCCTCCTTACACTGTAGAGCCCAGAACTGCATGCAGTTCTTGAGGTGAGGCTGAATGTAGTGGGACAACCACCTCTTTCAGACCTGGTGGTTGTACTGTGCTCAGTGTACCCCAGGATACAGATGGACATTCCCCGGGCACATTGCTGACTCCTTAAATTTATCATTTAGCACAATCCTAATTTCAGGGCTATCCCTCTGTTTCTCTGTATATCCAGGATTACACGGATCTATCTGTGGCAGTACAGATTAGTACAGGAATGAAGTCCAGTGGATTTGATGATTTTATGACAATTTTCATTAATTTGGAGATGTTAATTACTTTTTTCCTCAGGGCATAATTAGCGCAGTGGAACCCTTATTATATGTGATAAACCGTATGCAGGACTGCTGTGAATTTCTCTCTTGGTTAGCTAGGAATGGGAAGGCAGGCCTAGTGGCAGCAGTCTTATTTTTAGAGAAAGGTAATATCTTCCTCAGCTGAAAAGTCCAGCATAAAAGCTTTCCTATCATTGCTCTTTGAGAGGACCTTGGTGAATGTAATCAGTTCCTATTATGGACAGAGAATCATTGTAATTTTTTTCTCCCCCTGTAGCATGGGTAAGAAAATAAAAAGTAAGAAAGGGGATAGTCCAGATCTCTCAGAGCTTCTCATGATTCTTGGGGTTTTGGAGAGAAAAAATTTGCGTTGTCTGAGGGAAATCTTAAGAATTTCATAATAAAAAAGCAAAATGGATAGTCTGAACTCACCCCATAGAAGAGATGCCTTGAATATCAGAGTTTGTTGTTCACTGCCACCTGTGGTACAAGACGGATACATTGTTTTTGCCCATGAATAGAATTTTTTGTTTAACTATCACAGAAGTCTGCAATGCCTTGTGATTGGTTTGTAAAGCTGTGTG
Source organism: Erithacus rubecula (assembly GCF_903797595.1). Lineage (NCBI taxonomy): Eukaryota > Metazoa > Chordata > Aves > Passeriformes > Muscicapidae > Erithacus > Erithacus rubecula. The sequence goes on from NW_027635860.1 coordinate 10,112,411, forward strand.
ACGTAATGTTCAGCTGCATATTCAGCATGAAGCATTCATCTAACACAACACATTGTTCTCTCTGTAGCCTCTTGCAGGGAGTATTTCCTGAGATCCTAGCATGTCTGATGACACAGAATGCATCAGTATGTCACATCTGGGGCTCTGGATGCCTTTCTGTGCATCCCCCACTTGTCCAAGGTTACTTATCCAGTCAAAGCCTGGGGGAATCCATTGTATTGGAAATAACAGAGGGAATCTAAAAGATCTAATGAACTGAAAAGTTAAAACAAGAAACAATCAATTGTTACATATAAAGGGACTCTTACTGATCTTTCAAAGTCTGGAAAAATTCCTGCTACATGTTATTTGAGTGCTAATATAATCCTTTTCAGTGTGTACCTTAAATTAACAACTCTAAAGTTGTTAATTAAAGTTGTATTTAGAGTAGTTGTTAGAGTTCTTAAAGACGCAGGAAAGTTTTAAAATTTTAAAAGAAGAAAATTATCCTATAGTAATCAGTGTATTTACATAAATACTCATATATACAATAAAGTATATGTCTGTGTGTCTCTCTAGCTATGTGTATATACACACACTGAAAGTTATATGTATGTAAAAAAATTAACTGACTTCTTTTTCTATTCGAACAAGTCTTACTCTGTTATGAAACAGAAGGAGCAGACACTTTATCTTTCATATAGCTGAATTTGCTCAGCTAATGAGGTTGGATCTGACTACCTGCCTTTTACTTCTGCCTTTAAAAAGGCTAAAAATATTCCCTCCATTTTGTGAAAAGGACTTGAGTTTTGCCTCTGCTTTTTTCTGTCCGTGAGGTATTTGGATGAGTAGTGTGAGTGATAACTGACCAGCTTTTTAGGATTGGAAACTTGTAATCTCTTTTTACTACTCCAAAGTGAGAAAGTTAGTGTAGGCACTTGAAAATAATTCATTATTTTTAAATAACAATAATTTATTATAGAACAATGTAATAAATAAAATTGAGAATTAAGAAAGGAAATGTTTCATCTTTCTAGTATTCCAGAGCAAAGAAATTCGCTTCTGTGTTACTTAAATTTGGATTGTGTTTCCATTGCTTATATTTTCAATCAGAATTAGGAAGGCCTTTTCTTCTACTTCTTAAATATAAAGGTCCCTGGATGCTAACCCTTCTCCTCCTTAAGATCTATTGCTAATTTCAGAGCCCTGGCAGAATTTCCTGGTAATGAAGGACAGTGGTGTTGGGGACGTGCCATGGTCTGTGACTGGTGCCACTGAATCTCCTGCCCTATTCAGCAATGCACCCATGTTTTCCTTGGTCAGCTTTTCCCTGTGTCAATATTCATTGCCAGTCTCAATTCTCTCTGGCCTTTGACTTTCTTGACCACAGCTGCCATCCCTAGATGCCCAGACAATGTTTCTCTATTCCTGATTTCTAGTCTCTGTCCTCACCTGTCTTGTATGCTAGCTTTTCGCATTCAAGCTGTGCTGTGGCTTCCTTGCTTAGCTGAATTGTCCTCCTGATACATCTCCTCAGCCAACACAGACTGTCTTGACTACTGACACAGAGCTCCTTCCTGAGGGAATGCAGTGCTGCAGTGGTGGACCACTGCTGGAGTATCAGTTCTGGCCTGTCACACCTCCTGGTAGTGCTGGTGAGGAGATGCATCACCTGCCAGTTAGAGAATAGAGCTCAGTTTCTTGTGGTGATCCCTCATGGGCTGGTGCCTCCAGATTATCTCTGCTGGGACAAATACAAGTTGATAGCATTGTTCAGCTCTTGCATCCCCTGCTTGTTTTGTTCACACTTGAGGTGACTGGGTCCGGGTCTGAAAACTTTGCTCACAATTAATTTGCAGTATTTGCACCTTAACGGAACCAAGGAGTGTTACATATTACAGTGTTCCTAAAGATAGAACATTCATGAGTTTATCATATATACAATGTACACAATTGAAAATTTGAACTAGATTTTAAATTCCAGGCTATTGCTGAGACTTACTATAGCTATCCTCTCTTTGCCTTGTTAGAGATGCAGTAGCAATTAATCAAATTCTGGTCACATAGTTTTTAAGAGCAAAAAAAAAAAAAAATTTGAAGATTTTTTTACTATTAAGAAATGAATGGATTTCAAGAGTCTGAATTTTTCATTTCTGGCAAAGAACACTGGACCTTTTTCAGGAAATTACATTTTACAAGTAACTAGCAAAGGCTGTACAAGACTAACAAAGAAGTCTGTAAAGACAAGTAAATTTAAAGAGTGTCACGTCTCCTAAATTTGAGATTTGGGCATTATTTTCATTGCTGCCGTTTTAGCCAATTGCTACAACAGTTTTGTGGTGTGGATGCACATCTGTTTGGTGCTGTAGCAGTTGTGATGGAGACCTCGTATGACAAAATTTATCCACAGAACTTTTTAAATCCCTTAATAGTGTGTGCAGCGTGGGTTTTGCCTTTTTTCCTACCTCAAGGGTAGAAAGCTTATTTAAGCCAAATAAATTCAGTGACTCATTCTACAGCGTGTCCTTATAAACAGTAGTGTCGGCATAACTTAATGAAATATTAATCTGCAGCATAGGACAGAAATAAAAGATGGCATGATGCAGCATGGAGATGGAGAACATACTAATCTTAGATGAAAGGCCTCTTTGCCAGAAATGGTAGTTTGAAGGAAATGACCATAGCATGATGCTGTAGATCTCTTGTATCTTTATATATTATCACTCTCATAGTATCAATTGACATTAGGAATTTCTCATTGCTTTTACTTTTAAAATCAGAATCCAGATTGTTAGTTTTGGAGTGTTAGTTAACAATATATTTTGAGAATTCTGTTGAAATAGGAAGTGATTTCATATATGTTTTGGTGTGAATGTGGTGATTCATTTTCTTGGGATAGATTTTTTCTAAACTAGGCCCATTTTTAGGCACTGCCATTTGTGAACTTGTTCCTGAAAAATGCTTATTTTGTGAGACAGCCCTTTAATTTGTATTTATTTCATATAGCTCATTATGTTGAAGAGTTATTATTGATTTGTTGTAAAATCAGTCTTCTTTCCACTGTGTTAATTCGTATGCCGCTTTTCCAAAATGCTTGTAGGAGAGGAAATGCTTCCTTGCATAGTTACCTGTTTAGTACTTGTATTAAATAAGCTCATAATTATTTTTTTTTTTGAGTCGTATTTTTCTTGACTCTTTTATGAAAATTATCTGATGACATTTTTGCATGCTGTTTTGCATGGATAGCAAATGTAAATGCAGATTTCTCTGTCAGTGCATAATTTGGGCTGGCTGCATATAAAATAAAAATGACATTTCATGGCAGAAATACTTGTTTTGGTATTAGTCATTGCCTGAGATAGTGGAGCATAACCATGTCTAAGATGATTCATAGAATACTGTAACATCTGATTAGCTCTGAGAAAAGAGAATCTGATTCAGAGAGTGAATTTTTCGTGTTCTGAAATAACATATTTTGTGATGCTATTTTACTGTGGGTTTTAATATGGTATGAAACAAAATAGTGCTTAAGGCTACAAGGGGTGAGTGTCGCTTGCCATCTGAGAGTTTTCAGAGCAGCTGAAGTCAGCCTTGACAGCAGTACTTGATGACCAAGTGACAATACTGTGTTGACAGAATCTGTGTAGCTAGTGAATTAACACCTATATAAATACTACCAAGAAGAACAGTTTAATGTTAAATTAATAAACTGAAGGTTTACTTGTTATTATTAAATATGCCACTTGTTAGTGCATGGCATGTTTAAGACAATTCTTGCTGAAACCCCACAGTGCCATTTTGCTAGCAAGGTACAGGTCAGAATGGTTATACCACCAAATATTGGGTTTTTCCTCCCTTTAGCCACACAAGTAGTGCATTTCTATTTCTAGGAGTTTATGTCAATTTCTAGTGATCTCATGTGGATAGAGTAGGGTGTTTTGCAAAGCTTTCTCCTTTTCTATGAATATAGCCATGTAACACTGTAATTTATTTGAGTGTATTTTTTACTAGATTATGTTATCCTTTTTGGTGCCTTTGTAGCAAAAACTTGCTGCTGCATCTCAAAAGCAGTCCTAAAATCATCAAAAGCATCTGCAAACAAACATCAGCACAGGAAAATATTTGTGCCTTTTTATATTCTCAGAGAATGTAATATGTGCAGAAATGTCTTGATGTTCTGTATTTTGTAACTTGTCCTTGTTGAAACAGATTATTTTGTACAACTGTGTATACAAAATGTTACTTACATATTTTTAAATTGTCACAGTATGTGAAATATTAATGAAGACAAGCATGTGAAAACCCTTCAGATATATTCACCTGTAAATACAACTGATTTATCAATAAGTAAAATGGCTGTCTTAATACAGAGTGAGGAGTTTGAAACAAGATTTTGTTGCGTGCTGATTTATGAGATTCTTCCTTGTTATTCTGGTTAATAATTTCTTACCAGAAGTTTCATTAGAAACAAATGGGGAGCAAAACATGCTTAGATACAGTCACAAAGGTTATTTGCATAAGGAGTGGTTGGTTTGGTTATCACATTTCTAAGGGGAAGTAATCAGAACTGTACATCAAAGCTGTAGGCAGACAGAGCCAGATCATGTCATGATATCCTGAAGACACTTTGTGGACAGTACAATGCCACCTCTGAGTAGGGCCATGAAAGGAGTGTCTGAGGGATAAGGGTTCTTATGCTGTGTGCTGTTTATAAGAATTTGTGCTGCAGTTAATCCATTGGATATGAAGGTGTTTCCGTCTGTCTATAATGTTCAGTCTATAATGAACTGCAGTAACAAAACAGCTACTTGCTTTAATGACATTTTTCAGTAATCCTGCACTAAAATCATAAATTGTCAAGGCATAGTCTATATTACTCTACAAGTAGTATCAGTTTAAGTGGCAGCGATGAATTGATGTAGTCAGAAGAATTAATTTTATCACATAAGAGTCCCTGTGGAAAAAGGAGTAGCACATTACAGCAGAACCTCCCATGAGATTATGTCCAATTCTAGACATAGGTTACGTAATTAGTGCAGTAAAATCATGTGTCTAATGTGATCTAATTCAGAATGCAGTAAAGAATATGTTGAAGGCAGAGCTGTCAGCAGTAATTCATAACTGTAAAATAATGTGGCAATGCTTTTCTCAAGCCTGACTAGCTGCTCTTCTGGTTTTGCGTGAACAGTGTTGCTTACTGTACTACTAAAGTGTTATTTTTCAGCCTATCCAGAATTTACTTTCAGCATTGGATGGCAAACATTCAATTACATATTTTTAATGAATTCATGATATTGTAATTTCTTTTTGAGAAAGTATGAGTAAAGGGGAGCAATAAGTAAGCAGTAAAGAAAATTTTAGAAGGTTTTGGCACCAAGTGCCTTTGTACCTGTTAGCCATGCTGTTTTTGCAATTTAGGATTATAAATCACAAGACACAATAAATTTTCAGAATCTTGTTGCTAGAATACACCTTTTTGTTGTGTATGAAATTCTTTGGGAGTTCTGTCATCAGAAGATGCTGAGGACTGCTAAGGGCATACATTAGCAGATTTTTTCTTGTTCCATTTGAACTAAGGCATTGCTGTGTAGGATTCCTCTGTGTAAGAGCAAACCCATGGTGTCTTAAAGTCATTCTTTGGGTCTGAAAATCAGGTTGGATTTTATGCCTTTCTACATTTAGATTACAGTGTATTATGCTTTGTTTCATCACTTCTCTGGTTATCTGAGCAATGAGTGTTTTTCCAGCAATTAGGATAAGTGGTATAAAACCTTGTGATTAGACATACAGATCTATACAAAGTTACTGATTTACTGCCATGAAGTTTTTAAACCTATGCAGGTGCTGAAATTGCATTTTACTTTTTTTTTTCATTAAGAGAAGGGATGTTTCTACTTAACCAAAAATACTCTTGTTTGGATAATATTCATCAAAAAACAACTTGGAATCTGCTCTTACCTCCCTAAAATCACTTTTTTTCTTGTTCGTGTAAAAAGATGTACTCTTGCCTCTTAATTCCGTGACAAAAATTACACCATTATCTTTGGGTACTATGTGCCAAAGCATATCATGAATCACTACTGAGCTGCATGAGGGAGAGGTGAGTGGCACAGCATACCCCTCCTGGCTGTTACTGATGTTTTTCACTCCACTTAGTAGTGCCTTTTGTAAGACATTCAACACAGTTGCTGTCTGACATTAAACTGTTGCTGTGAACAGTTTGGTTATATTACTAGATATGATCACAGCTTGCTTTAGTTCATGTCAGTTCATTGACTTAAGATGCCTTTCATTGACAGTATGCCAGACTTCGTAATGGTGTAGCTGACTAAAAGCAAATTAAAGTACTTCTGTGTGAGAGAAGACATGCTGCCAGAGACAGAAATGGTTGGTAGAGCTAGAAGAGAAGGCTGATTTATTAAGTCATGCTTCAGAAGTAAAATTTGTCTTCTGAGTTTAAATAGGCTAGTGCCTACTAGGCTAGAGAGGTGCATGATTTTTGTACTCCAATCCCATCAGCTGCTAATAAGAGGGTGTCAATAACAAAATGCTTTTGTTGACATTTGAAAGTTCTCCAAGAGTATGGTCTCTGTTATAAATAGGAGGTGCAGAGGAGATAAGAGGAGTACAGGCAAAAACACATTGGGAAGTCTGGAATATGGACTAGAGATAATTTTAAAAATGTGTTGTTCGTAAGTATATGATGGAACTATTAATTGATTATTTGCTATAAAGGTAAAGGTGCTGCCTGGAATTATCTTCCTGGACTACAAAATAACACCAGGTGACATTTCAAATATGCATCTTTCCTTCCCACTTAAAAGAGCATTCAGCTAATCAGATAACTAGCACTTTGACTTGTTTGGGATAGTAAAAGATTTTTGTTTAATTGTAATTTCACACACTTTCTGATAAGCTTGTGCCTTGAGAGCCTGTTTTCACTCAGGTTGCAAAACAGTGCTCTGTAATTCTTTTGTGGTTTCTTTGGTAGGTTCTAGAAAGTTTTAAGATCATGGATTACAGTCTGCTTCTGGGGATCCACATATTGAACAGTAACATGAAGGAGAAAGGCGGAGAGTGTTCCAGGAGTGCATCAGATGCAAAACGTCATGGAGGGCAGAAAGTTCTCTATTCCACAGCAATGGAGTCTATACAGGGTCCTGGGAAGTCTGGAGACTCTGTCACCGCAGAAGCAACAAACACGTAAGTGCTGTAACCTGCTCTTAAGATTGCTATTAGAAGTATTAACAGGCAAAACATTAATGAGTACACTGCATTCCAGAAATTGAAAACGTGAACCTTTTTTTTCCAAAAAGTTGCATCATTGAGATTTGCCACAGAGCATGAAATTGGAATGTTGGTCAGTAGATTGATTGTCTTTAAATACACAATAGTTGAGAGTGCCTTACATCTGCACACGTGCATTCTTTTATAAAACAGGTGTTATTAGATGGCTGTTACAAAAGTCCCAACTATAATCTCATTTTATCTGAGGCAGTCTGGTGAGACCAAAGCAAAAACTATAAATTAACATTGAAATAGATATTCCTACAGGGGTTGTTTTCATATTGATGTATTATACACAATGTACATAGAATTATATCATCAGCCACTGAAGTGCGAGTCATATATTTCCTTAAATTAAGAACTGATGTTTTTCTCCTAATTTTCTGTCTAGCAAAAACTTTAAAAGACATTTGACTATATAGACAATCATTATTCTGCTGTTTCCGTCATAATATATTAAGTATTATGAGAGAATTATGAGAGTATTATGACAGAATTATGAATCACCATTCAGCACTGCATATAATCAGTCCTTTATCGTAATGAAGATTGAATTTAAAATTAAGGATTTACTATTCTCCTGGTTCTCAAAGGAGCTGTATAGGTAAATGCAATTAATGATATAGAAATCTGTGCTTAAGCCTACAGTAAACAAGTGAGAGAATTATGATACTTAGCATTCAGAGAAAATTTCCAGACGCTGAGGGCTCTAGACTATAATTAGACAGAGCTTTACTTCACTTGGTTTTTACAACTCACCTTCACACAGAAGATGGCCAGTGCTTTTATATGATGGCAGAGCTGTTGCACTATCTGGGCTCCCACACCACCTGAGCTAATATAGCGCTACTCAGGTCCTGACAAGTGTAGTTCTTCCTTGGCTCCTTTGCACTGTCTCATATTGACATAATGGTAGTGGAGCAAAAAACATTGCTGAGGTTGTAAAATGGACAATTTTTCTAGGTGGTGGAGTAGAAAGACAGGGTCTTAGAATGAAGGTTCGTGCCCTATACCAACTGGAGACCCATGCAATCAGGATTCTCAGCTTGATACTGTGGCTTTATCTGTCATCATTCTGTAAAGAAATTTTGGAAAAGCACATAATAATACATAATTTTTAGTGTAAAATATATTAAACAACCTTTTCAGACTTTGATTAATGTGCAGACTCTCTGTAATTTGTTACCTATAATCAATAAAGTGAGAAAATTCTCCCTTATCTGAAGTTACTTGTTTTCCTTAGCAAGAAACTGATGTATACCTTCTTCCAATTTCAGATCATCTGAATATTTCCAATTCTATCTAAAACATATCTTAAAATATTTCTCCTTTATTAAATTATGGATATTTACCACTGAATCCCAGATGCTTCAAATTTTCTATTTAAAATCTGTTTGTTGCATGCTAGGTGACTCACATTTGACTGACTTTGCACTGTGGCATTTGGCTTAAATATTGTCTTTTCCTTTGGGTTTACAAGTGGGTACAGTATAGCTGGTAACTGGTGATCAGAGATGTTTTAAAAGATATTCTAACTATGTTGTTTCTCTTAGAATGGGAGGTATTCCAGCAAAGAGCCATAAAGGTGAAAAGTTGCTTTTATTTATGGGTATTATTGATATCCTCCAGTCTTACAGGTAAGCTGAACTTCAATTTTCACTGAGAAAAATATTTGAAATTACTTATAAAAATGGAATTTTTATAAAGTTCTGATTTTTTTTTTTTTTTTTTTTTTGCACATTTAGGTTAATGAAGAAGCTGGAGCATTCTTGGAAAGCTCTTGTTTATGATGGGGTAAGCAGATCTTATTATTTTTTTTAAATGGCTGATATTTTAGCTGGTGGACCTTTAACTCATGTTGACCAGGAAAAAACTAGTTCTTGTAGATTTGCAGTCTGACTTCATCATGTGGTTTGAGCTGCTACTGAAATCTTCCCAATACATGCTCTGATTTTATTTTTTGAGCTTTCAAATAACAACAAATAATATTAGTTTGTCCTTATAACTTACACAAGTCTAGCCGTCTAGCAGAACATTGATGAATCTGTAACTGAAAAATATAGATAATTTGAAAAAAATAATTTCAAATGCTTGAAAGATTTTGCAGAATATAGCTGTATAATTCATAACTCATAATTTTATAAATGAAATACCTAAAAATTTCTTGAAGAATTAAAAATTTAATTTTGATTATGCCTTAAATGCATAACATTGTTCACCTGAGGTATCCAGCTTTTTTCTTGAAAACTTCTGATTTACTTGTGAAAAACGTGACTGAGGTATTTTTCAATCTTGTAGGATACTGTTTCAGTTCACCGACCAAATTTTTATGCAGACAGATTTTTAAAGTTTATGAATGCAAGAGTTTTCAAAAAAGTTCAAGGTAAGAACGTAGTGACTTCTACTTTTTAAAATACTTTTTATAATCGTAATTTTATAATACCCCTGTCTTGGCAATAAAGCAAGCCTTTCTTCATGTACATCATGTAGCACTTTCGTAGCTCCAATCAAGTAACTAAATTTATAGCTATTGGGATTTTACTGTATTAGTAAAATTACAGACAATTATGTACTATGTATTTTTTCACATCAGGACTGTCTAAAGTTGGCTTCAAGTGACCATGAAGACACTTGATCACTCCTGCTCTTCAACTAGACAGGGGAAAAGTTGTAACAAATGGCGGGGTGGGTCCAAATAAGGACAGGGAGAGATCACTTACCAATTTCTATCCCAAGCAAAACTGACTCATCTCAGGGAAATTAATTTAGCGTCTTGCCAATTAAAAAAAAAGTTTAGAGACACCTGCTTACAGTTTTTTTCCATCAAAAGTTCAGATTAAATTTTATTTTTCCTACCTTTTCTACCACTGGAAGTCATGCTGGCCCTTGTTGCTCTGCATGTTATCTAAAGATGATACCATTTTTCTAAAGACCAACTGAGCCTGTGAACTCTGAGCCTGCCCATGAAAACCAGCCTAAAAGTCCTGGCAGATCAGAACAACAAACATGATTATGCTTAAAGGCATGGAAGAAGAGGGAAAATTGATAATGCAACAAGAAGGCATAAGTGAAGGTGATAAGTATTTTGTGAAATTCTAAATAAGAAAAATAATAGGATAGACAGATGAAAGGAAAAGGCTGAGAATAACTACACTAAAACAATCAAGATATTTTAAGTAGAATGAAGGAACCTTTACAAAAAAAAAAATTTGAATTAACCCAAAGTAGTGATTCCCTGATATGTTATGTTATGAGAGTTTTTCAGGAAAATAAGACTTTTTTGTGAGTCTTATAAATATTAATGAATTGATGGATGATTTCTCTATAAATTGACCATCCTACTGAAAGAAAACTCAATCTGAAGTTGTACGTACAGAGAAGGATGGTGATGGGAGACAGAAGAGACTGGACAAGCTCAAGAAGTGGACCCATGGGAGCCTGACCAGGTTGAAGAAAGCCAAGAGCAAAGTGTTACATCTGGGTTGGGGGCAACCTCAGATAAAAACAACCTGGGGGTTGAACAGACACAGGGCAGCCCTGGGGAGAAGGATGTAGGGTACTGGTAGAAGAGAAGCTGGACATGACCCAGCCATGGGCACTTGCAGCCCAGAGAGCCAAACATGTCCTGGGCTGCATCCAAAGCAGTGTGGGCAGCAGGGGAGGGAGGGAATTCTGCCTCTCTGCTCTGCTCTGTGAGCAGTGCAGTGCTGCATCCAGCTCTGGGGTCCCTGCACATGGAACTGTTGAAGACAGTCCAGAGGAGGGTCACTAACATGATCAGAGGGATGGATCTCCTCTCCTATGAAGTCAAACTAGGAAAGCTGGGGATATTCAACCCAGAGAAGAGAAGTCTCTGGAGAAATCTTGTAGCAGTCTTCCAGTATCTAAAGGGGACTTAAAAGAATGCTGGAGATGGACTTTTTAAACGGGCATATAGTGATAGGACAAGAGGGAATGACTTTAAGCTGAAGAAGGGTAAATTTAGGTTAGATGTTAGGAAGAAGCTCCTTGCAAATGAGGGTGATTAGGCACTGGAATAGGTTGCCCAGAGAAATTGTAGAGGCCCCAACCTGGGAGTGTTCAAGGCTAGTTTACTGGTTCTGAGCAACCTGCTCCAGTGGTAGGTGTTACTGGGATCAGCAGGGTTTGGAACTAGATTATTTTTAAGATCCTTTCCAATGCAGAGATGTGCTCAATGTGTGTGCAGTAAGGAAGTCTCTAATAAATAGACTGGCAAGGCAAAGATGAGTGCTTAGGGTTTGATGAGGTCCAGGCAGTTCTTTGGGGAAAAGCTGCTCTGATTATATGAGCAATGAGGTTTTTTTTCCAAAAATTATCACAAGTGGTATAAAACCTTATACAGATTAGGCGTTTTAAATAGTGTGAATATGTGCTAATTTGCTGCTTTACTATCAGAATATTTTTTTAAGCCCATAGAGGTGATGCTGATATGCATGAGGGGTTTTTGTGTTTCTTTCTAGTAAGAGAAGGGCTTTTTTTGATTACCCTCTAGAAGTGTTGTTTGAGTTAAGTTTTTTTGGGTTTTTTTTATGACGCAGTGTTCTTGACAAATAAGTATTAACTGATTGGTTAGAATTATCTACTTTGTAGAGAAACTCGTACTTTAAAATGGTCTGAGTTAGCTGTTTCATAATCCTGCTCATGGAAGTGTATTCACTTCAGAGTTTGAGTGTCAAAATGTGGAATGAGTACTCAGCTCAAATACTACAGGAGGAGTGTTGAGCCATCTCAAACTGATAGAAGGTGTTTTGCAAATACATTTTGACCAGTATTATGCTGGTCTCTTAACATTTTCATTAGTTATCAGGAGTGATAAGTCTGTGTGGATGGAGAGAGAACAAAATACAAGCAAACACTAAAAGTAAATAAGATATAAATAAACCAAAAAAATACTCCAAATACTAGAATAAATTAACAATTCAAAGTGTGGAAAGTTAAATCCTCTGGAAAAGATTGATTAATAAGAAAATAGAAGAATCCGATATTATGTGACAAAATGTGAAACAAAATTCACTTTAAAGGAGAAAGGAGCCTCCTGCGACTCAGTTCTCTTTAAATCTTAGAATAATTTTGCCAAAGAACTTTGAGGGAGTTCTGCTGTCTGAGACAATTATCAAAGGAACTCTTCTGCATTGGTAAAGAATAGAATGTCTGCTCCTTACTATTTGATACTCCTGTTTAACAAAATTAATGCCATATATTTTACCTCAACATCTTTTTTTTCCCCATTTTTTTCTAATTTGACTGCTAGATTTGTTCCAGGACAAGACACAACACATTCTGTTTTTGAAGCCTATGATGTACAATTAAAGGATATCATGCCTAATTTTCTCTTTGATCTTAATTAATCTGTATAATTTTTCCAGACTATAAGCCTACTCCTGTTGATTTCCTCTGTGTACAGGGCTGTTAATGTACTTTTTTACAGGTTAATGGTTCAAATGCATTATTATTTTTTCATTAAAAAATGGGAGTATTCCTGCCTTCAGGAACATTATTTCTAAGCTTTGAGTCAAACATTTCAGTTTAAACATTCAAGCCCTGTCTCAATCTGTTTTTTCCCCTAGTGCACAGAACAACCATGCATAATTAACAACAAAAACTTAATAAGTGGATTTAGCCTTGGGCAGAGGCTAGTTCAGCATCTACTATGTTCTTTTTAAAAAATACCCTGTAACTATGTATCTGAGTATTTTTCTCAGTCTTTAGCAAAGTGACATGATGTGTTTAATTTGAACTTTGTAGTAAAGCAGTGAAAGAAGTGTTACAGTGCATCTGAAGTAACTTTGCAGCCAATGCATGTAGATCAGCAGCCAGCAGCTGAAAAACACTAAATGGAATAGCTGACATCCTTCTGGAGAGGAACTACAAATGGGGGACATGGTTCAGTAGTAGTGGCAATGATCAGTTCTAGAGTTTGATTCAAAATACTTTTTAAATAGGTAGGCCCTGCTAAGAGTTATAAAAGAGGTGCTGATACCTAAATGTGTAGGTATCAAAAATCAATCAAAATCAAGAATTTTGGAAGTGTTTATTGTACCCAAAGGAAATGTTTGACATGAGTGTGAAGTGGAAATTCTGCAGTATCATTGCATAGAAGCAGTAACAGCTCGAAAACCTCTCAGAATACTCCAAATGTCTTTTCCATTTTCCTATCTTCTGGGGGTGTTTTTCTGTATTATTCTGTCTCTGATTACATGGGTTGGTACTCCATAGAAGCTTTTTAACTTAGTGGTACCAGTGACTTGACTTATTGTCCTATAATAAGTGGTAAGAAACTGAAAAAGACAAAAGTACTTCTCTTGTAGATGAAATAACAATATCTTTTGCTGTAGTTTTAATGTAATGTTTGTTAAGTAGGTTTCTGGATATATTCTTCATCTATATTCAAAACCTAGATTTTCTATATGACTTAATTTTTCATATGCTGTTAAAGATGTGTAGGGAGATAAGACAGCATCATTCAATAACTTTTTTCATTTGGTAATGCAGCTTTAAAGCCTTCACCTTCAAAGAAACGGTGCAATTCTATCACAGCCCTAAAGGCAGCATCACAAGAAATAGTGTCTGCAGTTAGCCAGGAATGGAAGGATGAAAAGCACGGCATTCTTGCTGAAGGACAAAGTTATGCCAGCCTTGATGAAGAAGGTATTGTCAACCTAAATGATGCTTTTAAAAATTCTGTATAAGCTCTAGAAGTTCTGTAACTAGAATACCACCAGTATGGCTGATCTCTCAAAATCAGAGTCAGGTTATTCTTATGGAGAGAGTAGTTATGTGGTTAAATGGACCTTCAGGAGCAAGACAAAGTCAGAATCAAAGTTTGTAATATGATGTTAAACTTTCAGATTTCAGGACATCCTTAAAAAAACATATTCAGCCCAAGTAGTAAATTAAGACCAGAGCCAATGTTATCCTTTTCACTGACCTCTAAACAAGTGTGTCACATGAAGTGTTTTGAAGCTGTTCATTCTTCCTAGGATCTTTTGGGATACAACTTTGCCCCTTTCACAACTTGCCTGCAGCCATGATGAAAGCAAAACCAATTACTTAATCCAATCTGATAAGTAAGCCCTTGTAGTATGAGAATAGTCCCAGGACTGAGAAGAATTCATAACTCATGCCTCTGCTTAATATTTGACCTTGGGGTTAGTCTGTATTCTGCTGAATATACTTGTTAGCAGCTGAAATTCATTCTATAATACAAAAAGTTGTGTGTATGGGCATATGAATACTACCATCTCATCAATTCAAATATTAGGAAACTTCAAGGAGATGATGAGGGCACTATGAGACTCGATATATTTACCTGAAGTTTCCTGGGCTCAATTTACAATGAAATTTGTTAGCATTGTTCTTTATTTCTGCATGTGCAGCACTAGGTTCACACCACCGGCCGGATCTAGTGCCAAGCACTCCATCTCTTTTTGAAGCAGCTTCCTTGGCAACCACACTTTCTTCTTCTTCCCTGAATGTGGATGAGCACTGTCAATGTGATCAATCTACACTCTATTCTAGCAGGTAAAGACAATATATGTTAGAGGATTCCCCACTGTTCTGCTAGAAGTTTAACGTTGTGCTCAACAAAAGGGGGCTCTGCAAATTAAGAAGCAGAAGGGGCAAGTGTCTCTGTAACTCAGTTTTTAACCTTCCCAGTGAAGGAGGGAGTGCCCAAAGCCTGCAGGATATCATGTATTTGTTTGTAATTATAAGCATTGTAATTGGGGATCATGAAATAGAAAGCATAAACATAGCAAAAAATGTTATATGAATTTTTCTTCATGTTCCAAAATTAAATTGAATATCTAAACTTTGCTTGGGCCTTAGTCTACCATAAAACAAAATACATTAAGGTGAGGGTAGAAAGTACTTCTTTTAACTTGGATATTGCCTAAAACAGCTGCAGAAAATGATGGTATGCTAGGAAAAGGAAAAATTGTACTTTATTCTGAATGTACAGTGCTGAATGGTCTCCTTTAAATTCTTCTATAACAACCATTTTTTGAAGTAAATTTCTATGAAACTTCATCCATAGGTGTGATTAGAGCCTGTCTGATTTTAATCCAGGAAGTATAAAAACAGTGATGTCTTAAGTTGTGCACATGATAGAGCTAGGCTGAATGTGATTTGAGTTGTTTGAATATATTTCAGCTGTGTCTGTCCCATACCATGGTTAAGCCAGTAAGTACTACTGGGAGGTCATCTCTGTATGCTCCCTTGTACATCTGAAGGGTGCTGTGTTATGTCACCTTGCCTGCTTGCAGACCTCTTTACTGTGTATTGAGCTATTTCTGTGCCTGTTTTCATCAAGAAGGGTAGCCACTCAAACATCTTGAATATTGTTTGGAATAACTCAGAGCCCTGAGCTGCTCAATGTGTAAATTTGACAAATGCACTAATGTGCCAAAACATAGTTCTTTCCTGTAAACTGCATGTTGCCCAAAAAATAAAGTTATTTTAAAAGCAATTTTGAGGCAGTAGGATTTTACCTCCTGTTAAATATTTGACAACTGTATTTACATAAAAAGTACAACTACTTGCAGCATTACTTGATGAAAGTGATATAAGTCCAAGTGCTGAGTTCTGCATTTTGTCCACAATAACCCCCTGGGCTGGGGTTGGTGTGGCTGGACAGTGGGACAGAGAAGGACCTGGGGGTTCTGGCCAACAATAGCAATTGAACCTGAGCCAGCAGTGTGCCCTGGTGGCCAAGGAGGCCAATGAACCCTGGCCTGTATCAGGGATAGTGTGGCCAGCAGGAGCAGGGAGGTCATTCTTCCCCTGTACTCAGCACTGGTGAGGTCACACCTTGAGTGCTGTGTCCAGTTCTGTCCCCTCAGTTTAGGAAGGACATTGAGACCCTTGAGTGGGTCCAGAGGAGGGAAGGAGGCTGGTGAGGGGCTGGAACACAAACCCTGTGAGGAACAGCTGAGGGAGCTGGGGGTGTTTAGCCTGGAGAGAAGGAGACTCAGGGGTGACCCTATCACTCTCTTCAACTCACTGAAAGGTGGCTGTAGGCAGGTGAGGGCTGGATTCTTTTACCAGGCAACAACTGACAGAATGAGATGACACAGTCTTAAGCAGTGCCAAGGGAAATATAGGTTGGATATTAGGAAAAAGTTTTTTATGGAAAGAGTGATAAAGTATTGGAATGATCTGCCTGGGGAGGTGGTGGAGTCACCATCCCTGGATGTGTTTTAAAATAAAAAGATTGGATGTAGCACTCTGTGCCATGGTTTAGTTGAGGTGTTGGGCTTGGTTTGACTCGATGATCTTAAGGGTCTCTTTCAACCTTGTGATTCTGTGTGTGATTTTGTGTGTGATATTTACAGCTTTGGACTTCCATTAAGTTGAAATAAATCTCACTGATCTGGCATCTTCCATATGTCTGATGGTTTGCTATAAAAATTTGAATTAGGCATGTTTTGTAGTGTAATGAAGATGAAGTTTTAATTGCAGAACAAAAATGTTTCTACACAAACTTTAGGAAATAAAACTACTGATGAATACGCATTAGTAGAAATGGAGGTCACTCACTTTAACTTGTGTCAAATTATCTATAGAACTTCAATATTCATGATCTTTCACAAAGCTTTTTATTTGATAGAAATAAAGGTTACAGAGTACTGGAAAGTTTTGTTTGCTTTAAGCATCAAATAAAACTACACAATTGCTTTGTATCAGTCTGGAAAAGAGAATGGTAGAATTGTCTGAATGAAGAGTTCAGATTTAAAACATTCAAATTATGTGATGTAGGACTCATCATTTTACCAGTTCTCTCTGATAAACAGAAAGCTTGGAGCAGTCTTTGAAACAAAGCCTTAATTAAAGATTTCTTTACAAATGTGAATCTGCTTTCAATCTTTAAATACGTAATTGGCTATGACATTCTGTTTTGTTATTTAAAGAATTGCAGATTGGCAGCTTCTTCATCAGCTTTTTCCTTGTCTATCAAAGTAACATTGCACAAAGTAGAGAGTTTGCTTGTAACCTGTCAGAAATTTCTGGCTTAAGGTAATAAAGGAGGAGTGTCCTGTGTGCGTAGTAATAACGTGATACTTGTTCAGCATCTTGACTCCTACTAATGAGCAGTATGTGCCCATACCACTTAGAAAAAAGAATTAAACAGAGAACGGTAATACTTTTGCATACCTTGAAGCACACTCTGTATTTTCTGTTTGGGTTAGGTTTTTTCTTCAAAATTATCCTCTGTTTCTGTTATCCAGTCTTCCCCAAGAGAATGTTATTATGTTATCCCATCTTCCCCAAGAAGAGGCAAATGGCTTATAACATAAGAAAGGCGATCAGCACCATCTCTCCTTGAGAGTGCTCAGCATTTGTGATAGAGAGGGAGAAACTTCTCCTGCTGAGGTTAAACAGACAGAGGTGACCTGCTGAGGTGCAGCAAGCTCCTGAAGCTGGCTTGGTACAGATTAGAACTAGCATAACTAATTAGTAGAAAATGCAAAGCTTTTGGAGACTTGTGATTAAAGTGATGAAAAAGAGACTGAGCAGCAGTCATAAACATACAGCTTATTAGGAGTGTTTTTCCAGGCTGCAAGCTTATTATTTTCACCAAGTTATTACTCGGTTGTTGAAAAAGTAGAGGAAACCCCAGGTGCTATCCAGACAGCATGAAGAGGAATTAGTACAAATGAAAGAGCGGAGGAGAGGGGGAAATGGCTGTATTTTTCAGTGCAAAAAGCACTGGACCTAGAAAACAGAAGGAAAAAGAAAAAAACCCCAATCATGGCATATGCTATTCAATAAATGTAGGCTTTCTTGTTTGTCAGAAGACAGCTGGTTTCTTTTCCATGAAGCTGTTTCTCAGTCAAGTGGTTTTGACATAAGCAGTGTCAAGTTTCCTTTAGTAAAATAACAGACTTGACAATTTATTGCTTATATAAAAAATTTCCAATATTCTCCATTCCTCAAGTAGGTTTATATTTGTTGCAGAGATATTTTAGTATCTAAAGGAGCTGTTTTCCACTCTTCTTTGAGAGGGTTTATTTGTTTTATCTTAGGAAATTTAATACTTACATATTATACTAGGGATTGTTTTTACAGAAGTGATAATAGATTTTTTTCCCCCTTCCAGGAAAATCTTTCCTATTAAGTACTGACAAATTAAATTGAAGATGACAAATCTGAATGAGATCTAAGCACTATGATTCTTGTCTTGTCACATGATAGTGCTTTTAGAATTGTGAAGAGCTGAAGGAGATCAATGAGGCTTCCGGAAATGTTTGAAACTTGCTTTAAAATACTTCAAAACGTTTCAAACTGTAGATGTTTTGAAATTCATGTTTTAAGGATTTCAAGAATACAGAAAATCTTTTTTCAATGATTTTTCAGCAGGTCTCATGGGACGCTCCAGTCCCAAACCCAAACAAAATCCCATGGTGCATAAAGGGGTGCTTCACCTCTCTTTTTAGAGAGATGCCAATATACTGTGAGCTGTATAAGGAGGACTTTTGTATTCTTCTGATACACCTGAGCCTAAGGGAAAAAATCTATATGAAATCTAATTCTTCTTTCTCTTTATGCATTCTCAGCCTCTTTTCTGTAAGATGTATATGTAGTCTGGACTTCTGCCTTCTCTTTCTTCTTCCTTCTCATCTGTATTATTTTCCAATTTTTTGTTGTTTGTGTTGCTGTTTCTCAGTGGAGACCACTTGAAATTTTGGAAGGCTTTGAGGGATTGTGGGTTTTTTCTCTAATACAGTAAAGCTTCCTGAAGCATCCAGATTTTGAAATGCTGTTCTGCTGTTTTTTCCAGTGACAGGGATTTACAAATACTGGCTTTTCTCTTGTAAGGAATATTAAGCACCCCTTTTGCCAGTGGGTGTTCTACGTAAACAAACTTTTGTGTTAAGTTTCAGTGTTCTATCTGTCCACACACTACGGTTTGCTTTTGAAGCTTAAACAACTTTATTTGAATCTGATTCAAAGTGGATTAAATTCACATATGCTTCTTGATAATAAGCAGTTGGGTGAAAGAAAAAGAATGCTTAAATGCTATGAACAGATGCACTGAGACACTGGGGGTATCCCCATGGGAAAGAAAATTTGACCATGATTGAAGTAACATGTAATTGTGGCTTAAAATAAAACAAAGCTTTCCCAGTTCTCTAATGATGGAATTATTTTTGCTTCTTTTTTTCTTTTCCTAATTAAAAACCAAGATAAAATAGAATTTTTTAGTCAGAGGAGGGCAACAGTATAGTTGCTCCTTGTGGCTGGTCATTACTGAATAAGAGAAAGTAAAAGTGTTTTGTTATTTTTGGCTTGGTTTTTCTTTTTCAGCCTAAGAATTAATGATGAGAACTCAGTGCACTGTAGAAACTGTATTAAAACTCTGTTCCTCTGACTTGTTCTTTCTGAAGCACTGTGGAGGGGGATTTCACTTGTTATCTCCTGTGCCATCCCGATATGTCTTTGCCTTACCAGTCTCATTAAAAGCAATCTGCATTAAAACTGTCAATAATTGCAGTTATGGTGATGCTATTGAAGAAATTTGAACTTCAGTTACCAACTGCTGATAGCATGTATAACACTGTTAAGAGATTTATTACAAGATTTTTGTTTTCATTCTTTTACACTGTTCAATAGAAGTCAAGTTACACATATGAGAATCATGCTACGTCAGTGGGACCTGGGTCATCCTACTGCAAGATAAATAGTCTTGCTTTTGAAAAAAATGTCCAGTGCATTATATGATAAAAGGAACATTGTAATGTGGTGAATGTAAAGCTCTGTTGCAGTATGACATTGATTCATTATTTTGTTGAGCATTAGAATCTCAACTTTACATGCTAGTTTCTGCATGTTGAACTTTGCATGCTAGTTTTGCCCTTTCTGAAGTTCTATCCCATCTGAAATAGACTTAAAATAGTGCAAAGGGAGGGGAAAATTAATCATATCTGGATTGACAGCTGTAACCATGTTTCCATACCAAGTTATAATTCAGAATTTTTGTTTTTCACCTTAGAAATAGAAATGTTTTTCACCTGCAAATAGATAAGAACTTCTAAAATATGCCTCTGCTCAACTGACAGTTAAGTTTTCAAGGCAGCTGGGAGCCTAATTTCTGGCAGGTAGTCAACACATACAGTAGGGGACATCTGATTCCATTAAAACAGCTTTGAGAGTTTCAGCTTTGTTGACCAGCTGTGTTACAAAATGAGGTTTCTGTGGAATTGCATTTGCAATTTTGCTTTATTTCTTTAAGGCAGAGAAGAAGAAATCAGTCAACGAATAAAGTAATAGAGTGCATCTGCTCTGTAAACATCACTTTCTTGCACAGGAGTACTAATTAAAATACACTTTTGTTCTCCCACTTTGCCTTCTGAACTTAGGGCTGTTAGTGATTTGTGTCTGCATGGAAAAGTCCAATGCTACTAATGTTACGATGTGCTTAATTGCTTACTCTTTTTTTCCATTTTTGGAATTATAAAATGCTGCCAAAAATTACACCATGTGTAATGTGGAAGTAATGTATCTTGAAATTAATGAAATTTTGTGACATTTACTGTGACATAATTTCATTCATTAAATAAATATTGAAGTTCAGGAATAGCATTAATTTCTGATAAAATTTTAGATGAATAAGCTGAGGTTTCTGTGCAATTAGTCAGATACGAGCTTCCAGTTATCTAGCCATTGTCAGCATATCTATATTTGTTTTTTCCAAATATTTGAAGATTTTTATGTTTAATAGAGAAAGTTTTAAATTTTCATTTATGACTGATCTTTGCAACTTGGCCTTTTGGTTGATTGTACTCTCCCTTCTCTTTGCAGTAAAGGGTTACCTTCAAGTTCAACATTCACTTTGGGAGATAGTGCCATCTTTTTGACTTCAGAACAGAGCACATTGGAAATGGAAAATGATAATGCTTCGGTTTTGGATGTCTACTTAGTAAGTTGTCAGATTGTTTCTGATGGGCTTTTTCACCTGTAATTGCTTTGACTCAGGTTCAGTAAGTGACTAGAATACCTACTTAACTTCAAAATCCAGAGGTTTATTGAAGTGTTTTCTGTATGAAACATGCATAAGTTTGCATAGGTATGATTTGCCAAAGCAAATCCTTCAAGAATTTATATGCCTATTATCTGTTGCATTAATAATGAAGTATGCCAAAGCATTCTTTAGTTTTTCTCTAATGGTAGGTGTTTTCTGTTGGAGGGAAAAAGCCAAAACCCCAAAACAACAATAACAGCAAAATCTTTCCTTTTCATGTAGCATACTTCACAATGTAGAAATTAAATTGTCTCAGATTGAAAAGTCCTGTGTTTATGTCACTGATTTTGAAGCCACTAGAGCTCAGTTGAAGTACATTAATGGCCCCTTTCCTGCTTTGAAGGGTCGTCCAGTTGTGATGGCTGATTAAAAATGTATCTTTTCTTTGCTGTTTCAGTTCCTAGTGAGTAATTTCACTTACTACTGAAAGATAAGGTCATGTCTATCTTTTTTTTTTTGTCTTCATATCACATGTGTTTCAAAAGTTTTCTAGATACCCACAGTTCACATTCCACAGACACAAAGGCAGTAGGCACTCAATTCAAGTTTCAGTTGAGTGAGTTTTGTGCATCTCATTTTTTTTAGGCTGTTCTGAAATTGTCAGTGTAGATGCAGGAGGCAGGTATGTTAAGCTTAGCATTTTTTTCCCAAAGGCATATTTTCATAAATCATGAACAATTCTAACATTATTCTAGTAATATTTCCCTTTGACTCTCATGGCAAGAATTGTACCAGAGACAAAGAATCAAAAGAGGGAAGTTTGTTCATGTTTCTAATAAATGTTTTGCATGGTTGTCATCTTTCTAGAAAGAAGTTATTGCATTCTTAACTTCTCTTATCCCTAGAGTTACCTGATCTTTGTCTTAAGAAATCCATACTATCTTAGAATCATAAAACAGCTCAGGTTGATGGGGCCTCAAGAGATCATCCAATCCAACTTTTTGTGGAAAAGGGAGCCTGCATAAGATTATCTAACAACCTTTTCCATAGCAGCTTAAAAACCTCCAGCAATGAGAACTCTGCCACATCCCTGCAGAAGTTGTTCCAGTGACTGATTATCTGTCCAGAAAAAAAAATTCTTTGTGAAACATGTGAAACATGTTTGTATGTGATCTTACATCAAGATGAAATATGTTTGTCACATTCTTCTTTTCTGTAGGCTGTGCCAGTGATGGTTTTTTTCCTTCCTATTAGCCAGCAAAGCTTGAGAATGTATAGTGCAGTTAATAGCTATAAATTTAATAGTCCAGCACACTTAGGGAAGTTGTTGTCTGTCCTGCCTCCACTGACACAAGACAGTGGCCAATTAGATATAGAATTGACTTAGTTAATTGTGACCTCAAAGTAGCCCATTAAATCAATCTACTCCTGTAGGACTTGTGTTAATTTCACTCATTGCTAGTACAATGTGGACCTGAAACATCTGTTCAACAAAAAGGGACTCAGAAATCCTGAAATGTTTTGAAGTGGACAAACAACTAATCACACACAACCTAACTTTGCTAGCAGATTAGTTGATTAATGAATTATGCTTTTAACTAAATAACTTTAGAGGAGAATTCAGAGCAGTGACACCTGAATGCTCATAAGCAAAGTATGGATGAGCATGTAGGTGCTCTAGAGTAGAGGGGAGTGCTTCAGGATACTTTGCAAAGGAAGAATCCTAAGTCCAACCACCTCAAATATGTGCATACTAAACCATGAATTCCAAATAAGAAGAGGAACTGCAGATTCATGCCTAGTTTGGGAGTTACGATATGAAATGAGTCACAGAAACTTGGTGGGAAGACTCACATGACTGGAAGATCACAATAGATGTTCTACAAATGCTTTTGCAAAGATAGGAAAAGGAGGTAGAGCTGTACTTCACAAAAACAAAATCTGGGTGTATGAAGGTAACCTATAAAGACCAAAAAATGTCTATCACATGGTCATCACAAAGGAGGATTTTTTTATGTGGATGTTTGTAGCCATTAAGGCAGGATCATGAGGCTGACAAAAACTTACTTTGGCTCTTCAAGTAAGTATTAAGCCAAAAGAACCTGGTCATCACGGGTGACATCGTCTACCCAGGCATTTGTTGGGAGAACAGTACAGCAATGCACAAGTTGTCCATGAGATTCTTGGAATACATGAGGACTTGCATCCTGCTAAATGTGATGGTCATTTTGACTAGCAACAATGCATTACAAGATTTACTGCTGACAAACTGAAAAGACAACTTCAAATGATAGCCTTGGGTGCAGCAATCACAACAACGGTGTGGGTTTAAGATCCTGCTGAATATACCAAAGACCAGTATTAGGAAAAAGGCTCTGGATTGTAGATAAGATGGCTTTGGTATAATCAGAGCCCAAATGTGAGTGATTTAACAGGAAGTGTGTTGTGAAAGCAAAGCAGCATGGGAGTGCTAAGAGTTTTCGAATAATATCCTGCTGGAAGCAAAATAACAGTTTGCTGCCTACAAAATGAAAAGAAGAAGACAACAAGTGACTACCTAGGCTTAACAATGAGGTTTTGAGTGTTGTAAAAAGCAAAAAGGGAGCATACCCTCTACAGAAGAGTGATCAGGTATCCACTGGGGATTACAAGACCCTTGCTAGGGCATGTGGAGTTCACACATGAAGTTCAAGGTTCAGCTGGAACTGGAAATGGCCAAAGATAACAAGAAGAAATGATCAGATACAGATCAGATACAAAAGCAGTTGTACTAGTTTGAAAGCAAACCAGTGGGGAATCCCAAATCAGAAATTTAATTTAAAAGGAAAATGAAAATAAATGCAATATTACAGAAACATTGACAGAGTCAGAATGCAACCTGATACCTTGTTGGTCAGCGTGTTGGTAGTATCCTGATTAAATGGTGGCTGCAGTCTTCTTGAAGTCGTAGATGTAGTTCTGTTGAAGTAGATTCTGTAGAAGAGTCTGATCTTCCTCTGAAGGTCCAGTGGTGGTCATGGAGCTCTTGTCCTGTAGGAATCCAATGGATAAAGCTGCTTGTGGTGTTCCAAACCTCAGATTATATCCAGATAGGAATGCTTGTTTCTTCCCCCTGGGCAGAGCATCTCACAGTGGGATGATGTAATTTTTGAGTCATGCCCTGAGACCTGATGGCCAATTAACAGAAGATATGCCCCACAGAAGGGAGTTATAAGGGATGAGTCATGGAAGAGCTGAAGAGCACACCCCCACCTGTTTTTTCTATGTAGTAGAATACATCTTACTTTGTAACATAAGACAGCAGTTAAGCAAAAACTCAGGGAAGACACAGGCCCATTACTAGACTGGGCAGGGGAAAAGGTTACAGACAATTCTGGCACTACAGAGGTTCTCAATAACTTCTTTCCTCCCTCCTCACCAGTATGGCCAGACCATAGCTCCCAGGATCAAGTAGCTACAACCAGTGGTGGCCTACAAGTGCTCAACCACATAAATGCAAGTCCAGGAGGGAATATACCCCAGGATGTCAGCAGAAGTAGCTGATATTGTTGCAGGGACGCAGCCTTATTATTTTTGAAAATTCATGAAGATCAGGGGGCATCTTTGATGACTGGAAGAGGGAAGATCTCACACCTGTCTATAAGAATGGCCCAAAAGAGGACAAAGGACTCCTTTCCTGGGAAAGTAGCAGAACAAGTCTCCTAGGAACTATTACCAACCAAATGAAGCAAGTGACTGGGAAAATCTAGCACAGGTTTATCACTGATCACCTTTCTAAAATGAATTACCATCTTCAGTCAATATGGAGAAAGCAGTGGATGTTGCTTGCCTGAACTTTAGTAAAGCATTTGACTTGTGTCATGTCTCCCACAGCTTCCTCCTAGACAAATGTTAAATACAGACTGGGTGGGGGTGATCTGTGATATGGGCAGGAATCATCTCCTGGGTGATCAATGTGTTTTACTGAGGCTGGCAGCCTGTCACAGGCAAGGCCCCCCGGTGATCAGTACTGAGCTCCGCATTTTAACATCTCCATGAATGATCTGGATGATGGGACCAAAAGCACCCTCACCACATTTGCTGTGTCACTAAACTGGGTATTGAGGGACACACTGGCAGGGAGAGCCACCTAGGAGACAGGGCCACAAGAGCTGTGTGAAGTTCAACCAAGGGAAGTGCAGAGTCCTGCACCTGGGAGCACAAAAGCAAAGAGGCCAGCCAGGCTCAGAGCCATGAGCTGTGAAACAGCCTTTCCAAGAGGAGCCCGGGGATCCCAGCAGACGGTACACAGACACCAGGTCAGCAGTGCACTGCTGCAGCTACTGAGGCAAAGTGGATTCTGAGCTGCACTCGTGGGGGCACTGCTGACAGAGAGATGTGATCATCCCACTTCACCAACGCTTGTCAGACTGCACATGGAGTAGTGTGTCCAGTTCTGGCCCCCACAGTTCCAAAACAGATGTGGATAGTCTGAAGAGGAGCCAAAAGAGTGTCATAAGGATGGTCAAGGATGGGGAAAGGATTTGAGGAAAGACTGTAAAAATTAGGTTTCTTCTGTCCACAGAATTTTCAGGGTTAACACAGTTTGCCAAAACTTAAAGCATGACTACAAATAGTATTGAGACCCTCTTTTTCTCAAGGGGCAGTGGATACAAGTTGTAGTGGGGCAGGTTTCCTCTCTATGTAAGAAAGAATTGTTTTTACAATGAGAATGTTTGGAAGAGAATGACTTACAATGTGCATGATTTTATAATGATGAATGGATCACTGGAACAATGTCCAGGGATGTGGTAAAGTTCTCATGAGAGGAAGTTTGCAGCTGGACAGTGATGATCAATAATCTAACCCAGACTCTCTTTCCTGCAAAAGGTTGAATTAAATGGCCTCTTATGGTCCCTTCAGCCTGGGCTGATCTATGGTTCTTTTGGCCCGCTTTAAAAAGGGAAACCATTTCTTCTTGATAGCTTTTGAATTTAGTTTATAAAGCAACAGTCTTATTTAACAATAATACTGCTTAGCACTGTGAAGTAAGTTTGAAATCTGTAGGGTAGATGGTAGAATGGTCTGAAAAATCTAGTGACAGGCACAGGTAACAGCTTTTGTTAAGCTGTCTATATGAGTTGCATGTGTGATAATCATGTCTTTAGTTAGTGTTCACCTTGTAGAACATTCATTACTATTATATCTTGGAGAATGCAGTAAGTATGTATAGTATATGTAAGTATATTCCACTGAGGAGTATCAACAGAAGAATAATTAAAGCCCAACTTTGGATGTCATACAAATACCCAGTGTTTATTCCCCTGAGCAAAGGTCTGGAAGAATAAATAGGTTTTAAATGGAGAGAATCATAGATGCTTTTTGGAACTAGCAGCACCCTTTCTCTGCTTACTGAAGAAAAACAAATTCAAAAGTCAATAATCAAGGAAATGGCACACACCTGAACCATCTGGGTATGCCACAGCTGACAGCTTCAAGGAAATTGGATACCATAGCTAAGCACATTACCTCTTAAGCAAACTCATATTGAGAAGTTACTTATCCCTGCCTTCTTTCATGTCTCACACCCTGTATTGATGCCTACTTAACTGTTGAGATGGTTATGGAAGTGAGCTGTAACTTAATCACATATACCCTGTATGCATCCTGAGGTATTTGTGGAAGAAACAGGAATAGGATGCTGTTCCGTCTACTGATCTGTTACTGCCTGTGCCCTGCAATGTCTTTCATTGGACCTGGAATCAACAATTAGCCTGTGGCTGGCAAAACCTGATGATACTAAAGTATAAGCATGGAGCAGAAGGAAATTCTGCTTTTATAGAAGGATGATTAAATGCACATTAGAAGAAAAAGATGCATATTTTTGAGAACACTAGGAGTTATTCTAATGTACATCTCAAAAATAAAGCAAATCAATGTAATCTGCATTAGCTGATCTGACCTTCAGTTGGAAAGATTATAAGATGTACTTTTAAAAGGGTAAAATGCAAACAGGAAAAAGTAGTTTTAAATGGCATTCTCAGATTTTCCTTTAACCCTGTGATTAATAATATTTGTGCTTCTACCACAAGGCAAGCTGCTGTAGTCTTACCCACTATATATTTTAATGAAAAATACCTTAATTTGCTTAATTTTGGGCACCATTAATCCTTTGATGTCTTTGCCTTCTGCTTTGAAATGCTAAAATGCTAAACCTTTTGCACAAACTTTAGTCCACTAGTAAATTAAGAACTATGATTTTTCAATCCCATGTATGGAAAAAAAATTGTCATAAAACGGCATTGTATTATTCTACTATAAAGAGCAACTTTAAAATGGCATTTTCTAAATAGTTTTGAGTGGAAATTCCAATAGTCAAGTAAGATGAGGTGGAACAGAGGTTGTAAAAAACCCACTTCTTACAGGTATTGGGTTTGAGGTGTTAGATTAAAGGAACTCCATGCAAACTCACACTGTGCTGCTGATATCAAAACTGAGAATGTACCTGGTAACAGCAAGAATTTTTGTTTCAGGACAGAAATAGAGATACATCTTGGGATCACAACTGAATGCTGGTCTAGGCCTATAATTTCTTAATTCTGAAAAAAGACCAAGTTCAAACTAGCATTTTGTTCACCTGCTACTCTGAGAAGCACTGTTAGGTGCATTCTCAAATCAAGTTTACTTCTAAGTTATATTGGTGTATTTTCCTAAAAACCTTTTAACCCAGATAATAGCTTAAGAAATCTAGCTTTTATGACTAGCATCATCTGCAATGAGCAGTAGGTATAAGACAATCTAAATGATTTCCAATTATTCTAGTAACATAGTTACAACACTGATTAATTAATACAACTCTTTTTAATTATCAGTTAAATAGAAGGAATAAATAATAAATAAAATTAATAATAATAAATAATAAACTATAGAAGGAGATATAGAAAAAACTTCTAAATTTGAAATGTTTCTCTGCATAACTTGAAGCATTAAAGGCTTCTTGCATTTATGATTATGTAACACAATGATAGATCAGAGAGTTTGAAACAAATGATTGTGTCTGAGATAAACAGGTTTCTTGGATATAAGCCAGAAACAGAGAAGGTAACACACTCCCATTTAACACTTTAATGTAGAAATCCACAAAACAAGGTTTTCTTCTTCCTCGTCTGTGAATAAATTTGATCTTTTTAAAATTCCCTTGCAGCTCTATATATTGGTTTCAGTTCAGTTCAGTTGTCAGCAAATGCTGTTGAACACAACAGTGTCTCAACATTCTATGGAATTTAATTAGTGAAGGATATAAGTCCAGTCTTACAAAAGTTCTTAACAGTGATCTATGATCAAAAAGTGCAACCGGTCCTGAAGGTCTTAGCCCAGGATCACTATGGAATGCCTTAAAAGTGGAAATTCCACTTAAAAAGTAAGGAATAACTTAAAAGTCACCTTACTGTTCTGCAGCTAAGTCTCAAATTGTTTGAGTTTTCTGTAGGTAAAAAAGCAACGTGTGCTATTATAAACTATCCTACTGTGTTTTCTTAGCCTTGCCATGAAATTATTTATAAAGATAGCTGACACATACTGTATTACAATATCAGTAAAATCAGAGTAGTCAGGCTTAGATAATTAATTTATTTACTTCAAGTAGGTTTGATTTCCCTCACACTTCCAGCAGAAAAAGAGCATGCATGTAAATAGCAGTGAAAAGCTTTCAAATTTGTTCCATTGTGATGCTATATATGTTAAGTCATCTGCTGGTGAATGTAGGATTTAAATAAATATATGTCTTGTCTATAGGATCTTAAATAAACATATGTCCTGTCTACAGGATTTCATTAATGAATTATTTTTTCCTTACAGAATACTTCTGTATATTTAGCTACAATGCAAAATTCTTGGGTAGTACAGATGTTTTCACATGGAAATACAGCATTGCCTCCCATTGTTAAAGGAAAGGCTAATAAATTTTATATATAATTTAGATATCACTGCTACTGAAGATATGGAGTTATAAGAGCTTCAGTAAAGTAAAATAATGGAAAAACTGTAGTGATAAGCAAGTCCAGTGGTTAGATACTGGTTAGTATAGCTGTGATTTGTGTCAGATGAATGGCATAGATTTTAATATTTTACTGTTACATTTAAAATTGCTTAATGGTGTGGTTTATTTCCAAATAAAAATTTTATTATAGGATTTTGAAGTCTTAGATTAATTTTATATTTCAAATCTGCTGTAGATGCAGAGGTAAGCAGATTTACAAATATTGGTCTGTAAAATAAATGTGTAGAAACTGTCAAAACTTCCTGACTCTTCTTACTCTTCAGTACTCCTTTTCTTCTGTACTCTCTCCCATAATTTCAATTAAATTCTAATAATAGAGTAGTTTTCTTCAGGGTGCTGTTGTGGAATAGTAACAAGTGCAGCTGACATTAAAGCAATTCCCAGATAGAATATGTGTAAAATAAGCTAGAAGTTACGCAGTCACACTGCACAGCATACCTCAAATTTTGATGTTTCTCTTTTTATGGAAACTTCAGTTTCTCTGCCTCACCATTTCCTCTGAAGATACTGGTGGAAAAACACAGTAGACTGAACCTGAATTATGGGATTATGAGAAAGAAATTAAGATGTTCTCACTTACAAGTATCCTTCCTTTCCCCTGAGAGCATAATAATCTTTAAAATGTTATGAGCGCATGGTAGAGCCAATCAAGCACTCCCCTCAAAGCAGAAATTGTTTAAGGCTGAAAGGGGCAAACCAACTTGTTTAATGCAGTATGGTTAACTGCTCCTTTCCTCCCTTGTTATCAGTATTTTCCCTGTATCCATCCATGCATGATCCCAAAAAGGAGAGACAAGAAAGAGGCCTGTGTGTCCCATAAAACTGAAACCTGGTCAGAGATGGAAAACAAACAAGCACTTGAATGTAGTTTGGCAGAGGTGTTCTTGCAGAAGAAACATTATGTAAGAAGGAACATTTTAGTCACCCTTTCATGAAAATCAGAACAGGAATTAGATGCTTTATTAGATTAAAAAGTACCAATTCAGACCACAAGCAATACGTTGCCTGAGGAAGTCAAGTGCTAAAATGCCAGCATGTATTATCACAGAACAACATGTTCTCATGCCTGGGGCTTTTAAAACACCATAAGAGGAAATCAATCAGCTCAAAAACAGATCCATGGAAAGAGAACTGGAGCACAAAAATGCTCCAAGAAAAAAAGCCTCAAGTAGGCAAATTCATTGTAGACACAGTATGAGACATCTCAGGCAGTGATTACAGGAGTGATTCCTGTTATGCCATTTGTGTATTATTTATTATTTTGGACCAAATTGCTACAGCCAAACTCAGTTTTTATTAAAAAAACCCCAAAACATAGTTTTCCTTATCTGTAATCAGTGTAACCCCAAAAGTTGTGTAGTGGATGCAATGCCTAGAGGATCATGTCCTTCACCTTGAAATAGATGGATTTCTTTCCAGAATAGTACTGGACTGTACCTGACATAAATATCAACATCTGAAAATCTAATCTTCTCAAAATGGCATTAGTACCATCAACAGTATTTCTGTGATTTACTCATGCAGTTAGTAGTTGCTACAAGTTACTGTAAGGTCTCTTTTCTTCAACTCTGTTATGCAACTTTTATTGGAATTTTTCACTGAAATGCTTTGGAAGGGTCAGAGGAAAGGGAACAAGAGCAAGAATTAGCTAGTTCATGGTTCCATTGCATAATTAGTGGAATACCAAAATCCAGCCTCAGCAATACTGATAGCAGCCTTAGTAAAAGCAGTAAGAAGTCTAGAGCTCAGAAGCTGTGCTGAGTGATGACTATATTTGTCAGAAATAGATCTGCAGTCATCCATGGCTGAGCTTTCAGACAGAAACAAGATGATGCTAATGAAAATTTTCATTCATTTGTCTTGTTTCATGTAACATTATTTTGCTTATTTGTACTAGCATTTTTCAACTTTTTTTTCCAAATTTATTCTAAAAAAAAATAATTACAAGTCTTCATTGGCGTTACATCACATTGATTTTAGAATACCACTTCCTTTAATTTTACTCACTTGTCCAACAATTTCACTTCACATATGAAATGGCTCTGTATTTTTTAAGTACTTTACTGCTTTAGCACATTCAGATGCTAATACATCAGTCAACTTCACTTGCCAGACCACAGCTCCAGCACCTGAGAAATTGGCACTGTGCTCAGTGATATCAGTGATTATGAACACCCTAACACTGGTGCACAATACAGTGGGAAGTTTGAAGTTTTCATAGAACAATATTGAAATATCGTTTCTTAAGGTTCAAGGGCTAGTGCTAGAAGTTACAACAAAAATAATGATTTAAATTTGTTGGTTACTTTTCTCCAAGATAAGCTTAAGAAATGCCTTCAGAGATTTTTTTGTTCATAATTAAGATTAGACTGTTGTCAGACTATTTAAAGGTTAGTTAAGTGCTTATATCAACAAGCACAATGTAAAGGTGACCTTAAAAACCTGTTAAATAAATGGAACCTTACAACTTTGAAATGTTTTTTAAAAAGGTTTTAGAGAAAGTTCATTACAGATCCCTTTGTTTTGATTTTGCATCTTGCTCCATTTTGGTTATATCAGCTGAGATGCATTCAATTTACTGAAATATATTCTTCAGCTGACAGTTTATCCTTAGTTTGAGTTGTCATAATAAGATGTTCAGTAAAGAACAGTTTATTTTCAATTCATCTCTAACTATAGGAATGCCAAGAAGTGATCAACTATTTCTATTACATGAGGGTAGTGTAGAAAACACTAATCCATTAAGATTATTAACAACTTTTTTTTTTTTTTTTTTTTTTTTTTTTTTTTTTTTTTTTTTTTTTGTGAAATGGAATGATTGCTACAACATTGACTAGAACATTAACTGTGCCTGAAAGTTTTTTGACAGGTATGATTTTTCATCTGGGGAAAGAGCACCATGTGGAAGCTGACAACAGTTACATTCATGACATATGAAGACTGACACATTTAAGTAGTAAATGCCAAAGTTCTGCAAGATAAAAATAAGCTGTTGTGAACTGCTGAGTGCTCTCAGATTGTTCTGTCTTCTCTGACATCCAGAGTGTTCAGCATTTTGCAGCAGCAAGTAGTTCTAGTTCGCATAATACAAGTGTACTGCAATGCCTGCAAAACCCATAGGGGTTAACTGTACAAGAAAAGAGACCCAATGTTTTTTATTAGGGGTCAAAGTCATAAGAGAATGACTGCCAAATTATACAGCTGTCTGTTTAGGGTAAGAAAGATGTTACCTGTTTATAATGCTGTAAGAAAACAAGTACATACAACTCTTAACTTGTCATTTCTGTATTTCCAGTAACAAAGAATACATTAAGAGTAAAACTAAGAGAAGTGACCATGGTTAATGAAGAGCACTTTCTTCACTCCTCATTCAAGAAGGAGGAATTTGCTGAGCCTAATAGACAAAGAGTAATAATCAACAGAACTAATGCTAAGAAGTGTCAGGATCTTTGAACCATAGAAAGGATCAGTGCACTTGACAAAAATGACATGAAACATTCCACACTCTTCTGTCATCTGCTGTTGCTTGCTCAACTGTGAAGAACTGTGTATTCAGGCTGCTTTCTACAATATTGCCAATCACCTTTTTTGCATTTTGAAGTGATATTTTCTTACCAGCTCTCTAGTGTTTCATTTGCATGCACTGTGTAACTATGCACAAGCAAAATGTATTACCTACTTCACCTATTTAAAAATAAACACAGTGGTGAATAAAATCAATTTCATTTTTTTACTCCCTCAGTTCTAATTGCTTAGGTCCACACTAGTGGAAATTGGAACTGATGTTTTACAAGGGTTAAGGCAAATCTCTGCACATACAGTATGAAAATGAGCCTCTAAAGATAATTTCTATTGGTAAAAAGGAGATAAAAGGAGATAAAAGGAGATAAAAGGAGATAAAAATGTTATTTATAACAAGGCCTTATGTTGTGTATATATATTGTCCTTGAAATATTTTTGATTTTGCTTTATTTCTTGTAAAAGAGAAATTCTATAATTTATTTAGAAAATACTACTGTAAACTATAGTTTTATTGATGAATAAAATATTTTATTCTAAAGTCTATCACTGCTGTCTTCCTACTGTTGATCTATACTGGACTTAATTGTTCTTGCATTTCTCTGCCTTCATGAGACAGTCTTAAGAGGCCTCTTGAGATATGAGAAACATGGCATCTGTCTTTACTACTGGTATAATGAAAAGGGGCATCTTGATATTAGGGCAGGGAAGACAAGTAACATACTCAACAGGCATTGTTTTATGAAACCATTTCAGGTTTTTTAGTATGGGCAATAATTTCAGTATAACTACAGAAACTTTTTTAGTTCCCTAATTTCCCAAGGAACAGGGAGATAATCCTAAATGCCAGTGATCATCAGTCCAAGATATCATGCTTTGATGCAGTGGTGTATTTAAAAATTTGTACAAGTGTCATTTAGAAAGCTGCCAAAGTTATTGGTAGTAACACGTCTTCTAGGAGTAAACGTATTAAACCTGCTAAATTGACAAAATCCAGAACTTCGTATTTTAAGTCCTAGAATTATCCTTTGTACCTGTATAGATGTTTTTTTTTTAAGGATTTGGTGTGATGGATTTTTTTGTTTTGGCTTGGTGGGGGATTGTGGTGGTGGGTTTTTTTTTATTTTACTTTGATATAATCCCATAATCCTGACAA
Organism: Erithacus rubecula; assembly: GCF_903797595.1. Classification (NCBI taxonomy): domain Eukaryota; kingdom Metazoa; phylum Chordata; class Aves; order Passeriformes; family Muscicapidae; genus Erithacus; species Erithacus rubecula. The sequence continues at coordinate 10,146,371 of NW_027635860.1, forward strand.
GTAAAAAGAGTAATTCCTTAATTATGGACAATATAGAGAAATTTGAAGTGGTTTTGGGTGTTTTGCTTTCTAACTATGCAGAGTATAAGGCTTCACTTGGAGCCTCTATCTCATGATTACCACTTCTCTAGGCTTTAAAATTAGACTGCTTAATCTCAGCAAGGTAATTTTTCTGCAGCATTCCTCTGTGAACAGCAAAATCAGTCTGCATGTCCTGTTAGTAAAAACATTTTGTACATCTCTGTCAAGTGTCTGCTCCTTCATGGACAGTGTACAGGATATTTAAGATAGGTCTCTGTGCAAAGCAGATATTTGTCATTAGTATTATTTGGGGAAAAACCTGATTAACCTTCATAAAGAACACCCATGACAATTTTTCCCCAATTACCCAGTAACTATGGCATCTGAAACATTTGTTCTTAGGACGAACCCAAACGATTCACAACTTAACAATTCTGCCCAAAACCAGAATGTCTATACCAAATGATTCTGAGACATCTTTTGTGTACACTCCCTTGAACTCAGTCATTTCTAAATCAAAACAGTCATTTAACACATGAAAAAGGAAATCCTGTATGACTATGGAGCCTGCTGAGGAAACCTTCTGCAAAGCATGTGCACTTAAAAGGAGTTTTTGTGCATGTGTGTGTGGGGGTGTGGTTAATGATCAACAACTTGTAACCTATTTTGCTCTCTAGGGCATAAAATGGTATAAATTTTCAAATATCAGAGAGCACAGGGGTTTGTAGGAATGTACAAGTTTTGTGTTTTAAGTATTTTGGTTCTCTTCATCTTGCATTGGTGTTTCTCATTGGAAGCACTTCATGAAAATATAAAGACTTATAAATACAATTGTAGAGCTGATAAGGCAGGTCATGTCAAGTAAAAATAATATAGAGAAGGTACAATCAACTCCTGGGAGTCCTAAAGTATTGGTCTGTTTCTCCAGATCAAATTTGCCATGGGGAGCAAAGAAGAATTAGGTCACAAACATGGTCTATCTGGCCCTGCAAGATGCTCAAAATGAAAAAGCACAGGTTGATGCCATCTTAGAGAAAGGTATGGAATAATTCCAAAGTTTAGTTATCTGAACTTGGGACTTAGTCATATGGAATTAAGAAGTGAAATTCTGCCTTTCGTGGTAGTACCACCAAAGAGTTGCCCTCAGTTAATAAAAAATTTTAAAAAATCTTCCAAACGAACAAAACCCCAGCCAAACAAACAAACAAACAAACAAACAAACCCACATAGTGTCCTTGTACTACTACAATTCACTGATTTGAAAACACACATATCCCAGCATCTATTTTCTTGTTGACTTTGCTTAAACTTCAGTCAATTTATTTTCATATAACTCAATGGTATTTTCCCAACCCTTTCATTAGACAGTGACAGAAGAGCAATCAGTAGCACACTCCCCCTGTTCTTCATAGAAGCCATTTGCTGAAACATTTCCAGTGATGCATGCATTGGCCTAGAGCAAAAAAACTATCAGCTCTTTCCAGACTGAATGTGTGGGATTCACCGCTTCTGTAATGTCTATTTAGAGGAGGTGTTTGGCACTCAAAGAACAACCAGGCTTCTAAGTGGTGGCATCTTTAGTCTGCAAGAAATCCTGATCCATAGAGAAATTTAACAGGCAGAAACCCAGTCGCAGGCACAGACCCTGGACACAAACAGGGGCCCTTTACCCTTTGAAAAGAAACACACCCTCCCAGTTTCCTAATAAATTTTGGAGGAAGTGTTTGTGAGTCCACTTGTAACCAGGGTTCTCAGTGGTGGCATCTTTAATCTGGGGGAAATCCTGAACCATAGGGAAATTTAGCAGGCAGAAGCCAAATCTCTGTTCCAGAGCCTTGGACAAAAAACAGGGGCTGGTTTCACTGTACAATAAAGCTCACTTCATCACATTTGTAATGTCTATTTAGAGGTGGCTTTTTGCACTCAAAGAATAACCAGGACTCTAAGTAGTGGCGTCTATAGTTTGGAATCAATCCTGATCCATATGGAAATTTAACAGGCAGAAGCTCAGTCGCAGGCATAGGAACCTGGACAAAAAGGAGGGGCCTGTTTGTATGTAAAATAAAGCTCACTTCATCACTTTTGTAATGTCTATTTAGAGGAGGTGTTTGGCACTCAAAGAACAACCAGGCTTCTAAGTGGTGGCTTCTTTAGTCTGGGAGAAATCCTGAACCATAGGGAAATTTAACAGGCAGAAGTCAAATCTCTGTCCCAGGGCCTTGGACAAAGAACAGTGGCTGGTTTCACTGTACAATAAAGCTCACTTCATCACTTTTGTAATGTCTATTTAGAGGAGGCTTTTTGCACTCAAAGAACAACCAGGCTTCTGAGTGGTGGCATCTTTAGTCTGGAAGAAATCCTGATCCATAGGGAAATTTAACAGGGGGAAGCCCAGTCGCAGTCCCAGGGCCCTGGACACAAACTGAGTTTTATTTCTCAGTGAAATGAAGCTGAATTCACCACTTATGTAATTTCAATTTAGAGGAGGTGTTTGGCACTCAAAGCACAGCCAGACTTCTAAGTGGTGGCATTTTTAGTCTGGGAGAAAAGCAGTTCAATATTGAAATTTAGCAGGGAGAAGCCCAATCTCAATCCCAGGGCCCTGGACCCAAACTCAGGTTTATTTCTCAGTGAAATAAAGCTCAATTCACCAGTTTTGTAATATCTGTTTAGAGGAGGCTTTTGGTACTCAAAGAACAACCAGGCTTCTCACTGGTGGCATCTTTAGTCTGCAAGAAATCCCTATCCATAGAGAAATTTAACAGGCAGAAACCCAGTCACAGGCACAGGCCCTGGACACAAACAAAGCTTTATTTCCCAGTGAAATGAAGTTCAGTTCACCACTTCTGTAATGTCTATTTAGAGGAGGTGTTGGGCACTCAAAGAACAACCAGGCTTCTAAGTGGTGGCATCTTTAGTCTGGGAGAAAACCAGTTCAATATGGAATTTCAGCAGGGAGAAACCCAGTCACAGGCACAGGCCATGGACAAAAACAGGGGCCCTTTACCCTTTGAAAAGAAACACACCCTCCCAGTTTCCTAATAAATTTTGGAGGAAGTGTTTGTGAGTCCACTTGTAATCACGGTTCTCAGTGGTGGCATCCTTAGTCTGGGAGAAATCCTGAACCATAAGGAAATTTACCAGGCAGAAGCCAAATCTCTGTTCCAGAGCCCTGGACAAAAAACAGAGGCTGTACAATAAAGCTCACTCCATCACATTTGTAATGTCTATTTAGAGGTGGCTTTTTGCACTCAAAGAATAACTAGGCTTCTAAGTAGTGGCATCTATAGTTTGGAATCTATTCCGATCCATATGGAAATTTTGGTACTTCCAGATGAAAAGGAGCTGTTGCCGTGGAGAAAGATTATGGAGCGGTGAAAAAACAGCAATAAGACACTCTCTTGCTTGGTTCAGAAAAGAGCAAGAAAGAGCAATTTATTGAAAGAAATCATTACCTTAAATAAGACAGTTCATGGAAAACAAAATACAGACAGATCATTAGTCAGAGAAAGAGACAACTCTCCTCCCTGACTTTCACATGGACCTTGCAGGTGATTATCTCTGTTATGATTCCTTGTCTTATGTTAACAATAGAGAAAACATCTCCAGTCTGGGAAAAATCCTGGCTGGAGCTGGGAAAGTTTCATGGCCTGAGGAAAATACTTAGAACTTGAGAAAAAAACCTAGCTAAAATGTACCTAGGCCTTCAGCAGTGTCCTCAAGGAGTGTGTAGCTAGAGCTGAATTCTGAGGGCATTGTGCGCGTCATAAAGGAAAGAGAGCTGCCCCTGGAATGTGTTGCTAACAGAAGTTTCTTCACACTGGGGGCAAGCTCCAGGTAAATGGTTTTTGGCCTGGTGTGTTGCATTTCACTAAAGAGTTTGTTTTGTATATTGCACTTTATGGTTTGTTCTATACTACCCCAAGCTGTGATGTTGGTTCAGTTCTCCCTTCACTCTTCTCTGTTGGCTGTATCCCATTTGTGGGAGCCCAGGGCATACCCCTGGCCTCCTTGGGGGTCTCAAAACCCCCCTGGCAAGGGTCTCAAAGACCTCTGAGTGAGACCCTGGTGTCACAGGTGCTGAATTCTAACCCCTGGAGGAAGTTTTCAGCACAAGGAGAATGGAAACAAGCTACCAAAATTAGTGAAGTGTAAATTAGATTGTTAGAATGTAGATAAATAGACTTTTGGGAATGTTTATGATAAGGGACACGTGGCCAAGATGGAGAATTTGGGGGGTGGACACCTTTTCCTCCTTCTTCTCCATGTCATCCCTGTTGGGTGACATGTTGGCACTCTTGGATTGGATGGGGTCAGGGCTGGACCATTTAATAAAATTGTATTGTATTGGGAAAATTTTGTAAATGTAATTTTGTAATTTTGTAATTTTGTAATTTTGTAATACGTAGTACAAACTATATAAGATAAGCCCTGCCTACACCAGGCAGATTCCACCATGGATGCCAGGCTGAGCAGACCGCTGCTGGCCAGGCAAAAAGTCCCAGAGATAAGAAATAATAAACAATCCTTGGGAAAAGAAAAAACCGTCTCCAGCAATCTCTCTTCGGCTGCTTTGGAGAAAACCAGGGTTTGAACCACCTTCGTGTCCCTCTGGGGTGATCTTGGGGCAAAGGAGAAACCTCAGACTGGGACACCCATTGGTTATGATTCTGTTCCTTACCTCCCCTTCCCCTGATTTAAAAATTCCCCACCACCCTCTGCCCACCCTCTTTTTCTCTTGAAAGCTGTTTGGGAATATACCAATATACATGGATCTGTCTCCTGGGATAAAGAGCCTCCTTGTGTTTTACCTTTGTCTTTGTTGGGTCTCCTCATCTCCCTCTGTCTTGAGCTAGCCAGAGAGAAGAAACCAAGAACTGGTGCCAATGTGGGGCTTCTGCGAGGTCAGATACCCCATGCCACTGCTGAAGATCCGCGTGTGGACAGTACAAGCCTTTGGACTATCAGTTGCTTTGGTGGCAGCGAGCTGCTTTCTGTGCAGCAGAGCTTACAAAGACAGGACTGGTGGCCTGTCTAAACCCAAGACAGGTTGGTCTGGACAAAATACATTCTTTGAGGTAGTTTTAGACTGCTGAGGTCTCCAGGAGGGGAGTGAGTAGCTTTTGTGAATGCCAGCAGGGACCCTGAAGCGGCCCCTGGTCGCAGTAAGGGTTGGTACCAGCAGCGGACAGGGGCACCATGTGCACTATTCTGGCGTGGGGGTTGTGTGTGAGTGGCAAGCTGCCAGCAGCATTGAGGGGTGTGTAGTAGCGAGCACTGTTGGCTGCAATTTCAAAGCAGCATGATTTGCCAACACACAGTTTCTCCTCCTACCCCATAATTAGGGGGAGGGAAAAACAGCTGGCTGTAGACATTTTTCAACACGCTCAGTTTTTGTTTGCGTTTTACTGCAAAGAAAGGTAGATTCGATTGCGTAATCTGCTTTTGACATCAGGATGGATGCACAGCTCTTTATGCAACAAAGGAACATACATTCCTGAGTTTGGGATACCCTAAGTGGTGGGAAAGTTACAATTTCTAAGAAATGGTTAAAGCAGTTTGTTTCCTGACTATCTCTACATTTCCCTTGGTTCACTCTGCAGAATATGGCCATGTGGCAAACCCTCCCCCTTTCTTCTTTCCACAATCCCTTTTACACACACTTTCCCTCCCCCAACCCTTTCCCATCCCATAACCCCTTCTTCCCTCAGACACCCCTCCCCCTTCCTCCATGTTCCTGCCCTGCATGATGCCATCCTTCAACCCCAGCTCCATGTGTTGCAATCCTAGTTCCCACCGTTGCTTGTCCTTCCCAACTCCACCCTCTTTCCCCTTCCTGGTTCCCATGGAGGGGTGGGGGGTGGCCCACCCTCCAGTTCTCATGGAGGAGGGGGTGGCCTGCCTCCCATTTCCCATGGGGGAGGGGGCAGGGAGGGGAACCCCAGAGATCAAGACTGTGGAGAACAGGACTAAGAAGGACTACCCTCAGCCACTCCTGCTATATATTCTGGTAGGAGAAATAGAACTACGCACAATCAGCCTTTCTCCTACCTAAACAAAAAAAAAGATTTTCAAAACCCAAAGGAAGTTTGGCCGAGACAGTGACATCTATAAAGGAATTATGAAAATCACCTTAACATCACATTAATTAGTTCTGGCCGATCTCCGATGTCTTCTAACCCTCTCAGAGTTTGATCTGTAGGAAAGCACATGGAAGAGATATATGAAAGGACTCTTAAAGGAGCTTAAGCAAAGCACCCAGGATGCAACAGATGCAGATGGGAACGATATCACCTATGAACATCTATGCAGTGAGAGGGAGTGGACTAATCCTGAGGACCAAGCTGGAGTGTTATCAAAATTCATTCTAGATAAAATCTGTGGTGCTGCAATAAAGGTTTTTAACCAGTTACCTCCACCAACACTAGCACAGATGATAGAAGCATGTGCCAAGAAAACAGAGCTGTTCAGTGCTCAAGAGAGAAAAAGGTAGGACTGGCAAACCCAAAAACTGCAGCAGCTCTAACACCAGGAGTAAAGAGGCAACAGATGTCACCAGTACAGCTTCAACATGACATCTGCTTCCAGTGTAAAAAGCAGGATGCTTCACCAGAGACTGTCTTCAAAGCCAGCAGCAGGAGAAGAAAAGTCAAAAAGAAGGAGCAACCAACAAACAAAAAATCTAGGGCCAGAGCATGAACCCACCCTGCCATGATATAAATGCAGCAGGCTCCACTGTAGGGAAAGCCTCTCTCTTAACAAAAAAGGGGGAGGAAGGGAAATGAAATGCAGGACAGCAGAAAAATAAAATGAATATTGTAGTAGAGATGCAAAACCCTGAAGGAAATGAGAAACATTTGCCTAACAAAGTTTGGCAGCCTCACAGTCATTTCAGTCTTGTGACTACCAAACCCTTTCTTTTCAGGTCTACTGGTTGGACAGTCTTTGGAGTGGACCTGTGGGAGAGAGACACCATGTCCCGGGCGGGGGTGGGGTCGAATTAGTATCCCTAAGACTCCCTAGGATTTTTAGAGACGGCCACTGTAGAGTGCCCTACACACAAGTTAATGTGGCTGGATGACACTCCAGTCTGGGTAAGTCAGTGGCCATTTAGTAAGGAAAAGCCTGAGGCACTTGAGGACCTTGTGGAGGAGCCATTGGCCAAAGGTCACATAGAAGAGACAACCAGCCCTTGAAATTAATTGGTCTTTGTAATAAGGAAGCCAGGGAAGGATAAGTGGCGACTCCTCCATGACTTCCAGGAAATAAAGTAATTGAGGACATGGGGTCACTCCAACCTGGGATGCCTTCCCCCATGATGCTCCCCCAAAACTGGCAATTGGCTGTTCTGGACATCAAGGACTGTTTCTTCCAATTTCTCCTACACCTAGAAGATGCCCCAAAGTTTACCTTCTCAGTTCCTTCTATCAGTTGAGAAGCCCCAATGAAGCACTACTACTGGAAAGTACTTCCACAAGGTATGAATGCAGTCCTTCCATCTGCCAGTGGTATGTGGCCTCATTGCTGTCCCCCGTATGTGCCCAAAAAAGGGAAGCCATCATCCTCCACTACATGGATGACATGCTTGTATGCTCCCCCAATTACTCTATACTACAACACTTAACCGAGTGGCTGAAGTTTTAACCTTTGCTGGATTCCAACTGCAGGAAGACTAAGTCCAAAGGCTGCCACCTTGGAAGTGCCTAGGTTTGGAGATCACTGCACAGACCATTGTTCCACAAAAATTGGAAATCCATAGTGGTCCCAAAACCGCTAGCAGATCGCCATTCCTCCTATGGGTCTTTGAAGTAGGTCAGGCCCTGGCTAGGCCCCACCAATGAGGAACTAGATGCCCTCCTCAATTTATTGAACAGGGAGTGAGAGCTGGTTTCTCCCAGGGAACTGACCCCAGAGGCAAAAGCTGCAATCAAAAAAGCACAGAACACTTCGGCCAAGAGGCAAGCTTATTGTTAACAGCCTGAGCTGCCATTCTTGCATGCTTTGATATTCCAAAGGATCAAAATGCAGAAAGATTCACTCTTAATCATAGAGTGGGTTTTCCTCTCCCACCAACGATCCAAGACCATCACCAAGCCACAAGAGCTGATGGCTCAGCTGATTCAGGAAGCCAGGATGAGAATGAATGAGCTGTCTGGTTGTGACTTTGTGTGTATTCACCTCCTGGTCAAACTTTCTAAGGAGGGAAAGAGCCAAGAGGTTGACCAAAGAGATGTTCAAGCATCTACTCCATGGCAATGCCAACTTTCTATTATCTCTGGACAGTTACAGTAGACTAATAACAGTCCATGCCCTGTCACACAAATTGTTTAATGAGGAATTCCACCTCATTCCTCTTGAGAAAAGGAACTGTAGACTGCTGAAAGCTCTCACAGTGTTCACTGATGCATCTGAAATGTTCCACAAGTCGGTGATGACTTGGAAAGTTCCCCAGCCTCAGCACTGGGAAGCTGATGTTGGGTATGTGGATTGGTCACCCCAGGTCACTGAACTGGCTGCAGTCTTGAGAGCCTTTGAGAAGTTCTCAGAGCCAATTATGTGGCTAGGGTAGTGTCCAGGTGGAGCAGGTAGTTCTCAAAAATGTCAAGAACAAGCATCTCTTCAGGTTGCTCTCAAAACTAATTTATTTAGTTTCACATCAAGAGCATCCGTTCTGTGTAACGCATGTAAGGCCACATACCAATTTGCCAGGTGAAATCACAGAAGGGAATTGTAAAGCAGACTCCCTTGCTGCCCCAGCTGAAAAGTTATGCCACCCAGACATCTTCCAACAGGGGAAGCTGAGACATCACCAATACCATCAGAATGTGCCAACTCTGATCCGTCAGTTCCAACTAGCACGGAGTTAAGGCTTCAGCCATTGTAGCTACCTGTCCCAGCTGCCAGCTCCAGGCCATGCCATCGCTGGGTGTTGGGGTTAACCTTGGAGGCCTTGGGAGCTGCAAAGTGCGGCAAACAGGTATTACACACATTACCAGTTTTGGTTGCCTTAAGTTTATACATGTAAGCATTGACACACATTCAGGTGTGATTTATGCCTCTGCCAACGCAGGAGAAAGAGCTGTACATGCCAAACAACACCTAGTGCAAGCCTTTTCAGTGTTGGGGATCCCTAGAGAAATTAAGACTGACAACAGCCCAGTGTATGCATCCAAGGTGTTCCTAGAGTTTGTCCAGCAGTGGGGAGTGGAACATAAAACTGGCATCCCCCACTCCCTGACAAGTCAAGCTGTGACTGAGTGTGCCCAACAGACACTCAAGCAAGTCCTGGCTAGACAGAGTGATTCAACAGTGTGGAAGTCACCACAACAAAAGCTCTGCAAAGACATGTTTACAATTAACTTTCTAAATTGTTTGTATGAAAATATGAGTCCTCTGGTGGTACATCACTTTAACAGCAGTAATTGGTTTAAGTTGCCTCAGTGTCCACCAGTCCTAATTAAGGACCAAGAAACTTGGGAGACCAAGGGCCCTTATGAACTCATTGCCTGGGGCTGTGGCTACATGTGCCCATCCACCCCTTCAGGTCCCCGATGGATACCTCAAAAAAAGGTAAAACCTTTCATCTTCAAAAATCCAGCTCCAGCAGAAGGGGATGAAAAACAAGCGGTTGTCGCTTTGAAAAGAAGATGCCACTAGAAAAAAAGGAAAAAAACCTACCTAAGATCTGCCTACATTCCAGCAGACACACTGACTTTTAATATGCTTTAGAAATGTTTAGTTTACTTTTTAGATAGAAAAACCCTTCTTCCCACTCAACTTTTCAATGAGTCCTATCCAAGTTATCATCCTGTTCATGCTGAGCAATCTGACAGCCGCATGGATCGTCCCTCAGCCACGCCAAAGCATCTAGGTGACCCTGGCACAGATGGTCCAACAAGAAAATACATGCCTGTCCACTGCAGCAGCTAGAGACCCTATGTCTACCTGTCTGGTAGGAATTGCATTGCAAGCTCGAGAATATGCCACCAGCTTTGATACACCTATGCCTAACCCAGGTCCTGAGTCATACAACATCTGACAACACAAAAATTGCTGTTGGTGGGCTGTGATGATTAAGAGCCCTGTGGAAGAGTGTCTATCAAATTTCCCCAAAGCAGCCCAGGTACCCTAAGAATTAGAGCTATTGGGTTCCTCCTCAGCACCACACTGCGTTCACTTTATCTTCAGCTCATTATCTAGCACTGAAGTCTTTAACAATATACTTCAATATCGAGAAGAATTCACTGCCAAAAGGTGATGTAATATTCTGAGCCATGTTGCAGCAGACAGTCCCTACCATTCAAGTCTCAAAAACCTCCCTAGAGGTCTGTTCCAAATTTGCGGAGATTGGGCATGGGCAGGAATCCCTTTTCAGCTATAAGGAGGACCATGTATCATCAAGGGGCTGTCCCTGTTAGCACCCAGCCAAAACTTAATTGGCAAATGGATTCGTAAAATCAACAAAATTCAAAAGAGAAGTGCTAACAATCTGGAAGCAAATTGTAATTCTGAAATTTTTCATTGGGCTGAGTCAAAAAGAGTTGCTGTGTCCCTCTTCCTTCCATGGGTCACAGCAGCCAAAGCCCTGGGTGAATTGGGCCTCCTAGAGTGCTAGGTGATCAAACAGGTGAAACTTAACATCCACTGCCATCAGCTCCCTCCTAGAAGATGAGGAGACTACCCAGCCAATCACACTCCAAAATTGTGCAGCCATAGACTTCCTTCCATTGCTGCATGGACACAAGCGCCAGGAATTTGAAGGACTTTGTTGCCTGAACTTAAGCTCAAAAGCTCCCAACATTCACGCAGCCCTCCAAGAAATGAAAAGCTTGATTGAACAAGTAAAGCAAGAATCCCAAGACTGGTTCAGTGGACTGTTGTCCACTGTCAAAAGAGTCCACAAAAGAGTCAAAAGACTCGGGACTCATGGGGCGGTGGACTTCAGTACTTAAAATAATTCTGTCATTTTTTGTTGTCCTTTTTCTAATAGTACTGGTGTTTGGAGTTCTATATTGCTTAATTTTTAAAGCCATTAATGGTTTAATCCCTACTACCTCAGAAGTCAACCACACAGAGTTGGCAAACCAAAATCAATCTAACTTGCCCCCAAATCATAAGTGGTGGATAAATTCATGTTCTGACTCAGAATAAGTTGAATGCCATCTTCTAACCTTATTTAACAAACAAAGGGGAAGTGTTGTATTTCACTACATAGTTTATTTTGTATATTGCACTTCATGGTTTGTTCTATATTACCCCAAGTTGTGATATTGGTTCAGTCCTCCCTTTGCCCCTCCCAGTCGGCTGTATCCCATTGGTAAAGATTCTGCTTCTACCCTCCCCTTCCCCTGAGTTTTAAATTCCCTGCCACTGTCTGCTTGCCGTCTTTTTCACCTGGAAGCTCTTTGGGAATGAACTGTAGGACTGTGTCCCAGGAGAAAGAGCCTCCTTGTCTTTTACCTCTTTCCTTCTTGTCTCTCTTCATCTCCTGTGGTCCAGAGCTAGCCAGAGGACTGGAGAGAGAAGAAATCAACACTGGCCCAGTTCTCGCTGCAGGCCGTAGACAAAATCTTTCCTTTTAGATTCCCACTGCAAGAGAGGCAGAAGATTGAACAGCACTGAGAAGAAACTTGGAATCATTGACACAGAGGGAAGTCTAGGTTGCAGGGATCTCATGTCCTCGATTACTTCATTGATATCCTTCAGGTTTTGAAGCAATCTCCAGAGTTAAAAGTCTTCTTGTGGATGACAAACACTGGTGATTTTTTGGGAGTGTTGGTTGGTGCGATTTTATGGCAATTTCTCCTTCACAAATTTTTAAAAAATCTTTTTTTCCTCCGATATAGGCCGTTTGTCAATCCATACATGGGTATCTGTTTTCCATGTGTTTGGGGTTGGGTTTTTGTTCTTTTAGAAGTTCTTTTACTATGTGAGTGTAAGGAATATTTCCCATTATCATGCGAACGGAGCCTACCAGCTACAGCCCAAGATCTTCTGATGATTCTAAACAAAGGGGTAGGTGGGATCTGACTTCGGACTATGGGGACTCGTGTTTCCAGTGAACTTGGTGGAAGAGAACCCCCTGTCTACAACACACGTGGTGAGAATGCAGGGGAGCCAGACCCTCTGCAATCCGCCCCGCTCCAGCCTCCTACCTCTGAGGACACAGCAAATCACCGGGACACAAACGGTGAGCGAGGAGCCCGCTCCCAGCCTGCTCCCACCTGAGACACAGCGCGGCCACTGCCGCCCCCACCTCTCCTGCTCCCGCCTGCTCTCCACAGCCGTGTGCTCTGCCCTGTCTGAGTGCAGAGAGAGTGTGCCTGCGGCTAAAGAAAGGACTGGAACTGAGTTATCTGTTCTGTTTTGTTGGTAATTTTAATAATGGCTGTTGCTTCTGCTTGTACAGTTAGATGTATTAGTAAAAGAGCTGTTACTCCTACCCCCTTATCTCTGCCTTAGAGTCCTTGATTCAAACAATTATAATACTTGGAGGGAGTGAAATTAAATTCTCTATTTCAAAAAGAAGCTTCTGCCTTTATTGGCAGGCACATGTCCTTCAAATCAGGACACCATGTCAGCTACAGAGTGGTGGGTATTGACAAAGTCCCCATCAAAGGCCTATTTCTAATTTGATTCCCCACTGGGACAGTACGTCTCTCCCCCATACAGTGAAGGATATCTGCACCATGAAGGGATGAACGACAGTTGTCTGCCCTTCAGGACCTGTAAAGGTAATCATGGATTCAGTTTGCAGACGCACAATTCCTCTAAGAACACCCATAGGTGACACCAGCTTCCAATTACTCAGCCAAGAACTATAAGAAATCAAAGAGACAAAGCTGCTGCAACTCCAAGCACTCAAATCCAAGTAGAAATGAGGCTGAACTTGCATCATAAATAGGCACTTGAACACATGCAGATACACACACATGTATCTCCCTGCCTAGTATCCATGGTATGTTGGCATTGGCTGGTTGCCAGACATCAATGCAGCTGCTATCTCATTCTTCCTCAATAAGACAGGAGGAGAAAATAAATTGGATATTTGTCATAAGTTAAGGACAGGGAGACCTCTGATCAATTACATTCATAGGCAAAAGAGATTCAATTTGGCAAAAATTTCTTTCATTTATTATTTCTTAAAACTTAAGTTGCACTGTGAGAAACAAATTAACAACAAACAAATGAACAGTTCACTGTCTTTCTTAGGCTGAAATTCTTACTATTCTGCCCTCTTCACTGTTCAGCACGAAGATTGGAACTGTGTTCAGTACATAACACTGTCTCTGCTGCGCCTTCCTCCTCACAATTCTCTCCTCTATTTTGGGATCCTTTCCTTAGGATAAAGTCTTTCAAATCTGCTTCAACATTGGCACTTCCCACAACTTGCTGTCCTTCAAGATCTGCCCCTGCACAGATTCTTTCCATGGTTTTCAGTCCATAAGGAGCAGCCTGCTCCAGCATGGGTGCTTATGGGTCACAGGCCCTTCCAGAACATTTAGCCTGCATAGGCTCCTCTTCTTGAGCTTCAACCCCTGCCAGGAACCTGCTCCAGTAGGAGTTCTCCATGTGCTTCAGCTTCCTTCATGGCATGCCCACTTGCAGTGGCATAGGGTCCATCACAGGCTTCAGTGTTGAGGTATGCTCTGGCATCCATGGGGTACAGGGAAATATTTGCTTCACCATGTTCTTCTCCATGGACCCCAGAAGAAATGTTATTGTAGCATTTGGAGCTTGCCAAATGCTCATCGTCTTCTCCTTGTCTAACCTTGGTTACACAGAGCTGCTTCTTATGCATGTTTTTCACTGGTCTCTCTCACAGTCTGCTGCACAGTGTTTCTTATGCTTTCTTAAACAAGTTCTTCAGAGGCACAACCATTATGGCTGTGGGCCTCAGCTGTGCCTGTTTTGAGTCTTTTGGAGGCAGCTGGATCAGCCATGTCTGGCATGGGTCATTTCTAGCCTTTTGTCACAGAGGCTGCCCCTGCAATCCCCCCCCTACCAACACATTTGCACATAAACTGATGTCTTTAGACAATTAAATGATCCCCTAAAGGACCATCCCTGTCCTCACAGCTTTAAGCCTTAAAGATATTTTTGGGACAACCTGTAGCAGGACATACCCCCAGCACAGAAAAGCATATATGTTCTATCCATCAACTGGTGCTATAGCTCTGGGCATCTTGCCCCTCACATGTACTAGTGAGGTTACCCAGGTCAGACATCTGTCTTGGGTGGTGTTATCTCCAGATAGAATAAATTAACTAGTCAGAGATAACTTTCTCTCTCTCTTTCTCTCTCTCTGGCACGAGAGGCAGAACTCCTAGCTGACAATATCTCATCTTGCAAACAAATTATAGGAAGGTAAGATGCTGGAATTTATGACTAACAGACATTTCACTTTACAAACCATAAAAGCTACACAAACTTCCATGGAGGCGGAAGTCTGTGGCACATACCTTGAAGATGTGTAGAACTTCTCTCTTAAATTTGGGTGCATTTTCGTGGGTAATTTTCCAGAAACTGAGAGAAACTACTTAATGCGTATTCCATCATAATTTTCATGGTAAGTCACATTGACTTTTAATTTATACTATTTCTTTGCTAGCTATAATACAGCTATTTCACTATCTGCTAAAGCTGATGCTTGATTGAGTGAGGGAATGAAAGTATGTTTTTATCCAGTTTCTGACTTGGCATCGTGTAAGTACTTACAAAAAAATGTTGAGTCATTTAGGGAAGAGGCTAAATACCAGGAATAGACTAAATAGAGTGATAATCTATTTTAATTTCTTAAAATTATGAAAACCTTTAGATGCTTGCTAGACAATTTGCATTGCTATATCATAATCTCTATGTCTCTTTTTACCGGTGTCTCATTTAAGTTGTGAGCCATTATCACAAATTATTTACCTTTTAATATTTTCTATGAATTTCAATTTTTCTTGCCATAAAATAGAATTTAAAATTACTGAATTCTAGTTAATATAGAAATTTTAATACCCTACTGGAATTCAGTATGGGTAGATTATCCTGAACTGTCAGATTCACTGGGTAGTAAAAAGAAAACATCTGTGCAATTCCCTGGGGCCTGTTCACAAATAGCTGCCCACAACTGCAGCCTTTTCTGAAAGTCCCATTCCTCTTGATACCTGCCCTGCCTGTCTTTTTAATTCTATCCAGAAATCAGTTCATCAAGTGCTTAACAAGATAATATATTACACGTGTCTCTGCCCACTCAAGTAGGGTCACCATTTCCACAGCTCTTAGTTAGAAAGCAATTAGACAGGCTGTTTAATGAGGTGCTATTTGTGTGTCTTTGTTTAAATCCTGTGAAATAATTCTTAAATGTCTGAAACCCTTGAACTTTGCATGACGCTAAAAAAATCATGCAAAAGACTTTAAGTCTTTTGAATGCTCTGTCTCTTAATCACGCAACTGAAAAGAGTAAATTTTATGCTTTATAACTGTAAACCATATCACTTTGTAGGGGTGGCTCTTTACTTTGGGATTTACTTTAATTTTCCCTCTACCAGAAAAAGCAATGCTGGAATCTTCTTTATCACTCTTTCTTAATGATGATAAGAGGGTTAATATAAATTCAAAACAATTGCAACCTGCATACATCCAGATCTCAGCATAACTAGCTCTTAAATGTGTTGCAGATTTACTGTATGTTCACTTTCTGTTATACTTTTCTTAGATGTCAAGCTTTCTCTTTCTGCTCAAAGGGATACTGAGTAAGTCTGCTCATGGCACCAAGTTGGGTGTAACTGTTGATTCCCTTAAAAGCACAGAGGCCCTGCAGAGAGACCTTGAGTAATTAGAGAGATGGGCATTCGCCAACTCTATGAAGTTTAACAAAGATAAAAATTTCAAAGACAATGAAGTTCAACAATGACAAATTCTTCACCTGGGATGGGGTACCTGAATATATGGATAGACAGGGGAATGAGATGCTGTAAAGCAGTGCTGCAGAAAAGGACCTGGTTGTGCCCATCAGTTGCAAGTTAAATGTGAGTTGGCTGTGCCCTGGCAGCCAGGAGAGCCTACCATGACCTGGGGTGAATCAGGCACAGCATCACCAGCCAGGCCAGGCAAGATCATCCTGCTCTCCTCTGCACCCATGTGGCCTCACCTCAAGTTCCAGGGGCAGTTTTGGGCAGCATAATACAAGAAAGACATTCAGCATTTAGAGAGCGTTTAAAAGAGGGCCACAAGGATCATGAATATTCTGGAGCACAAGCTGTATGAGGAGGTTGCTGGGTCTGCTCAGGCTGGAGGAGACTGAAAAGAGTCCTTGTTGCAGTTTACAGCTTCCTTGTGAGGAGAAGAAAAGAGACAGACACTAATGTCTGTGGTGCCCAGTGACAGGTCTTCAGTAACAACGTGAGTTAGGGGAGGCTAAAGTGGGATATTAGAAAAAGTTTCTTCATCCAGAGGGAGGATGTGCACTGAAGCAGGCTCCCAAGGGAAGAACTCACTGTACCAGCATTATAGAGTGTTTGAAAAATGCCCTCAGATCCATGGTGTAATTATTAGGGTGTCCTATGGAGGTCCAGGAATTACACTAGATGACCCTTATGGGTCCCTTCCAACTCAGGACATTCTATTTTTCACCACGTCAAAGAATTGATTTCACCAGTGAAATCAACCAAATAGAAAAGATTTTAGCTTGCTCATGTTCTCTGTAGACTCCTTTTGCATCTTATGTCTTCCTCATTTCCTCTTCATACAGCAAGTGTTGCTGACTGCAGTAAACACTGTGCCTCATGGAGGATTTTTTTTTTTTTCTAACTTTACATGACACTATTCAGTCCATGGATGACATCTTTGGTTTTCTCTCCTTATCCTGGTTTTCTTGTTGCCTTTGTGCTAACTGGAGCTCTGATTTAGCAGTTCAGTTGATGTAAACTGAAATCAAACCATTTTCTAATTATGATAAATACATGAAAACTGACAAGAGAACCTCCAAACACTACGATTTTAAATTTTTCTTTTTTGTTTCCATTTTATTTTTTAAACTTTATTTTTATTCGACACAGAAAACATAAAGTAGATATTTAAGTCTATTTTCAACTCTTTCAAAATGCAGACTTCAAGTAAAATGTGCACATACTTGCAGGATAAAAATGTTGAGTTAAATTCCACATGAATGAAGACTGCACTTCAATATTGAACAACTTATATGACTTTTCCAGAACTTTTTCAGATGATTTTTTGGAACATATTATAGTTCTTAGGCAATGAAAAAACTGAGCTTAATTTCACATGATACATATGGTTTGAAGTATTAATGTGCTACATCATAATTGCATGGGATTTTTCTACATTAACAAAGAAAATTACAGCCAACTTATTGGGACATTCCAAATCCACGAGTGTCCTGGGCTGACTTTATGATCCTTCTATCCCCAGTCGTTTGCTCTGCTTATGCTGGATATTGAGTTTTAAGAATAGACCCGAGACCCAAGGGAAGGGGAAGTGGTGGCATGCAGCTCTCTGCAGAAGCTCTGCTCTACTGCCTCGTGTTCCTCAGGCTGTGTTGTCTGCAGTATGGATGGCAAGAGAAAGAGGCAGTGAGTTTGTTTTTTTCTCCTGCTGATTTTCCTCATTACTTATGTCAAGGAAAGTCTCCCCAAGATTTTGTCTTTTTTCCTGGAACTGTTCAAACTTGTTCTGGGCTGAAACCCCAGAAAAATACCAAGTACTTACACTTCTGGCCTACTGGGGCCCAGGACATGGCATTTTCTAAAGCAGAAGGTAGTGATTGAGACAGAGTGAGTCGGGTACACCCCATGAAAAGGGCTGTATTGACATTTGGTAATTCTCTTCTCACAAAAAGAGGTTCAATTTTTTCCTATTATTAATTTTCTCACGTTTGTGAGTAATTTCTTGTTTAAAAAACAATCTTTTCCGTTTTTCCCCAAGGAGATTACTCTTCCGAACAGTTTGGGGAAGGGGCTGCTGAAATCTGCTTTTTCAAAGAGATCACTTCAGAAGTTTCTTTCCAAAATTTGCCCTAACCAGGACAACAAGATAAGTACAGTAAGAAAATTTCATGAATCCTGGAATTGGGTTATCTCATTCTGAACAGACAGATATTACTCTGTGCTTTAGTTCCAGGGGACAACTTATTTTAGAACTTCTTGTTCAAAAGATTTGTACGTAAGTATGAATATCAAGTGAGTTACAACTTCTTTTGCTGTGTTCATTTATAATGAAAGATTCTTGCCTGATAGTTGCAGAACAGGAAGACTAATTCTCTCATCACGGTAAGTTTTTTTCTTTTCAGAAAAATAAATTAAAATGCAAGCACAATCTAATTTTCCTTACAGCAAGTTGTTAATAGTATTACATTTATTCAAGAAAGAATAACTTGCTTTTTATATGTGTTCTGTAACTGCTTCTTTGTTCTCAATATGGGGGATTTCAGAACTTATCACAGCAAAGTTGCCTTCATTGCAGGAACCAAAACAAATAAATCTACTTGTTTTCCTTTGGTCTAAACTTATGGCAGCACTTTTAATATCTTATTTATTCTGCTTTTCAGTATCACTGGTGAGTTATAAGAATCTATGTAGATAAATCAAACTGAATTAGACAGCCAAGATCCTAAATCTTGAGCCTATTTGTGGTCTAAATAGGATTAAATATATAGTGCCATGTACGGATTTAATAATTTTTTTCTTATATGAGGTTTTGTCCTTTTTGTTTCCTCCATTCTGCTTAGTGCTAGGACTGTAGGCTTTTTAAACTTGTTTCTGTGCTGCTTTCTATTTTCATCATTTTTGATGATAGCTGTTTTCCAAAGACTAAAAAACCAAAACAGTCAACCAAACAACCAAACAAAAAAATCTCAAACCAACATAACAAATACCCCCACAAAAAAAGACCTTGTTTTCATTCCATTTTACTCAACCTGAGCATTTTATAGGCAATTTGGCCACATCTTCTAGTTCCAACTGCAGCAGTGTTTCTATGACAATATATGCTGAAAAAATGACCCTTTCATGTGTTGCCTTGGTCTTAGAGATTTTGAGAAGAGTGAAGTCTGTGTTTTCTCAGGAAATATTTCCAGGCCAAATCAGCCTTATAGTGATGATATTTTCTGCCCTAATCTAAAAGAAAGATGTCCCACCACACATGGGCCTTTTGAAATTAATGCCTCACATGGTGGCATACAAATTATCCTTTCCATAGCAGATTCCTGTTAACATGATAATTTGTTAAAAATGTTATCAATATGTTTGACAATTTGTTTGTATCAATTTGTTTGTTGACAATGTTATCAATTTGTTAACATTTTTTATAAAGATAAAAATAATTAAAAGCAATACAGTAAAATTCTGCATTTTGTTGTTCACAGTTACGATGAACAAGTAAAAAACCATCTCCAGGCTGATTCTTTCTGTATTTTGTTCCCTCTTTCCCTTTCCCTCTTCCCCTCCCTCTTTTTCCACTTTCTCTATTTTAACTACGTATGTATGTGAAAAGTTCCGAATACAAGCCTATTGATTCTGCTTGTTTTAAAATGTGCAACTGGGGAAGATCTCTTTGTAAGGAAGGGAGACTCAATAGTTTAAGAATATTTTTCTTTATTCTTTTTCCTAGTATCCACATATTGAAAATAATGTCAATTACATAAATGTAGAAAATTCTGAAAGGGTAACCATGAATCTCAGAAGCATCTCTGAGAAAACAGAGAACCTAGTTTTTAAACTCAGTCATTTTATGGTCAATTTTTATCCTCCAATAAAGGTCTTTAAGTGTTATTTGATACCTTCTGGATGCAAATAGGTAATTTTCAGTGAGAAAATGCTACAATTTTTGCTCTACCTGGAGCTTTTATTAGTAAATGGTCTCATAGAAGTGTGAAAATATGCTGTTAAATTACATTTGACTGCTTCTTTTCAACTCTTATAGAACACTTATTTGATTTATTAAGAATAAGTAGAAGTAACACTGGAGTTCTCTGTAAAATTTTTGTTAATTTGGAGGGGTTCTACTCCTAATTTCTTAATCCATTGTAGTGTGTTAATCCAGGACAGGGACCCACAAAAGCCAGTAACTTACATTCCTCTGCAGCTAGACAGAACAGAGAAAATTTAATGAAGTTTATTGCATTGAGATAAGATCCAGATTATATTCTACGTCAAATACCATCACAGGTAAAACAGGCTCAATTTAGGGAGATGAAGTGAATTTATTAATAAAAAATCAGAGCAGGTTCATGAGAAGTAAAACAATCCCTTAAAACCACCTTTTCCCCACTCTTCCCTTCTTCTCAACTTTATCTCCTACTCCAGCAGTGCAAGGAGATAAAGAATGGGGGTTATGATCAATTCATCTCCTGCGGCTTCTTCTGCTGCTCAGGAAGAGGAGTTATTCCCCTGCTGCACCATGGGGGTCTCTCCCATAGGGGACAATTCTCCATGAACTTCTCTGACCTTGGTCCATCTCACAAGCAACAGCTCCCCGCAAATTCCTGCAGAGTGAGTCCATCCCACAGGCAGCTGTCCTCCCCAAACTGCTCCAACATGGGTCATTCTTCCACGGGGGGAAGGACAGGCTGCTCCAGCATAGAAGTAGGGCCTCTCTCTCCACAGGATTCCTACAGGATCACAGCTTCCCAGACATCCATCTACTTTGGTGGGGCCTTCCCCATGGGCTGCAGATGGATCTCTACATCCCCATGGACCTCCATGGACTGCAGGGCCACAGCTGCTTCACATGGTCTTCACCACAGCTTGCAGAGAAATCTCAGCTCCAGCACCTGGGGCGACTCTTCCCTCTCCTGTCAGCAGTCTGCATAGCTGTTCCTCTCCTATGGTCTCACCGTGCTCTCCTCTGGCTGGAATTAAAACTGTATAACAACTTTTTGTTTATCTTTCCTCTTAAATGTGTTATCACAGAGGTATTACACCATTTCTAACTGGCCCAGGCTTGGCCAGTGGCGTGTTCATCCTTGGAGACATCAGATATTTGGCTCTGCTGAACATAAGAAGAAGCTTCTGGCAGCTTCTCATAGAAAAAAACAGCTACTACCAAAACCAGACCTTGCAAGACCAAAATATCCAGATGTGCATCCTGCTTTTTTACGTTTCTTCTCTCATAAAGTTTTTCATGTGCTTCTTAATAACCTCTTCACAAGTAGGATAGATAAAACATTCATTAATGACATCTTAAAAATTTATCTTTCAGACTTCTTTTTCTAGAATTAATACCAGCAAAATGGAGAAAATTTATTTTAAACTGAAAATAACATTTATTTATATTTTCTGCTTTCCCAGTGTAGTTTTCTACTTGTTTAATTTAAATTTACAGAAATTTAGGAATAATTATTCTATTGCCTTATAATTAAAGTAATATTGAATCTGGTTAATTCAAGCAATCTATTCTGGAAAAGAGTAGTGTTCAATTTGCTTCAGAATATTTGTGGTGGAGAATGTCTATTCCTGAAACAATAAAAGGTATTTCCAAAATCACTGCCTCTGAAATATACTAAGGCTGTGTATGAATCAGTCAGTGTCTTCCACTGAGTGACTGTAGGAAATGGTACCCAAATTTAGGAAGCTAAAATCAATAACAAATAAAAAAACATTTTCAGATTTTTTTAATAATGTCTATCTTTTAATACTAAGGCATTTATTCATAGAAAATAGAATGCATTATTTGAGTATGTCCATGAAGAATAAAGCAAGTATGTAAGTCCAAAGAAAAACTACCCTTGAATTTCCTTTCTAAAAGTTGATTTTGAAACAACTAGGAATTAATTTAAAGCACTACAAGATATTTTGGTATAAATTTTTATTTTAGGATTTCTGTGTGGGAAGCACTTAGAAAAACTAAACCCAAGGATTTTAGCATAGCAGCTGCATGAAAATAATTTCCTCTTCACAGTGAATTCATAAATACTGTTTTATGTATTTAAAAAGGCCAAACTGTGTCATAATCCACTATCCTAGATGTATTAAAAATGGTTTATCCTAAGACCCCTGTAAATGTCCCATGGTTTAACCCCTCCCCTGTGTTTTTTCCTATTGGCAGAATGCCAATCCTCTCCCGCCCCTCTCCTAGAAAAGACTGCTATCCGATAACCTCTTTCTCTTTGCTCCTGGCTTACTTCAAAGAATCTTAATAACCTTCTGTCTTGAGTGGCATTAGAGCAAGCATGGTAAGCAGCCAGCAGTGGGGGTCCTTCCCCTGTGCTCTGAACTGGCTCTCCAGTATGAAAAACACAGAAGACTCTCTCTGAATGTCAGGAGACATTTTTTCTCTGTGATAGTAATTAAGCACTGGAATGGGTAACTCAGGGTTGTGGTGGAGTTTCCACTCCTGAAAACGGCTAGAAGGCTTCTGGGTATGGTCCTGAGTACCTGGATATAGGGGGCTCTCAACAAACAGCAATGGACAGCAAATGGACAAGACGACCTCTAAGTGGTTTCTGCAAACCTTAACTGTCCTGTAATTTTATAAGTTACTGCATGGACTAGCTAATTGTAATGAATATGCATTATTTTTTCTGTTTTGCTGTTTTCTTTCATAATCCATGTATATGACCAGTGAAATAACTGCAAGCAAATTTGACTTCATGTGCATCTTTAATAGTTATTCATGTCGACTAGAAGTCATTCAACTCTGTTCTTAATTTACATTGGTTTATAAGTATTTTTACCAGGGTACAGACACACAAAACCAAGGCCTATTTTTACATTGATAATAACTGCTTATATTTTTGTCCTTCAAATCAGCAGACTGAAATCCAAAACTCGTATCAGCAACACTTGTTTTCTAGGTGTTGTTACTAATACATGCAATTAGAAATTATTTTGAAAAAAAAAATTATTACTGGGAATTTTGATGGGGTTTTTTTGGGTTTTTTTACTGTAATGTATTGGTGGGATAATTTCTGCAGAGTAGTGGTGGAATGTAGGGTCTCTGTAGGTCAGACTGTTTGCCAGCATTTCAAATCCATAACCCAGTCTTATTTATACAGCTCACTTGAACCAATGTCTTATTGCCTTCACTTGGGTAATAGGCTGGCAAGCAAATGAACACATTGTGGCTGTTACATATTTTTCAGAAAATTACTGATTTCTTCTTTTCCTGTTTTAGAAAAAAGCCTAAAAAAGAGGCTGAAATTAAATTTCTGTTTTCTGGTCACCTTTAGTTACTATAATACTGAAGCCTGTAAAACCTTATCATCTACACTTTGTGCTGCACCTAGCAGCCCTAATTTTCTTTTCAAAGGAATTGTTCTAGTCAAGCTCTGAAAAAACCCCAGCGAAAATTCTTAGTAAAATACTTGTTTGTTCAATGATTTCCTAGCCTAACTGGAGAATATGTCTTACACGTGCCATTACAGAAAATAAAGGATTTAATTTACAATGGATTTGTAAGATTTTACACAATCTACTGATAATGTAAACAATAAGTTTTAATTAATTTAGAAGTTTGGTTTTTATTGCTTAGATATTCAGCTTTAATTGCTGAATATCTTTAAAAAATTCCATTTAAATTTTCTGTACTTACTCGTTTTCTTAGGAGGACTCTCGTAGTAAAGTTGTTAACAGATATAAAAAGTGTTTTAGACTTTCTAGGTCATAGTTCCTGTGTTCTGTGAACTGTTGGGTGAAAAAGGGACAGTGTCTTCATATTGCTTCTTTGTTAGGCAATTGGATCTTTCTTGGCAGTGATTTTATAATATTAAATTCTGGATACCGGCTGTTGCAATATTTCACACAAGCTTAACACAAGGAAAAAATCACTCATTCCTCTCCTTTCTTTTGCCCAAATATCAGGGAAACACTTTTGCATAAATAATGGGAAGCTGCATAAACTTGGTAATTTAGGGGAGATAAAATGAAAAGGTTAGAAATGCTTCACACAATATAGATTACTCAAAAAGCAGGTAAACTCCAGTTTTATGTGAACATTTAAATTAGAATGTGACCTGTTGGAAAACAGGAGATACGAATACATGACTAGAAAAATTATTTATGTGAAAGTTTATGAAAATAGCACTCTTAAGAGAAGCAAAGACTAATCCCTGCACGTTAGTGATTTTCAAGTACATGAAAGACTATGGTAAAGAGACAACAGAGAAACTTGTCTGCTCCCAGGTCCCTGTGTTTCAAACAAATAGGTTTAAATAACAAGATTAAACTATAGATGAAATTTAGAAATTAGAATATATTTCCATAATAGTGTAGGTAGTTCAGTGCTGCTGTTGGAAATAAAACAAATTCTAACATCAGTATTTATTCTTTTTTATTGAGAGTTGATGTTACACTGTAACAGTAAAGTGTTCTTTAACAGATCTGTCCTGGCTTATTTTTCCACGATTTTACTGTTCTTCTCTAGAAATTCTATGAAATAATTAGTTCCTTGATCTCCTGTGCTACATTTTGTCTTTTATTTCTCTTGTATTGCCTTAAAATTCAAAGCCAGCTCATTTAATTCTTGTTTTAAGTTTAGCTTTAATTCTCCTACTCTCATAAGATTCACTGGTAGACTGAATAATTTAGAAGTACAATAATATCAAAGAAGTGCTTTAATTGTTCTACAGCAAAAGTTTCCCTTGAAGAGCTGACGAAGTTTATGCTCTCTAATAGTGCATGGCCCCTACAATTTTATATTCTTTTATAGAGCATGTTCCCTCTAATTTTCATTAAAAAATCTAGAATATTTTATTCAGGAATGTCTTATTTAATTGATTCTTTATGTTTCCTTTTCTGTACCTGTTAAAGCCATCTGGATGGGGTTTTTTTCATTGAATATAGGTAAAACCTTACAAAATTATGGGCCTTGTTACCCTTGTAAAATCATGACTCAGGCCTGCTACGTCAAATAAGCAGAAGAGGACTCCAGGAAGGTGACTCAGCTGAAACAAAGGCAGAAAAACAAGTTATATAACCATTATGTGCTCAGATTGTGGTGTGTGCTGGTTGATTGGATTATGTTTGTTATTATTTAAAACTGTGTAACTGAAAAAGGCCTAACTTCATAAAAAGACCTCTTTTCTTGCAATAATGGACTCTCCTCTGCACCTGCCATGGGGCTCTGCATAGATCTGCTTTAACGGTTTTTACCTGGGAAATTGTAAATTTCTTCTCCATGACTGGTGAATCTAAATCAAAACAAACAGCTGTTCAGTATAAAACATTTACTCCACAGTATCTACTGTTACCAATATTTCACCACATATAATCCCTTAACCCTATCCAGAGACTCTTAAAATACAAATGAACATTGCATTACGGGAGTATTACACTCTAAAAGAGAATAAAACCATCAACTAACCTTGAAAATTAAAACTCACAAAATTAAAGAGCTCATTGTGTGTAGTCCTTGAAACAATTAAATTATTAAAGGTCTGTTCTTGGCCTTATAGAGTCAAAATTTTATTTACTATCCATTTAATGTGTGCTTGAATTCATCAGCTAAATTTGTCATTATATACCTGTACAGCACTTATTTGAAGGCAATAGAATTATATTCACACTCAGGGTAATGATGAGGTCAACATGGCCAGTTTTAATTCTAGTTCACCACTAAGCCTTGCAACATTGCTTAATGGTGATTTGTTAGTCTCTTAGGCAATATCCAAGCATAGTAGAAAAAATTTCCCCATCCATGTTGAACATGTCTTACGCCTAGAAAAAAAAACTAAAAAAGTCAGGTGAAATGCATAAATTAACAAAAAATCTGATAAAAACCTCTTTTTGATGTATGGAAAACTGAAAAACAGTGATAAATCTTCAGCAGGAACGTGCATTAAATCTTCAGTTTATTTTAGGAAGTAGTAGGAAGCTGTGAACACAATTCTTTCCCCTGTCAGTGCTGTCAGGCAGACACTGTTTAAAGGTTAAATTAGTAGCTTCTCTTGTCTGGTTTACTGATTTTTACACATAGAATAAATAAATTTTCCAGTACATTCAAGTCCAGCTCCAGAATGCTGGATCTATTTTATCCGAGGACTTATTAGAGAAAAATTTTTGCTGTAGCAATCAGCCTTTGTATTACCAGAGATGTAGTGAAATTTTTAAGTTTAGATTTAAGAACTTCTAGAGAGGAAGCTATTTCTTATACAGAATCACAGATGTGTTTCAGCTTATATCAGATGCAGTTCCTCACTCTATTTTCCATTTAATCGAAATACATTATCAACAAGAATGCTTCTGGTTTAAAAACTCCTGATTTTAGTTTATCCCTAAAAATACCTGCATGCAACTACTACAATAAATTATTTTATTTTTATTCCCCCCAGAACTTGGTTATTTCTTCCAGTGATTAACTACCATAATCAATGTCATGCAGAGCTGATTATCACACAAAAACAGTGAAAATAGTAGATTCAAGAAAGAACACTGTTTATTTATTGGAGCTTAATGCAGGAAATTCAAATACATGTGGACACCCTGTGTTCTGGTAAGTTCCATTTTGACTGACTAGCTTCCAGACTACTTGCAAAGTAAATTTGTTTATCTTTTTTATTCTGTTATGTGATTCATTTTTTGTTTGTTTTTTTACATGAAAAGCAAGAATAAAACATGGATGTGCTGGTCTTTGTCACTGTGAGTTTGTTACTGTGAAATAATGTTTGCTCTTTCCTTAGAGAATATCTGCCTTTGGAGGTGAACACTTGTTTAGGTACGGACACTGCAACAGAAGAGTAGTGCTACTTTCAATAAAATTTCCTCATGAGAATGATGGAAGGAATCCTTGATTGAGAAAGTTTGAAGTTATCATAGAGTCATAGAATATCCGCAGCTGGAAGAGACCCACAAATATGACCAAGCTCAACTCCTAGACCTGCACATTGCCATTCCCAAGAATCACTCTGTGGGCCTGAGAGCATTGTATAAACATTTCTTGAACTCAGACAGGGTTAGTACAGTGAGCACTTCCCCTGGGAGCCTGTTCCAGCTCAGCCACCCTCTGGGTAAAAAAACCTCTTCCTTATATCCAACCTAAACCTCCCCTGGCCCAAGTTCACAACATATACTCGAGTGCTCTCACTGGGCACCACAGAGCAGAGGTCAGTGTCTGACCCTCCTCTTTCCCTCACAAGGAAGTTGTAGGCTGCAATGAGGTCTCCTCTCAATCTCCTCTTCTCCAGCCTGAACAGACCAAGGGACCTTAGGCAGCTATATTCTTGTCAACTTGTTATTTAAAAATATAGCAGGCATTTTGTTTTCCTGTTTCAGGTAACACAAACGAACTGGACTCCAGGCAATTTGTCTCAGATTTGTTTTAACCTGATACCATCATTTTAATATCTAAAGCACTAAAGCTATAAATAGTCTTAGACAAAAAATCAGCTTTCCAGAAAGACACAATATATTTTCTTCTGGTGTTTTTCGTATATGAAAGAGTCTTTGCAAGGCAAGGTATGAGGGACTTTTATTGCCTTTGATCAGTATTTCATCACTCTTAACTATAGTCTTCAACTATGGTTATTGGCTTAGCAAAAATGTTATAGACACAAATTTTTAATAAAGAAGTATTTAGTTGCGATCTAATCAAACATGTAATATGAAAATAGTTTCACAAACTGAGCAAGTCCTTATCTCCTTTCAGTCCTGTAGTTTCAGAGGAAACTAGTCACATAAAAATCAGACTCTCCAGCATCCACTTTACTTTTTTACAAGTTCTACTGCATCATCCCAGCTTCTTTGTTTTTTATTTTTTCTAATTTTTAAAAAATTTAGTGATATAAATATCATGCAAGAAAGAAAAGATAACAAATGGTCTTTGAACTTGTTGAATTTCTAATCCTGTACAGTATAATACGTTCATGATCCTCAAAGAAAACAAGAAGCAAAAAGTATGGGAAGATTTGTGAAACTCTTGCAGGCAAACAGAAACAGGGTGATTCAGTATAACTAAATCAGTGGAATGTGAGACAAACTCTTGAAATGTTTTAAATAAAATCTCTGTCTCTCTTGTCTCTGTATCACTGTAGATGCTGAGTCACAAAAGGCTTTTTCTGTAAGGATTTTTATTTTAGCTGGCAGCTTATCTTAATCTATTCAACAGTTCTTCTGTTTTACAAGGATTTTAGAATCTTTTATTGTTGTTGTTGTATTTTGGTTTTCTCTTCCCTCCAGCCCCAAGAGACTCCTTAAAGAATGTTGTCATCAGCAGTGAAATGGTCATGCCATTGCTTCTTCCTAGGGAGTAGGTCATTTCAGCCAGTGCAGTGGAAGATGTTCCTTGACTGTCTAGCAAAATGAGGAGTAGAGGGCACATCAGGAGTATTGATGGTTATGGTGAATCCTCTTAGACCCCTTCTACGGAGCTATGTTTCTTGATTACCTGTCTAAAATGGCTGTATACAAAGTCATGCAGCATGGAGAATAAACAAGAACTGGAAGTTTACATGTGGTCACAGGGCCATAATCTCTTCGCAGTAATTGACACAGCATCCTTTTGAGCTGATTGGTTTTTTCTCTCTTTGCCTGGTCTTTTATTTTCTCTCCTCTAGTCCACTGCTACATCATAGATTCAGCATATCTTAAAGTGTTTTCTAGCCTTTGGTTTCTCAATTTTCAGATGCCATTTGGTCCAGAGTCTATAAAACAAGATGGATCATCTAAGCGCAGGTTTTCCATATGACAAATATGTTCAGGGTTAGACTCAGACATGATATCTAAGATGCCACCAAGGCACTTCAGACTGTTGGTTTTGCACTTCCTAGCAATTTAGGACAGCCAGAACCAGAGAGAAGGAAGCCAAGACATCAACCTATGCTTTATATTTATTTGTTCTACTCCGCACTTGTCTATGAGTAACCTTACAGCACTTCTGCTAAAAAACACATAAATGTGAGAATTCATATTGAAAAGAAGAAATCTGGATGCCTTCTGTAAGCCACCTTGATACAGTATTTTGCAACAGTACTCAGTGCACAGAACTTTTAGCTAGCTTATCACAAAAGACACAAGCATTTGTGAGTTGATTATTTTCTTTTTCTTTACAAAAAGAGTTGTATTTCCTAGTGTATGGTCCTGTGGGAGTCCAGAGTATTCCTCTGGAGCCTCAGACCCCCCTGGCGCAGTCCCCAAAGACCCTCGAATGAGACCCAGGTGTCTCAGGGGCTGGATTTAGCTCCTTGGAACAATTTACCAACATTGAGAGAAGAAATGCAAGTTGCAAAAATAAGTAGAGTGTAAATTAGATTGTTAGAATGTAGAATTAACAGATTTCTAGAAAGTTTGTGATAAGGGACACGTGGCCAAGATGGATGCCACGTGGATGGGGTATGGATGCCTCTTCCTCCTTCTTCTCTGTGTCATCCATGCTGGTGACATGCTGGCACTTTCAGATTAGATGGGGATGTTATATTAGATTAGATGTTATAAGATTGTATTGTATTGGGAGTAATTTGTAAATACCTAGTATGTAATTTAGAATATAAAAGATAAGTCCTGCCTCTACCAGGCAGATTCTGCCATGGATGTCTGGCGAGCAGACTGCTGTTAGCTGGACAAAGCATTCCTGAGATAAGAAACAATAACCAACCATGAAAACCTCTAAGAACAGCCTCCTGCAGTCTCTCATCCATGGGCATAGGAAAGAGTTGGGGTCCAGACCACCTGCATGTCCCCCAGAGGTGATCTCAGACTGTGACATGGTCCTTGTGGCTTGATTTATTTATTTCTGGGATTTTCTTCTCTTGAATTTCATTTTAGAGTTTTAAAACACAGTGTCACATTTTAACATTTGTATCTACTTTTTTACTGTAGGCAATTCTGGAAAATTATTATAGAAATGCATTTTTACCTCTATTTGCAGAATCTTTTTATTTTTCTTTTTGTTTTCACTATTAAGTTGATCCCTATGCTACAGCTCTGCTAAACTGATTTTTACAGTAAACTCATTACTGTGGTTCTCTGAGACCTAAGAAAACTTTATCATGTCTTCTAGAAATAACAGGAATCACAGCTTTTCAGGCCTGTCAGTGATACTCTGCAGTATTAGTGTGAGTAGCTTTGGCTGTTTTGAAAGAAATCACATACTTTCTATATTTTGATGATGGTCATTAAATGCTATTAACTAAATGGACCAGACTAAATGGACAAAAATAATGGAAGATGTTTAGCAAATGCTGGGAACAAAATGCTGTTTATCAAAATCTGGGAACAGCACTGAACAGTTGCATGTGAATTTTTAAGTTATATTAAGCTAGTTTCTAGACAGCCAAAACATTTGGACAAAATATGAGAAAAATTGAATACCATTTTTTTTTTAATAACTAATTTTTCATTTCAGAAGCTTTACCAGTTTCTTACAACAGCGATTTTCTTTCAGATTAATTACTGCTTTCCCAAGATAACCATAGAAAAAATATTCATCAGTTAAATGGATAAATACTGTGATAATATTTTTGCAATACCAGATTATTATTTCATAAAAAACAATCTGCCCAACTAACCCATGGAAAAAATGCTATATAAATGGACAGTCTATAATGTTTTGTATACTTTCAAAAGCATAACAGCTTCAAAAACAATTTTAAGAATCTTTGGGGACTGATTAAATTTTTATTCTTGTTACTCTTTAACACTCTCTTGCAGCACTTCAGATTTCTCTATTTGTAGTTTGAGGAGAAATGGGTAGTGTTTCACTTACCATTATTATCTCACTGGGTAGAAAATGCCTTGGTAACATTCACCTTGAGGCTTCAAATATTAAGACACACTTGAGCACATTGGTGAGGCTGTCAGAAATTGGTCCCTTGAAATGAAAAGTCCTGGAACAAGAAAGCTTCCTCCCTTTTCAATAGCAAGAATGGGAGCTAGAAATGTCTTATGTCAGAGCATAGAGAAACTGAGAGTATTTCAGTAAGCCTGGCAAGAAACCTTCTGAGATTGTTTTTTTATTTATGTGAAAATGTGACCTCTTTGTTTCAGAGACCTTCCTAGTACAAAAGTCATAGTGACTTATTTTATGATAAGGTGAAGGAGACTACAAAAAACATCAGAGGTAAAGAAGTGTTGATGAGGAGTTTCTCATATGATCTCATTGACTCTAGTGATTTCTTCAGGGAAGGATCTGTATCTCTATCTGACTTGAAGTAAAAGACAAATGAAACATAGTCTTTACTGCCACACATCTTATAATTCACTGATGTGAGTGAATCCTTCCTAGAGTTATGCAAGATATACCGACTGTATAGATAACATATACCTCAATTATTTTTCTTATTTTGTTGAATTTCCTTTCTTTGCAATTGCATTGGTCAAAAAACCCAAGAGCAATTAAAGATGCTGCTATTTCTTCTGCATTGAAATCTCACTGTTTGAAACATAAAGCTGTATTAGCTCTAACGAACATTTTTGCTTCTTTATTTTTTTTCTGAAACAACTTTGGTATATCCATGCAATATGCATAGCTATATAAGCTTGAGACTATTGGTCATTTAAAAGAGGAAAGTCAAAACAGTCAATGATAAATTCCCTCCCAGGAAATAATTCATGCTTCCCTGCAGATGCCTGCCAGTGAGCAAGGATCAATGCATTCATTCAAAGAAGCCAGAACACTTCTGTTTACAGAAAAAATGTGGTTGGCCTATCAGTCTATGGTTGGCCTATCAGTCTTTTCACTCTTAAAATAAAGGCCAGATTTCATTGAAATTGCTACAAAGCATCCAAGAGATGCCTTATGACACATGACACACTATTCCAAGATTGTACCCATGCTAATTAAGTGTGCCTAGGAGTAGCTTGGACATAGGATCTGAGTGAAGACGGATGCCCATAGATGTTTATTGGCCTCATTCTCCAGAATATTGGTTGCATGGGACTAACCCAAGTCTGCTCTGAATTCTGATCCACTCCTGGCAATATTTCATGTGATATGGAACAGAGTCGCACCCAGCAACACCCTCATGGACAGCAGCATTTCAGTAGAGGGAACATAATTTAATTTACTAGTATGGACACATACCTAAAGACCAAGGCATAAAACAATGTCCACAAACCTGGTCCAAATCATGTGTGTTTGCTACCATGATCAGGTGTTTTCAGATCTTCATAGTTCTGCTGTTTCTTAGAATATAGAAGATAAAGGAATAAAAATTTATTGTGGCTTAAACTTTTCCATAATGCACATCAGTAGTGTATATGAGGAAAATAACTTTTAAACATATTTTTGACATTTTTAGTTTATCTACAGAGGGATGAAATTGTTAGCTTTCAGTTCCAGAAATTAATTATTTTATTGCTTTTTACAAAAACATATTCCTACTTTTGTTTGTGCTAAAATCCTTGATAAAGCTGTCACTATTCTAGAATAATTAAATTAAATGCAAACATTTGGCTTTCCTCACCTCTTACTAAACATATACTTCGTTAATGACATTAACTGAAATTAATGATTGTTGTATCTCTTGAGTACAAGGTATGAGAAAGAAAAATAACAAATGGAAGATGTAAATGAATAGGTTTAATTAAATTCTGACTGCCTTATGCAATATTTTAGCTATTGTAAATGTATTTAAAATAATACATTAATTAAATAAGTATTAGCAAAATTGTCTATTAACGGTTAATTGATTTTTGGTCGGATTTGCTTTTTTGTTGTGGTTTTTTGATGGTGGTGGTGGTGTTTTTCATGCATAGTCCAGAAGGATCTTAATAGACAGACTTCATTTTCCATTAATTCTGTTTAATTTTGGGGTTTTGGTATCAATTTAGATCATGCTTACCTACACAGAATCTCAAAGAAATGACAATGAATGAGTCATTGAAGACATGGAATACCAAAATTTTACTTGGAGAGGATTTGAATCAGGAATTTAAGCCTTTACTGTTTGCATGTATTTGTTTAACTCCTGTACATGATGAATATTTTGGGGCAAATTTTGTAGCAGGGACAGGTACCTCCTTCCTTCCTTTCAGCAGAAGAAAACTATACAGATGATGTGTTCTGGATGTATAATATAAAAAATATATATTGTACATAAATGCATATATAATAAAGTAACAGATATCTAATAAAATATCAGAAGAAAATTAGTTCCAAAATTTTAAAAACCTGAATATAAAGGAAAGTGAACAGCATCTTTGTCTCCTCTCCCACATGCCAAAATATCATGGGCAGATCTTTCACAATTGTCCTATTGCCCAGAAACTGGATGTACAAAACTTAATGTATGTAACTAAATGTAAATTTTTTATTCACAGTACTTTGCAGTACATAAAAGATACTGCCACTGATGGTTTTACTTACTTCAAACTTAATTTTCCTGTGTTCAAATATTGTAACTTTTTATATTATTAATAGTTTTATAGTGTGACATCTGTAACAAAACCCAGATTTCTCATTTAGAGTAAACTTATGCATAAATTGGTGAATTCCAGAAAATTCTCAAATACAGAGATTTTATTGACTACTTCCTAAATTTTGTTATAATTTCGACTACTTAGTAATTATCTGCACTCTTTCCTCAAAGGAAACTTTTTTTTGTACAGAATAGAAGATCCATTCTATCACAGTAGGCCATGAAAAATATGCTATAAAGCAGATTATAATGTACAGTTACATTTCATACATATTCATAGTTTTTTCTTAGAGAAGGTGTGGTTGTGCAAATTATTTCTTAGCACTCATTACTCTCATTAGCATCTGTGAGGTGCAGGCACAGCACACCCTAGTGGTCGCACTGAGGAAGGCTTCCCAAATTCCTCAGTGGTCCCCTGCTGAAGGCTGGATGTCTTCATCGCTGTGCCATTTTCACCTTTCTCCTCTAGGCATGTGCACTGTCTTGTTTGCAATTTCCTCACTAGTTTTAGTAAGCTCTGTCAGTCATGTTTGGAAGTTCTGCTCTCTATTTCTTGCCAAGTTTTATCCTGTGTCTCTAGCTTGTGGCTGCAAAGTTTCTGCTACATTTTGTTTGCCACCCGAGGTATGCATGCCTCTGCTGTTACAGCCTGCTGCTCTGAGTCTTGTGCTACAGCAAATTTTGCCATCTGGAGAGACAGCAAGGCTGGCTGCTGTGGGTTAGTAAAGGAAGTGCCTTGTCCATCCCCTCCGCTGACTAAGCTGCCATTACCCCTGAGGGAAACTGAGCCTGCATCACATCCCCGCCTGCAGCCGCAGGGGAATCATCACACTGACCCTGCCCACCATGAGCCATCAGTGCCCCTGCTGTCTCTGCCTGGAACTGCACCACAGGGAAATGCCGAGAGAAGGCTGCTGGTGGGTCCCTGGCTTTTCCTGTTGGTTGTTGCTGCTGCCCTTGCTGTTTGTTTGCCTTATTATATATATGCAAATACAAATACAGAAATACAAATACAAATACAAAAATGCATACACATATACATATATGTATACGTATACATATGCATATACATATACTAGTAAAGAATGGTTATTTCCTTTTCCCATATCTTTGCCTGAAAGCCCTGACATTTCAAAGTTATAATTATTTGGACGAAGGGGAGGGGTCACATTTTCTGTTGCAAGGGATGTTTCTGCCTTCCTTGGCAGACACCTATCTTTCAAATTATGACAATGAATATGAAAATGATATGTCAAGAGTCGTTCAACTTGTGATTGCCTTGCTAAGGAAAGGTGTAGTTATTGCCTCCTACAGGGTTCATGCACTATTTATACACCAGATGGAGCACAGCTTCTCCAAAGCACTCTGTTCTATATTATTTAGTTATTTAGTTATATAAAAGAGGTTTTCACTTGCTTACAGACCTACTGTGTTCATTTTTCCTGAAAAAGAGGCCAGGATGTTTCTTAAGGCCTTTATACACAGCGACTAAAGAGAAACAAAATCTTTTGAATGAGTAAAAAAGAAAGATTATTAACAATGTATTCAATATAATTATGATATCTTGCTTGTGTCTATAATTCTTCAGATCTCTTGGCTTTGTTTTCCTTTCATATTATTTTCTTTCTTTGAAAATGCTTCTCATTTTTCATCATGTAAATATTGTTTGTCTGACTTGTTTGATACTCTTAAATTCAATCTTTTAATAATATTTTCAGCATGTAAGTAATGACTCATTCTTCTTTGTCTCGTACTTTTTGTGCAAAATTTTGTCTACCCACGTTAGATGGCAGCTGATAGTGGTAATGACCATACTACTTACCATAGATTAGAAGCACAAAACAAAACCAGTAGTATGTAAGTAAGACATAATTAAGAAAAATGTGCTGAAATATGGTAAATAATGTTCAGCAGGAATTGAAAGACACTGTGAATTAAACTGAAAGCTAATGATACTACAGAATGCCACTATTTCCTTTTGTTCATTTAGCTTTTTGATATTATAAGAAGATAATCTATACTGAAAAGTCAATGTGAAAATAAGATATCTAGACATTATGGACATACTTTCAGAAAGTTTTTTTATAGTAGGACATTTTGATGTGTTTGTTTGTTTGTTTGTTTTAAATTAAACCCCAAATCTGTGGAAATGCTACATGCAATGTTCTGTCTGTTAACAGATAAGGCTTTGGTACTTGGTGCTTCCACTCTCTCAGGGAACAAACAGCCAGGAGTAATCATGGGGACACAGAAGGAAAGGCAGGTCATATAGTCATTAGGTACAGTGCCTGGCATTTTCTGCACTGTGTTTCTTTAGAAGTTAATTGTTACTGTCAGCAGCAGTATAGGATGAAAAATTTCTTCTATGAAGATGAGAAATAATCTAGTCTCTGGAAGACTTCTGATTTGTTGGTATATCGTAGACCACCTAATTTTGAGTGAA
This sequence comes from Erithacus rubecula, assembly GCF_903797595.1. Classification (NCBI taxonomy): domain Eukaryota; kingdom Metazoa; phylum Chordata; class Aves; order Passeriformes; family Muscicapidae; genus Erithacus; species Erithacus rubecula. The sequence goes on from NW_027635860.1 coordinate 10,182,130, forward strand.
CACTCCATAATCACACATTTTAGCTCAGCTGAAATAATTGTGCAGCTTGCTAAATTCCATGTCCCTGTTACTTCAAACAATAAAAATGCATTTTACAAGAAAAGAAGATGAGATTAAAATCTGGTGCATACTAGTCATGTTCAGCCCTCCGTCCTCTTAACCACAAGATACACTTAATTATGTTTTCAGTCTGTACATAAGTCCTAAGGATATAATGATGTTATTGTTATTTTCACAATGTCTGTTTTGTCCAATTTCTTAATTATTTATTATTCAAGTAGACTGGCACATCTTACTACAATGGGGAGAGAGAAGAATCAGCATCTTTTACCTGTATAGCTTCTAAATCTATCGATACTGGAAATAGAAATATTGGACCTCTTTTATGTGTCAATCCATTTACTGGCACAGTGAATTTTAGTCAGCAATCTTTCAGTTTCATTGGTGTTACTGCTACATTATAAAGCTAGAAATACTGTTTATATGATGGAGGTGGGTATTTGAGTATAAAGCAGATGAATGGCTAATTGTTCTTCATATTTCTCATGTTCTGCTTTGCATTCAAAAATGCTATTATGATTATCATGCAAACCTACTGAAGGCTCTAAGATGCCAGCATCTCAGAAATCCTGGACTCAGCAGGTGGGAATGTGTGTTTTTCGTGGAAAATGACTGATGTGCTCTTCTGTCCTGGTTTAGGGCAAATTTGAGAGGAAATCTCTGAACAGCGTTCTTCTCAAGCTGTCCCTCCCCCATGTGGCTCAGGGAAAATATTTCCTGGGAGAGAAGTTTATTTAACAGGCAAATCACTTTCCAGCACAAAAATCAACAGTACTAAACAGCAAAACCTCTCGCTGCTCCAGTTCATCCTCACAACATGACCGGAGCCATCAATAAAAAGTGTGTAGCCTCTTTCATCTGCTGGCGGTTGGTTTTGTGGTGGGACTTCTTCAGCACATGCCACTTGTTCTTGCTCCTCTTTGTCAGTGAGACCAAAGCTTTCACCTTCTGGCCAGTTTGTAATTGTCTCCAAAATCCCAGGAAGATTCGGGTTACCAATACGGGCACGCTGCGTGATGAGGGCAATCCACTTGCTCCATGTGGCGTCAGTGGCGTGGTGAGTAGAGGGAACCTTTCCTTTGAACATCCACCCCAGCACTGGCAGTCAGGGTGCCAGGAGAAGCTGTGTTTCTGTGCCAATCACCTCTGAGGGAGCTTGAACTTCCTCATAGGCAGCCAAGATCTCCTACTCTGTGGGAGGGTAGTTGGCTTCGGACCCTCTGTAACATCACCTCCAGAATCCCAGAGGTCGGCCTCTAGTTTCACCAGGCACCTTCTGCCAAAGGCTCCCATTGGTAGAGTAGATCACATTCTTCTCATCTGATCCTGTCCTGACTGGGCCAAGGGCTACCGCATGAGGGATTTCTTGCTTGATCTGGGTGAAGACTTGTTGCTGCTCAGGGCCCCAGTGGAAATTGTTCTACTTGCAGGTGACCAGGTAAAGAGGGCTCATAATCTGACTGTACTCAGGAATGTACATTCTCCAAAAGCCTAGGAAAGCTTGTGTTTCCTTCTTACTGGTCGGTGGAGACATTGCGATGATCTTATTGATGGACTCAGTAGGAATTTGACCCTGTCCATCTTGCCACTTTACTCTCAGGAACTGGATCTCTTGGGCAGGTCCTTTGACTTTGCTTTTCTTGATGGCAAAACCAGCTTTGTTGGGAGCTGAAATTAGCCTGACAGGGAAGGGGTGGCACAAACATCCAATTGTAACTGGCCCAAGGGCACCGTTCATTCTAGGCATAGACTTCCTCAGGAATGGCTACTACAAAGACCCAAAGGGGTTCAAAGTGGGCTTTTGGAATAGCTGCTGTAGCGACAGAGAGCATTAAGCAGTTGAACACCTTGCCTGGACTGTCAGAAAACCCCTCTGCAGTAGGACTCCTGAAAGTGACTGAGCAACAGGTGCCAATTGCCACCATGACCGTGCACCACCGGCAGTACCGGACAAATCGAGATGCTGTGATCCCCATCCACAAGATGATCCATGATCTAGAGAGCCAAGGGGTGGTCAGCAAGAGCCACTCACCCTTCAACAGTCCTATCTGGCCTGTGCAGAAATCTGATGGAGAATGGAGACTGACTGTGGACTATCGGGCATTGAATGAAGTGACTCCACCACTGAACGCTGCCGTGCCGGACATGCTGGAACTCCAGTACGAGCTGGAGTCCAAGGCAGCAAGGTGGTATGCCACCATTGACATTGCAAATGCATTCTTCTCCATTCCTTTGGCAGCAGAGTGCAGGCCTCAGTTTGCTTTCACCTGGAGGGGCGTGCAGTACACCTGGAACCGACTGCCCCAGGGGTGGAAACACAGTCCCACCATCTGCCACGGACTGATCCAGGCTGCACTGGAGAAGGGGGAGGCTCCAGAACATTTGCAGTACATCGATGACATCATTGTGTGGGGGAACACAGCAGTATTACACTATTACAGTAATACATGGTGGTATTTGAGAAAGGAGAGAAGATCATCCAGATTTTGCTGGGAGCCGGTTTCGCCATTAAAAAGAACAAAGTCAAAGGACCTGCCCAAGAGATCCAGTTCCTGGGAGTGAAGTGGCAGGATGGACGGCACCAGATCCCCACTGAGGTCATCAATAAGCTCACTGCAATGTCTCCACCAACAAGCAAGAAGGAAACATAAGCTTTCCTAGGTGCCATAGGCTTTTGGAGAATGCATATCCTTGAGTACAGTCAGATTGTGAGCCCTCTCTACCAGGTCACTCGCAAGAAGAGCAATTTCCACTGGGGCCCCGAACAACAGCAAGCCTTCGCCCAGATCAAACAGGAGATCGCTCATGCAGTGGCCTCTGGCCCAGGACAGGACCAGAGGTAAAGAATGTGCTCTACTCTGCAGCTGGGAACCATGGCCTGTCCTGGAGCCTTTGGCACAAAGTGCCTGGTGAGACCCGAGGCCGACCCCTGGGATTCTGAAGCAGAAGTTACAAAGGATCTGAAGCGAATTACACTCCCACAGAGAAAGAAATCTTGGCTGCCTATGAGGAAGTTCAAGCTGCCTCAGAAGGTAATTGGCACAGAAGTACAGCTTCTCCTGGCACCCTGACTGCCAGTGCTGGGGTGGATGTTCAAAGGAAAGGTTCCCTCTACTCACCACGCCACTGACGCCACATGGAGTAAGTGGATTGCCCTCATCACGCAGCGTGCCCGTATTGGCAACCTGAATCGCCCTGGGATTTTGGAGATAATTACAAACTGGCCAGTAGGTGAAGATTTTGGTCTCGCTGATGAAGAGGAGCAGAAGCAAGTGACCCGGGCTGAAGAAGCTCCACCGTACAACCAGCTGCCAGCAGATGAAACACGCTACGCCCTTTTCACCGACGGTTCCTGCCGCATTGTGGGGATGAACCGGAAGTGGAAAGCAGCCGTATGGAGCCTCTCACGACAGGTTGCACAAGCTACCGAAGGAGAAGGTGGATCGAGTCAACTTGCTGAACTCAAAGCTGTTCAGCTGGCCTTGGACATTGCTGAGAGAGAGAAATGGACAAAGCTCTACCTTTACACTGATTCGTGGATGGTAGCCAATGCTCTGTGGGCTTGGCTGGAAAGGTGGAAAAAGGCTGACTGGCAACGTAGAGGAAAACCAACCTGGGCTGCTGATGAGTGGAAAGACATTGCCGCTCAGGTAGAGAAGCTACCCGTGAAAGTCCGTCATGTGGATGCCCATGTTCCCAAGAGTCAGGCTAATGAAGAACACAGGCACAACGAGCAGGTAGATCAGGCTGCACAGAGGTGTCAAAGATAAACCTATATTTGGAACACAAGGGAGAAGTGTTCCTAGCTCGATGGGCCTACAATGCCTCAGGTCATGAGGGCAGAGACGCCACCTATAAGTGGGCACGAGACCGAGGGGTGGATCTAACCATGGACAGCATCTCTCAGGTTATTCATGACTGTAACACGTGCGATGCCATCAAACAGGCCAAGCGGGTGAAGCCTCTCTGGTATGGGGGGCGATGGTCCAAATATAAGTATGGAGAGGCCTGGCAGATTGACTATATCACACTGCCTCAGACCCGCCAGGGCAAGCGCTACGTGCTGACCATGGTGGAAGCCACCACCGGATGGTTGGAGACCTACCCTGTGCCCCACGCCACTGCTCAGAACACCATCCTGGGCCTGGAAAAACAAGTCCTCTGGAAGCATGGCAACCCTGAGAGAATTGAGTCAGACAACGGGACTCTTTTCAAAAATAGCCTTATAAACACCTGGGCTAAAGAACATGGCATCGAGTGGGTGTACCATATTCCCTACCATGCACCAGCGGCTGGGAAAGTCGAACGGTGCAATGGTCTGCTTAAAACCACCTTAAAGGCACTTGGTGGGGGAACTTTCAAGAACTGGGAGATCAATATACCAAAGGCCACATGGTTAGTGAATACCCGAGGTTCCACTAACCGAGCAGGCCCTGCCCAATCAGAGCCCTTGGGAGCACCAGATGGAGATAAGGTTCCAGTGGTACACCTGAGAGGCATGTTAGGAAAAACTGTCTGGGTGAACTCTGCTTCCAGCAAAGACAATCCTATTCGTGGGGTGGTTTTTGCTCAAGGACCAGGTTGCACTTGGTGGGTGATGCAAAAGGATGGAGAGATCCGATGCATACCCCAAGGGGACCTTGTTCTAGGGTGAACTATCTATGATACTGTGCCTGTAACTGCATGTATGTATATAATTTAAAGGTTTCAATATGATGTAGCTTGTCGGCATGGAAAAAATTCGGGGTGGATAATGTTGGGGTTTGAGTGTTTTTCAATTACTGTGTCAATTGAAAGACTTTTTCCCATTATCATGCCAATGGAGCTGGTCGGGTAACACCCAGGATCTCTCATGACTCCAGACAAAAGGGGTCATTTGCAGCAGTTCCCGGAGGAGCCTCTCAGGCTTCCGGGAGGGCACTCGTGTTTCCGGCAAGCGGGAGAGGAGGACGCCCGGGATCTTCAGCCCACGTGGCCGAGCACAGGAGAGCCAGACCCTCTGTAATCACCTGCCCTGCATCTGCCCCGTTCCAGCCTCCTGCCTCTGCGGACACAGCTGATCACCCGGACACAAACGGTGAGCGAGGAGCCGCCGCTCCAGCCCGTTCCCGCCCGAGACCGGCGTGGCCGCTGCCGCCCCTCCCGCCTGTGCTCCCGCCTGCCCTCGGCAGCTGCCAGACTGGGACTAGGCACAGAGACAGCATGCTTTAATCTAAAGGGACTGACACCGAGTTATCTATTCTGTTCTGTTAGCAGTTTTAACAACTGCTGTTGTTTTCTGCTTGTACAGTTAGATATATTAGTAAAAGAGCTGTTATTCCCACCCCCTTATCTCTGCCTCAGAGTCCTTGATTCAAACAATTATAATATTTGCGGGAAGTGGAACCAAAGTCTCTATTTCAAAGGGAAATTTCTGCCTTTACTGGCAGACACCTGTCCTTTCAAACCAGGATACAGGCCAATTAACCTACACAGTTCAAAAAGAGTTTTCCCCAGCCTCTACCTGGCTGGAGCCAGGGCCCCTCTAAGCCTGGTTATACTTCTTTCCCTGGGCATATATCTTGGAGGTTCCTTCAAGGAGATCGGACATGTCATCATCATCATCCTCATACCTGGTAGTTTGGCTATGGGCTACTGGAGCTGCTTCCTTTTTGGTGGAACTTCCTCTCTGTGTCTCGCTGTCCTGCAATTCAAGCACCTGTTTTGCCAGAGCAAAGGTAGATTTTCCATCCCACTTCTTCATGCTTTCTCCAGAATCATGCAGGGAAAACCACAGCTCAGTTCGTGAGAAGGGTCTTCTCTCCCCATCTGGGGAGCATCTATGTTTGGGGCCAGAACTTTTGATCTATACAGCCGAGATTTGGAGAAGGTCCTCTTTAATCTCCTCCCTGAGTTTCTCGTGGTTTTTCTCTATGTTATCTTATATTTTCTGCAGAAAGTTTCCACAGCTATGACTCTGGCATGGGTTGGGCCATGCATGGCACCTGCACATGCTCAGACCTTCTTCTCCATATCAAGCATGGTCTCCTCCCTGTCATCCCATTTCGTTATTGCTGAAGTAGAATGTATTCTTGTGGCCCAAGTTGTACAAGTTTTCACCATATCACGTGGTAAAATGTACATGGATGTACATGGTACCAATTCTGGATTCGTAGTTGTTAAGTTATCCAAAAAGACAATCTCTGCCACTGCCATTTCTCTCAAGCGTTGAATCCCTTGTTCTATGGTCTTCCACTGGGTTTGCTGCATACAGAGATCATCTGCACATAGATATCTTTGTGCCACACTTCCCAGGACCCATGCACAGAGACTTGGAGGATTAGCCCCCTCATCATTCCTTGGTCAATAACAATATGACAGGGATCCAAAATGCCTCATTTCAGTACCATCCAGAATTGTACCCTCATCTGCAGCATCCTAAAGATGGACTAGCCAACTAATCATAGATTCATCAGATAGTAGAGTCTAATCTTTTCTTGGGCCACGAAGGTCTTTCAGAGAAAAGGACTCAATAATGACTTCTGATCTTGTGTCAGTTGTTGTAATGAGGTATAAAGAATGATTCAATGTGGGTATAACAGATAATGTAAATGTTAAATGTTCTCTTGACCAGGTCAGGCTAGTCTTGTGGCCGTGTTAGGCTCCAGACTACCAAAGGTTTTCATTTCAGATCTGCTGAGTGGACTATCATCCTGGTGGACGTTTCGAGCCCCCTAATTGATAGGATGGTTTGCCACACAGAGCGTGAGTATTTTGTTGTGGGAGACACAGCACACACACCTTTAGAACTTGAGATAGCACCTATGATCATAAAGGGAAAAATATCCAGTGTTATCATATTAGCACGATGCTCTCAGCCACCTTTCTATTTGCATGAGGGGCAAGTTCTGGCCCAAGCTTTTCCTATTCCAGGAGATATTACAGCAGATGATAAGCCACCAGAGGTTTACTGGGCAGAGACGGTACGTGAACAAAAGCCTTCCCTAGCATGCAACCTGACACATAAATCAGACCATCTACATGTGCAAGGTGTTCTGGACACAGGCTCAGATGTAACCATTATACCTGAAAGGATGTGGCCTTCACAGTGGGAATTGCAGCCTGTGGCTGGGCAAATTCAGGGTATAGGAGGAGTTAAATTGGCTAAAATAGCAAAAAGCATTGTGCAGGTTGAGGGACCGGACGGCAAATTGGCCAGTGTTCGTCCGTTTGTAATTGATTACAAGTGTCCCTTGTGGGGAAGAGATGCCATGTCACAATGGGGAATTAAAATGATAATTCCAAAAACTCCTCAGGATTTTTAGAAGCGGCCACTGTGCAGTGCCGGGTCCAGAAGCTAACATGGCTAAATGATACACCTGTCTGGACCACTCAGTGGCCATTAAGAAAAGAAAAGTTACAGGCACTGGAAAAACTTGTAGAGGAGCAATTAGCAAAAAATCACATAGAGGAAACAACAAGCCCCTGGAATTCTCCAATCTTTGTAATAAAAAAACCAGGGAAAGACAAATGGAGATTATTACATGATCTTAGAGAAATAAATAAAGTAATTCAAGACATGGGATCTCCCCAACCTGGGATGCCTTCTCCAACTATGTTACCTAGAGATTGGCAATTGGCAGTATTAGACATTAAAGATTGTTTTTTCCAAATCCCATTACACCCTGAAGATGCTCCCAGGTTTGCATTCTCAGTACCATCATTGAACAGAGAGGCTCCAATGAAGAGATACCACTGGAAAGTGCTTCCACAGGGTATGAAGTGCAGTCCTGCTATTTGCCAGTGGTATGTAGCTTCATTGTTGTCTCCTGTGCGTGCACAGAGAAAAGAAGCAATCATATTACATTATATGGATGACGTCCTGGTGTGTGCTCCTGATAACTTCATACTCCAAAACACGCTTGACCTAGTAGTTTAAGTTTTAACCTCTGCTGGATTTCAATTACAGGATGACAAGGTTCAAAGGATGCCGCCTTGGAAGTATCTGGGCCTAGAGATCACTGCCAGGACCATTGTTCCACAGAAATTAGAAATTAATTGTAATCCCAAAACTCTAGCAGATCTCCACTCTTTGTGTGGTTCATTGAACTGGGTAAGACCTTGGTTAGGCCTCACTACTGAGGACTTACAACCCCTTTTTAATTTATTGAAAGGGGAGAGAGAGCTGGTTTCTCCCAGGGAACTGACACCTGAGGCAAAAGCTGCAATTGAAAAGGTACAGAAAGCTCTGTCTGAGAGGCAGGCTCACCGCTATCAGCCTGAACTGCCTTTCAATTTCATTGTTTTGGGGAAACTGCCACACTTACATGGTTTAATATTTCAGTGGGTTGAGGGGCAGAGGGACTCACTCCTAATCATAGAATGGGTCTTCCTCTCCCACCAAAGATCCAAAACTATTACACAACCACAGGAGCTTATGGCTCAGTTGATTCAAAAAGCAAGAATGAGGCTGCGTGAACTGTCCGGTTGTGATTTCACATGCATACACCTGACAGTTAAACTTTCTGGGGAGGGAAAGAATTCTCCTGAAAGGCTGACAAAAGAAATGTTTGAACATCTGCTACAAAGCAATGCCAGCCTCCAGATATCTCTGGATAGCTACAGTGGACAGATATCTGTTCACAGCCCAGCACATAAGTTGTTTAATGAGGAATTCCATCTCATCCCTCGTGAGAAGAGGAGCAGGAGACCGCTCGAGGCACTCACAGTGTTCACAGATGCATCAGGGGCCTCTCATAAGTCGGTGATGACTTGGAGAAACCCACAGACTCAGCATTGGGAAGCTGATGTTGAGTTTGTGGAGGGGTCACCCCAAATTGCAGAACTGGCTGCAGCTGTGAGAGTCTTTGAGAAGTTCTCAGAGCCTCTTAATCTGGTAACAGATTCAGCTTATGTTGCTGGGGTAGTGTCTAGAGTGGAGCAGGCAGTGCTTAAAGACATTGATAATGAGCAGCTGTTTAGGCTGCTGTCAAAACTAATCTATTTGGTTTCACACAGAGAACATCCCTTCTATGTAATGCATGTGAGGTCACACATGGATTTGCCAGGTGAGATCACTGAAGGGAACTGTATGGCAGACACTCTTGCAGCTCCAGCTGAAAAGGCATGCCTTCCTGACATCTTCCAACAGGCAAAGCTGAGCCACCAGCAATACCACCAGAATGTACCAGGTTTGGTCCGTCAGTTCCAGCTAACACGGAGTCAGGCTAGAGCCATTGTGGCCACCTGTCCCAGCTGCCAGCTCCAGGCCATGCCATCGCTGGGTACAGGGGTTAACCCTCGGGGCCTTGGCAGCTGTGAGGTGTGGCAAACAGACATCACACACATTCCTAGCTTTGGACGCCTCAAATATGTTCATGTGAGTATTGACACATATTCAGGTGCAGTTTATGCCTCAGCTCACGCAGGGGAAAAGGCAGCACATGCAAAACAACACCTAGTACAAGCCTTCTCAGTTCTGGGAATCCCTAGAGAAATAAAAACAGACAATGGCCCAGCATACACATCCAAGGAGTTCCTGGAATTCACCCAGCAGTGGGGAGTAAATCATAAAACAGGCATCCCATACTCCCCTACAGGCCAAGCTGTGATCGAACGCACACACCAGACACTCAAACAAGTTTTAGCTAGGCAAAGCAGTTCAACTGTGTGGATGTCTCCCCAGCAAAAGCTCTGTAAGGCTCTGTACACAATCAATTTCTTGAATTGTTCATTTGAAAATATGAGTCCTCCTGTGGTCCATCATTTTAACAGCAGTAAACAGTTTAAATTGTCTCAGCACCCACCAGTGTTGATTAGGGATCCAGAAACATGGAAAACCAAGGGTCCCTATGAGCTAATAACCTGGGGAAGGGGTTATGCATGTGTATCCACTCCCTCAGGCCCTCAGTGGATTCCCCAAAAGTGGGTTAAACCTTTTGTTCCCAAAACTCCAGCTACAGCAGAAGAGGATGAGAAGCAAGTAACAGTTGCTTCAAAAAGAAGACGCCGCAGAGGAGAAGAAAACAAAAATTTCATGAAGGAATACCCTTCAACAGAAAGAGACTTATAACATGTTTTAAAATATTTGTTTTTCCTTTTAGAAAAAGGCTTCCCTCCAGTTAACCCTGTGAAGAACCTCATCAAAGTTGTGTTCTTGTTAACAAAAAATCAGAAAATTGATTCAATGAACTGTTTAGAAGCGGGGGGTTCTCAGGGTGGTGGACTTCTATTGTAAAACAATTTTGTTATTCTTTGTTGTTATTTTCCTTGTGATAATGGCATTTGGGATCTTATGTCATTTAATTTCTAAGGCCATTAATGGTATCATTCCTTCTACCTCAGTAGACAATCATATAGAGATGACAAGTATAGAACAATCTAACCCTCCTTCTTATTACAAATGGTGGGCAAAAAATAATTCGGACTAGAATTAGTTGAATACCACCCCCTACTTAAAAAAACAAAAAACGGGGAGATGTTGTAATGAGGTATAAAGAATGATTCACCAAACCTCTGTCCATCTCTTCCGGTTGGTCCCTGGCTCCCTGTCCCTCTTCCTGTCCTGTGACCTTCCCCTGTGACCTTGTAGCCCACCTGGAGTTCCTGTATTACCCCCTGTGTCCTTACCCCATTGGCTGCCATCCAAGGCCACTCCCATTACCTTCTCCTGAATACCCCGCTCCCAGAGAGAATCTGCCTCTTTCCTGCCACACCATCGCCATGAAATAAACCTGGGACCTGAAAGAGCCTCTTTTGTATCCTTTTCTAACCCATGCGGATACTTTGTCTGATCCTAAGTAATTAGGAAAAAGACGCAGTAATCTTAGCAGTCAGTCGTTCTGACTTCTGATTTTGTATCAGGAGTTTACTTTGAGGATCCTTCCCCTGGATCATCATCATCCACTGGCCAATCAGTTTTGCTTGTGTGCTTGTTGCTTGCAATGACTGCCAGTGGCTTAGGCTCACTATCTGGTTTAGCTGCTGACTTAGGCTCACTGTCTGGTTTAGCTACAATCTGAGTAACTGAAGTGTTGGCTGATTTATCTCCCTGCCCACCTACTTCTAGCTGCTGCCCTATGGTATCTAGCAGTGTGCGATAAGCATATGCCTTGGTCCAGCTTATTGCAATGAGATTTTTCTCATTAGAATCATCATGGCAATTATCTTCCATTTATTTCCCCACCTCCTCTATGTTTTGATTTGTTCACATGAAAATTTCCAGGCTGAGGGATCAGAAAATTACTTCAGGGTTTGACCCATTCACTCCCATTATCCTCACCATTCAGAATTTTCCACACCTGAGTCAGGGGCTCATCAGCTCCTTTCACATCTCAGCTCTCATTCTAGAGAGTCTGCAGACTGTATAGAGGAAGCTTTCCAGATTAAATACCAGGAATGTGGTATCCTTGACATTCAGGAGAAACTGAACATTCTCAAAAAAATGACTTAACATAATCAAAGGAGAAGAAGGGAAGGAAAGGAAAGGCAGAAAAGCCACAGCCCCTGCTCCTCCCCTAATGAACTGGGTGCAATTACGAATAAACCCCCAAAACAAGCTATTGGAACTGGGACACAGGGTAGGATGAAGAAACCATAAACCATACTGTCCAGGTTTGAAGGACAGTTATCTGCCTATAAAGGTAGAAGCTTCTCTTTGAAAATGGAGAATGTAAACCCCCTCCCTCCAAATTATTGTAAATTTGAAATTAAAGGGCTCTCAGGCAAAGATATGGGAATTAGGAATAACTGTTCCTTACTGGGAAAATTTAAATAGAAATACGGTATTACAAAAAAATCCCACCTCTAACAGAGTCAGAATACAAACTGGCACCCCATTAGTCGGGCTTTTGGTAGCACTCTGATTAAATGGTGGCTACAGCCCTCCTGCAGTGGCAGTTGTGGTTCAGCTGAAGCAGTGTTCCTGTAGAAGGGTGCAGCCTACCTCCAAAAGTCCAGGGATGATGTAGAAAGGTTTGATTTCTCCTCTGGAATCCAGTGGAAAGACGGTATCTTAGTGTCCTGCAGTTAGCCATAGCCACTCGTAAGATCTCGGGTTGTACGAGGAGACAGTGCCCCTTCCTCTCCATAGTGTTGCTAAGTTACAGAACCATAAACAAAGTAACGCGGGCATGCGGAGGTTACTTAAGAGCACACGCACGGGAAATAAACGCATTTCACCTTTCACCATATTGGTGTGATGTGTGATCTGTCCGGCAAGGTTGTAAGTGCGCCGTGGTCTCGCTCCTAACCAGGTCGCACTAGCCTCAGTCGAAGGCAACATAGTGGTGCCGAACCCCGGGAGCGCCCCCGACACACGGGTGCGTGTGCGCTCCTGGCGACGGGAGACACGCTGGAGGAGGAGACGACCGAAGCAGCAGGACCAGCTTCGATGGGAAGGACGCTTCCAGTACCACCGAGATGGAATCGCTCAGGAAGGTAATTGCAGAGATCCACGAACAGTGGGGTATTAGTAGTAAACTTAATGATTTTAATCCCGCTATTGGGCGGTTGTTAATGCTAAACATTATTGATTGTCCTGTTGACATTTTGCATTCGGAATGTTGGGGGAGGTGCATGACTGCTCTTGCCGACGATGTTATCGCATCCGGCTCTAGTAAATGCCTTAAAAGCTGGGGCAAGGTTAAGCAAGCACTCCAAAAGGCCCTAGAAGAGCAGGAGACGTGGAAGGCAGCCCAGCAATGCTTAAGAGTCATTCCGAAACTGGCCATGGGAGCCGTGACTCAAACTGTTGCTAGTGATAACCTTGCAAACTCAAATTCGTTGTCTGATACTAACAACTTTCTGCTATCGTGATCCTTATCTCCAGCCCCAATCCCCGACCCAAAAACTAACCCGAGCCCACTCCTCAAACTCCCCGTGATAGCTCCCCGTTTTTCAATGATGGTGCTAATGATATAAATAAAGGCCAAATAGAAATAAGACCACAACCCTATGCCCCGCAATATGGCGCTGAAGGGAAGCGGGAAGGGCGTGGCCAGCAGCCGATTCCCGCCACAGACATGGGCGGTCAAGACCAAGGGGAGGGAGGAGCAGTTTCTAACTGGGAGGGGGGACTGGAGGCCTATCAGAGAGCAAGCCCTCACTGGGAGGGGAGACCGGAGGCCTATCAGAGAGTGAGCTTTCAAACATTCCCTTATACAGCCAAGAAGTGCCCAGAAAAAAGGCGGAGTAAGGCAAGCGTTGCCACTGCCCACCAGAAACCCAGAGGGCAGAATCCAACTAAGAAGCACAGTCTGTCAGAAGTCCCTGACCACTCCACTTCCTCTCAGTCAGACAGTGAGGTTGAGAGAGCCCTAAGGCCGAGCCGGGATGGGTGGCACAAGGAGTTTAAATATAAAAAGCCCAGTTCCAATTCGGATTCTGATTCAGATTCTGATTCGGGTTGCAATCCAGACGCAAATTTCATGCCGGCAACCTTTGCTGAATTTGTGAACCGAACCCCATGGCCTGCAAACAAAAAGAGCCCTTCCAAATCTATGCCCCTGACGTATTGGAGAAAAGTCCAAACAGCGCTTGCCGACCTACCCGAAACAGCAGCGCGAATTTTTCCATTAAAAAGACTAGAAAATAGCCTGCCAACATACTCCCCGGTGAACTCCAAAGACGTGCATGCTATCACAAAAGTCATTGCTGAAAAAGGGATTAATTCCGCAATGGTCTCCACCCTAATAGACGGTCTCTTTGGCAATGACGACATGCTTCCCTTTGATATTAAGCAGACATGTCGTATGATTTTTGATGGAGCGGGCATGATTGTTTTTAAATAAGAATGGGAAGACAACTTAGAAAAGATTCTTGCCAAAGTTAACGGAGACCAGCACCCTTTGCGCAATTCAAGTCTGCAGCGCCTAATGGGCCAAGACCCAGGAATGATCAGTCCCCAAGCACAGGCGCAGGGCTTAAGAGCCTCTGAGTTCGCTGCCACAACCCGCGCTGCAAGAGAAGCCATCCGCACAGCGTGCAGAGTAGTTGCTAAGCCGTCACCATGGACTACCATCAGGCAGGCCGAAAGTGAGCGCTTTACCACATTTGTTGATAGCCTTCAGGCAGCTATAGACGCCTCAGATCTGCCACCAGAGGCAAAAGGGCCAGTGCTGGAAGGCTGCATAAGACAACAGTGCAACCAGTCCACCAAAGAGCTATTGTGATCACTGCCTCCTGGTGCCAGCATTGCAACCATAATTAGGCATGTGGTAAAAGAAGAAAATTTAGCCCCAGTCCAAGCCACGGTTGGCACCGCAATGGCTCCACTTCCAGCAGCAGACAGTGCAGCTGTAGCAGAGGTAATGGCCATCCAAAGCCGTAACATTCAAGGCCGGCCACCACCCACGGACTACTCCTCGTCAAGGCCGAAAGGACCTTGCTGGATTTGTGGGGAAAAGGGTCACATTGCTCGGTGCTGCATCCACAATAACAAGCAGGGAAACGGACAGTGGAGTGGGCAATCGGGCCGCATGTGACCCTCTCCCCATTGGGACAGCCCACGGCCCAGTTATGTTATTCCCGCAGAGGCAGAGCACCTTCCAACTCCGCTGCCCCCCATAGAATTGACCAATTTCATAGCTCAAACCACGCCCAATGTCCCGACCCAGATGCTGCCTACGCCGGCACCGGTTGCACCTATGGTAACATAGAACATCAAACAAGATGGTATGCAGGCACAACACACAGCACAGGTGATCCTCAACACAACAACATCCCCCGGGTGGCCCTGGCAATAAATTGTGATTCACAACACCCTCCAGAAGTTTGGGGAGTTTGCCGACTAGCGAGCCAACCAGACAACTGCTTTGTTGCGCTTCTCTTTATGGTGGACACAGGATCTGACGTCACAGTCATCCCGAATGTGTGCTGGCCCCTGAGCTGGCAACTGCAAGATGCCGCAGCAGTGGTCAGAGTGGGAGGAGTACAACGTGCTCAAAAAAGCGTAGACCCAATATCAATCACCATATACACCCCGGACGGGGTTGAGAAACCTGTCAGAGTGCACGTCTATGTTCTTTCCAATACCCCACCTCTACTGGGACGAGATGCCCTAGCCCTGCTGGGAATAAGAGTGACAAATTTACCCTTAGGGCCACTCTGGCGTACCCGTCGCTCCCAATTAAATTGACCTGGAAGTCATCAGACCTGGTGTACATCGAGCAGTGGCCCATCCCCGAGCCTCGAAGATCCGCTCTCCTCCAACTTGTCGAGCGAGAATTGGAAAAAGGACATATTGAGCCCTCAGTCTCACCATGGAACACACCAGTTTTCCTTATTCCCAAGTGCAGTGGCGAAGGCTTTTGCCTGTTACATGACCTACGAGCTGTCAACAAAAAGATTCAGCCAATGGGACCTGTGCAAACTAAGCTGCCCAGCAACTCCTTTATACCCACAAACCAGCCTTGTGCCGTGGTTGATATTAAAGACTGCTTCTTCTCAATACCATTGCATGAGCAAGACAAAGAGCGGTTCGCGTTTTCCATCACGTTCCCAAATGGCCATCAACCTAGCCTTCGGTTCCAATGGAAGGTCCTACCACAAGGCATGATTAACTCTCCTACGATCTGTCAAATCGTTGTTAGCAAAGCCCTGGCCCCAGTCCGATTAAAGAACCCCGAAGCAACGATTATCCAATACATGGACGATATCCTGATTGCCGCCTCCACATCAAGCCAGGTAGACGTCATCGTAACAGAGGTCTCAAGTGCCCTAAAGACCAATGGGTTTGAAATAGCAGAAGCAAAAATAAAAAACGGCCCTTCAGTTACCTTCTTGGGTGTGAAAATTAACAGCTCTCATGTGTCACCTCCTACAATTAAAATCCGGCGCAACGTCAAGACGCTGCATGACGTTCAGCGGCTGGTGGGATCATTACAGTGGCTGCGAAACACCACTCTTATTTCCCCAGAGGTCATGTTCCCCTTGTATGACCTCCTGAAAGTCAAACACCCATGGGAATCCAGAAGTATCTCAAGAGAGGCTGCTCACTCACTTGATTACATCAAACGACAATTGGTGGCAGCTACACTAGCTAGGTGAAATCCTAACCTGCCTTTAGACCTGTACGTGCATTTTACAAAGGAGGGGGGAGTTGGAGCACTAGCTCAAGGCCCCCCCGAGTCAGCCAAACCAATACAGTGGGTAGTCCTCGGAAGATCCCAACGAGCCTTTTCTCCCAGAGTTGAGTGCCTCAGAAGTGTAATTATGAAAGGCAGAAAGCTCTCCCTGAATCATCTGGGCTCTGAGCCTGCAAAAATATATCTTCCATTCCAAAAACAGATTCCTTCTGCATCAGTAGCATTTTCAGAACATCTTGCACTAGCTTTGTTCAGATTTGGAGGAGAACTTTGCTACGCCGCCAAGCCTCCATGGATCCAGCTACTTGCTGTAGTGGATATTGATCTCCCACCAAAAGTCCTAGACCGACCTCTACCCAGTCCAACTGTGTTCACTGACGCATCATCGACAACCTCTACAGCTGCAGTCGTGTGGAAAGAACAAGGTCAATGGCAATGCGTAAAAATGAAGGACCAACCTCTGTCAGTCCAGCTGCTAGAAGCGTCCGCAATAGTGCTGGCTTGCAATCTGTTCCAAACCAACCACCTCAATATCATCACTGACTCCATGTCTGCAGCGAAGCTCTGTCAGGCAATGTCTCACCCAGGCATTTCTATTTCTCCGGCCACTCTAACAATTGAAGAAGCACTGCACTCACGACAAGGCACTGTGACAGTCATCCATATCAGCAGCCTATTAAAGGCTATTAAATATCCTATTAAAGGATATTTCCAGCTGGGAAATGATAAGGCCAATGCCGCAGCCAAGAACCTATGGACCCTACAAAGTGCGCGACAGCTGCATGAGTCCCTTCACATAGGAGCCAAGGCTCTAGCCAAACGATGCAACATTCCCATATCTGATGCCAAACACATCGTAGCCACCTGTCCCTACTGCCAGAAGTCTCCACTGGGGTCCAGTGGCGTCAACCCTAGAGGCCTAAAAGCCTCAGAAATTTGGCAGACAGACTTCACACTGTGCCAGCTACTAAAACCCAGAGCATGGCTCGCTGTTACCGTAGATACATTCAGCGGTGTCATTATTGGGACTCAACATGCTAAGGCAAATTCAAAAGCTGCGGTCCAACACTGGCTGTCAGCCATGGCCTGGCTCGGTATTCCAAAACAAATCAAAACAGATAACGAAACTCACTCTAAAGCAGCCCAAGAATTCACCACCAAATGGGGCATTGTCCTAAAGCAGGACATTCCATACAATAGTACCAGACAGGCCATCGTAGAAAGAGTCAATCAAACCCTGAAGTCAAAACTGGAAACTCTGGCAAAGGCCGAGGTTTTGTTGGTGCCATTCCCCTGTCAGAGCAGCCGCGTCTGCTCGCAACTGCCATGCTCGCCTTAAATCAATTCCGTAGAGGAGATCAAAGTCAGGCTCCTTCACAGAAGCATTGGGCTGTAGAAGCAGTTCAAGGAAGTCCCCCAGTCAGCATAAAAAATGAGCTAGGAGAATGGGAAACGGGGTGGAAACTGGTTATACAGAGGGTACGTGCCAGTAAAAAAGGATGATAATATTAAGTGGTGCCCCTTAAAATCCATAAAACTGGTTTTGCCTAGCAAAAGCTAACAAACACTCTGAGTCTTTCCCCACAGGTCTCCAGTTACAGGCCATCAGTCAAGTCTCCAACTCAGCTCTTGCGCCTTTGCATCCTGTTATCATCAATCCACCTCAGCACCAGCCATTACCCTAACCAGCCCCATGTCTGGACATTCCAAAACCTCATCACCGGCTCTGTTATAGGCTGAACCGAAACCAACACTCCAGCCTAGACCGTGCGACTGTCAGACATCTTCACCAACGACCGATCCGGCCAAACCTCTCAAGCCATCAAGGTAGGGACATATTGGTGCCCAAGTAATAATCCTGGAAAAGAGTATTGCACCTGCCCACGTTACTGGTTTTGTGGGTATTGGGGATGTGAGACCATAGTAACCGGTAACCAATGGAAGCCTCCCAAGGAGGACAAATTCTTGAGAGTGACAGGCTGGCCCAGTAACTGCATATCCAGAAGCACGTACCAAGGTAAACATCCTGGGAGCTGCATACATCTCACAGTCACGGTTCTGCAGACGCACGACACATCTTGGACAACAGGCAGATTGTGGTCAATTTATAAGCGTGAGGATACGTTTCTCACTAGCAATCCTGACAGAGGCACTGTAGTGCAAATCATTAGGTCCCCATCACATAGGCAACACATAGCAGTAGGACCTAACAAATTGGCAACTTTCCAAAGAAATAGACCACCCATGATTACTCCTTCAATGGCAAAAAAACCGCTCACCACTGCTACCTTACCAGACTCGGTGCAAGCTATTCCTACAACCGAAACCCTTTCGCAGAGCTTGTTTACCCGAATGTTGCATGCTGCCTTTATATCCCTGAACATTTTACACCCCAATCTCACAAAGTCTTGTTGGCATTGTTACGATCCCAGACCACCCTTTTACGAGGGAATAGGTTCCCATAAAACATTTGAGTACTACCAGGAAGACAATCCCAAACAGTGTAAGTGGAATGCCCCCAGCAAAGGAATCACCCTAGAAATAATCTCAGGCTATGGAGTTTGCATAGGAAACAAGAGCATTAAAACCCAGAATAAAGAGCTGTGTAGCCCCTCTATCTACTTAGACCAACATAAGAAGTGGGCCATTCCTGCGTCAGGGAATATATGGGCTTGTCACATCACCGGGCTTACCCCCTGTGTCTTTATTCCGTATTTCAATAAATCTAACAATTTCTGTGTTCAAGTCGTTGTCATCCCCAGGATCCTTTATCACACAGATGATGAGGTCATGCTGCACTTCGAAGCCGAACCACACTGAGTAAAACAAGAAATAGCAACCACTATCAGCCTAGCAGTACTGCTGGCCCTTGGAGGAACAGGTGCAGCCACTGGCATCACATCATTAGCCACACAAAAACAAAGCCTGCAGCAGTTGCAGCTAACCATAAATTAAGACCTCCTTGAACTTCACAAAAAACATTTTAAAACTAGAAGAATCCCTGTTTTCCCTGTCAGAGATGGTCCTTCAAAATAGGTGAGGTCTAGAGCTCCTGCTAATGCAGCAGGGAGGACTATGCTCCGCCCTAAACGAAGAGTGTTGCACCTTTGTGAACCACTCAGGTCCCATCCGACGATCCATGGCTGAGCTCAAAAGTAGACTCGAGCGTCACAGTTACGAGTTCCAACAGCAGAACTAGTTTAATTCCCTTTTCAGCCAACACCCTTGGATTACCCCCATAGTTTCTACCCTAATAGGACCTGTTATTGTTATAATGCTTGCCCTCATGTTTGGACCTTGTTTGCTCAACAAAGTCACCCAGTTTGTTAAAGCTCGGTTAAGCCGAATTGATATTATGCTTTTGCAACAAAGACAGCTAACTTAGAATAATCACAAAGCTAGTTTAACCTAACAATTCAGTTTGCTTGCATGTTACTAATAAGTTACTTACCCAAGTTGTAGTTGTTGCGTTTGCATAAATGTAAGTTTAATTGTTCAGGGGGGAAATGCAGGTAGCCACAACCGCTCGGAAGATCTCGGGTTGTACGAGGAGACAGGGCCCCTTCCTCTCCATAGCGTTGCTAAATTACAGAACCATAAACAAAGTAACGCGGGTGCGTGGAGGTTACTTAAGAGCGTGCGCACAGGAAATAAACGCATTTTGCCATTCACCATATTGGTGTGATGTGTGATCTGTCCGGCAAGGTTGTAAGTGCACCGTGGTCTCGCTCCTAACCAGGTCGCACTAGCCTCAGTCAAAGGCAACATAGTGTCCAAAGTCACAGTTTTTTATCTAGGTAGGAAAGACTTGGCTCCTCCCCCTGGCTAGAGCTTCTCCAATGGGATGATGTAATTTTATCAGGCATACAGTGGGACTTAATGGCCCATTAACAGATGATATCTTCCTGGATGGAGGATGGGTTGTGGAAAAGATAAAGATGATTGTCCCCATTTGTCTTAAAGATGGCTCATTAGCAGACAATAGTCTCACTGAGATAAGGAATCACTGCCCCACTCGGCTTTCAAAAGATGGTGATAGAATACACATTTCTGACCACATCAACCCAACATACCTACCTGGAACAAACTCCAGTAGCTTTATAAACTTTCCATAAATTATTGTCACTGAGGGCAGCACAATAGCTATTCTAACTTGTGTTCCTCTACTGTAGAAACTACGTGTTATGAACACTATTGGAGCTATCTCTGGATAAGAAAATAAGCGTAGGGACCAGAAAGGCATTAAAACCTCAAAAAGGCCAAGGGACCCCAGACACATGAAGGCCTCCACCTGAGAGACATAATGAATTCAACCAACATGATTATGCCTGGTTTACCCCGATACAGAGTAAGTACAACCAAAATGCAGTCAAGAAAAGGCTGTTTTTTCCACTTTCTCAAGTCATGTGTTGGGTGCCAATAAATATTTATCCCAGTTTAGGGCAAATTTGGGAAGGAACCTGCGATTGCTTTCTCTAGGAAACACATTCAAGCAGTGTCTCCCCCAGCTGGTTCAGGGAAAATATTTCCTGGGAAAGAAGTGGAAAAAAACCCCTTTAATTTAACAGGCAAAGCACTTCCCAGCACAAAAATGAACTAAACAACAAAACCTCTCACCACTCTGACGAGATGAAAAATTCAAAAGAGTCCCTTCTGTGGGTTGCAGCCCAGCTCACTCTGGCTGTTCTCAGTTCCTCCGGCACTGGGAAATGCTGCAAGCTCAGCCCAGGCCTAGTGTGTCACAGGTGCCAGCTCCTGATGATTTTCTGGGATTTTCAGTCCAGAGCATGTTCAAACAATTCCAAGGAAAAGGGAAAAAAATACAGTCCAGTGAACATCTTTGCCTCAGCTAGCCAGAAAAAACTAACCAAAGGCAAAGGAGAGCTCTCTCTGTTGTCCACTGCAGACAACAGAGTCTGTGTGAAGGATGCAGGGGAGCAAGTGCAGTTCCTGATAACAAACTCTGCACTTCTTCCCTCCCCCTTCAGTCCTGGAATCAGTCTTAAAGCTGCAGAACTCGATATTCAACACCAACAGAGCAGACAATTTGGGGATACAAGCATCATAAAGCACCCCAAGACAAGGTCTCTGAACTATGCCCTATAGTGATGTTAAGCAGCTTTTATATATATATATATATATATCATTTTCCTATAGTTGTTTGATATTGTTTCATTCCTAATGGCAGAGGAAAATTTGGTCTCTGACTACTGAGCTAGATAATGATAGTCTAGATGACTGTGAGGGCAAGTGAAAAAGGACCTGGGATTACAGAGTCAGGTTCCCATGTCTTATCCCTGAAAAGAGAAATTGGCAAGACACAGATTTCTAAACAAGACAAAAGTACACCTCTTTGGCAGAGAATCTTCTCTCTTGTTAACCACAGTTTCCCCTTTATCTGGTGCTGGTGAAAGCCTGAAAAGGAGAAAGACATGTGAGAAATGTCGGTATCATGCAGTATTATAGGAATTTTGATTCTTCCAGGTATTGAAGGTACACTAACAGGTCTATCATTTCTTGGATGTTCCGAAATATTCTTGTCGTAAACTGAAATCCTGTGGTTTCCAGTTGGGAAGTAGATGATTAAGGGGTCCCATAATGTCATCCAAATAACTATTTTGCTGGCCATTATATATACCTAAGTGCAGCCAGAGTATGTCAGAAAATGAAAAATATTTACTATAAACGGTTTAGGTTCCTTCTTTTTTTTTTTTTTTTCCTTCACGTTTCATTCTTCTGCTGTTGTACATGGATCCAGGGAGAGACAGAACATGGTTTGAGCAAGCTATAGTGAAAAAACGTAATGTAACATGCTATTTTGGGTTGATGTGGCCAGAAATGTGTATTCTATCACCATTGCTGAAACCGGGTGGGGTAGGGACCCTTATCTCCGTGGCACATATTATCTGCTAATGGGCCATCTTTAAGACCAGGTGGGGCAATCATCTTTATCTTTTCCACAACTCATCCTCCCTCCAGGAAGATATCATCTGCTAATAAGCCATTAAGTCCCACTGTATGCCTGATAAAATTACATCATCCTATTGGGAGATGCTCCAGCCAGGGGGAGGAGCCAAGTCTTTCCTACCTAGATAAAAACTGAGACTTTGGACACCAAGATACCATCTTTCCACTGGATTCCAAAGGAAAAGGGGACCTTTTCCATATTATTCCTGGACCTTCAGAGGAAAACTGCACTCTTCTACAGGAACACTGCTTCAACTAGCCACATCTGCCACTGGAGGAGGACTGCAGCCACCATTTAATTGGACTGCTACCAATACTGTGATTAATGGGGTGTGAGTTTGTATTCTGACTCTGTCAGTGTTTTTTGGGATTGTTCTTTGTAATACTGCATTTCTATTTTTATTTTCCTAGTGAAGAACTCTTTTTCCTAATTCCCATATTTTTCCTGAGAGCCCCTTAATTTCAAAATTATAATAATTTGGAGGGAGGTGGTATACATTCTCCATTTCAAAGAGAAGTTTCTGCTTTTATTGGCAGACACCTGTCCTTTGAACTAGGTCACATGCTCATATCCCTGTAAGCACTAAAGTGTACTAGCATCCCAGTGTTCCCCAGTGCTGCTGGTTGGACACTGAGAAGCCTTCATAGAAGAACAGTGGTCTGCCTGAACTTCTGAGACTCAGGCATAGGAAGTCCCAACCAGTTCCTGATCTGACAGGGACACTCAAATATAGTATCTATATGTGCACTAATGGGTGTGATGACACTTAAATGTTGGTATGTGAAAAACACACAGATTTGTGCCTTAAATAGCCCCAGAAATTTTCACCTGAGTGTTTTCATTTCAAGAAACCCTTCTCAGTTCAGTCCTTAGATTGAAGTGATTTCTATTCATGGCTTTCAGCTTTAGGAGAATGCCTTAAATATCAAAATTGTTCAATATATGTTCATCTGTCACTTTTCTTATGAAAGGCAGACAAATTATCGGCAAAGAAAAAGACTATATAAGTGACGAATGACCATGAGTTCAGTAACTCCAATAGTGATAATTTGATATGGAATTCTTTCTCACATTTCAGTAAGACAAAGATACATATTTGTCTTTACATAGATTTTTAAGAAGAAAAACTCAGTTGAATTAATATCAGTATTCTTCCATAAACTTAGATTATTCTTTTAATAAATAAATGTAATGCACAAATGCAACTGACATTTTAATGAACTTTGTGAATTACCTTGTTTATCTTTTTGTTTTGTACAAATTCATGGTTAGGAACAAAAGTACTAATATTTTTCTTTAAATGCTGTATGAGCATCTTAATTAATGATCAGTACTATTTTAATTTCCTAATTTTTTATATATAGATAAAGGACTATGAAAGGTGTTGTTTTGGGTTTTTTTATTCTATGCTGCATTAAAAAAGTGCTCATTTCCCTTATCTAGGGCAATTTACAGATTTCTTACTTACAGAATCATTTATAATCATAACATTCTGCCACATCAACCTCTTTAAGCATGACTATAATTTAAGTATGGACTTGGGGAAATATTTTTGAATCTTGATTTGTTTGTTTCTTTGTTTTTTGTGTTTTGTGTTTTGGTTTGGTTTGTATTTTTCCTTGACAGAAAATGTCTTTTGTCAGTTTATCTGAAGCTGGCTGTACCTCCAATACAGCAGACACAGCATTTGACATTAAGTCATTAATTAAGTCATCCTCTTGATAAAAGCAAAATTCCTCCAAATCAGAAGAGAGTCACATAGACAGTCATGATTCCTACTCATCATTATGGGCAGTTCTACCTGAATGCCAATTTTCTTGACAACAAGAAAGAAAAATAAAAATATTTCAGATGCTGAAATGGTTCATGCCTCAAGCATTGTTATGAAGGAGTTTTGCTCATTATGGCAAGATCTGTATAAAGAAGAACCACGAAAGTCCACCACTCCTTGAAGATGCCCAACTAGAATTTTGGACTGTGAGCTATATCACTTAGATAAGATGAAGCGCACACAATTGTTCAATCATCTCAGGTCTAGGGAGAAACAAACAAAGCTGAGGGAACATAATACATCCACAAGAAAGCCAAACACAGCAGAAAATCCTCCCCTGATAAGGTTTGGGGTGGGGGAGACCACAGCCAAAACAGGTCAGGTTTACACAGACTGCCCCAAAAACGAGGTGGGCAGGAGTAGGAGGTTTTGGATGTGTGGATTAACTTCTGGACAGAGGCACTGAACACCCATCCTGCCTTACACAAACCAACCCAGCTCTGAAACCCCAACCCCAGGAAAGCCACATCCATGGGGCATTCACATAGGAGGCAGCTGACAGGATGTCATAATCCATGAAAGACCCCCGAAGTTCTCCTCAGACTCATTCCTGAGGCCTTGCACCACAGCACTGCATATGATGCAGAATTGTGCAACAGACCCAGAGACTGCCACAGGACACTGTGTCAAACTGCACCCACCCCCTCCAGGGGAGATACCTGGGCATTCTCACCTGGCCTGATTGTATATTAATCAATTAGCTCTTATGCTTTTTGGTCGACCCTGAATCACCACCAGAAATACTACCTGGACAAGATCATTGGGTTGCCATTGGGATCCTTGATGAGGTGATATATTCTTTAATCTGTCTCTATCACTCTCTTTCTGTCCCCCTACACACTTCTTTCCTCTTTATCTTTCTTTCTCACTCACTCTCTCTCTCCCCCTGCCCCTTCTCTCACATATTCACTATTAAATGAAATCCATACTACTGGCGTTGGCATATGAACTCATTTGCCCTTTAATTTGGGCAGAGGCATTTCTAATAACTTTAAAAAACAGGTCACAACAGCAATAAATGGCAGGAAATTCATTATATTTTGGTTCTGCACAAAAAGACCCTGCAGAATTAATGGGAGAATACCCCAATAGCTTTGCCTTCTTTTACTTTTATGTGGCCTTAATTCAAAGTAATATCAGTGTTTGTAATAAAATCAGCATGTCACATTTTTCTACTTTAGATGTGACCAAAATTGTGGAGACTTTTAGTACACACACACACACGAGAACTATGCAAAATAAATTGCTAAAAGATGAAAATAAAGTGGAAGAAAGTTAAGAATCCCATCACAAGATTAGCTAATGGCAGAAAAGGAAGATGACTTGAGCATATTCCCACCCACCAGGTTACATATATATATATAGCAAACCAGAAGAGCCAAATGGTTAAGGAACAGCCAGACTGGCTGTGGGCAGGAAATAGGTATGTTTTTCACAACATTGATCTGAATGTGTTTGGAACTTAATTTTAATAGATAGTGCAGCTCTGATTTGAGCTAAAATTGATGTAATTTTATTAGTGACTGTATAATTCTACTGTCTATATCCCAACCCAAACTCCTCAAGTCTAGCAGCCTTGCTCAAAAAATGATATAGTTAAAAAAATAAATAATAATTTTTAAAAAGGTCAGGAAAATATTTTTTATTATGTTTCTCTTCTGGTAACTAGTCACACTAGTTAACTGTGTAACTAGTCTTTGTTTTCCCATTGCATTATCTGGTTTTCAGGAAAAAATGTGACCAGATAGATGAGTTTTGCAGAGGGAAGGCAAAAAGATGGGAGGCATGGCTTGTTCTTCTGGTTTTTTCTTTAACATAGGTCATATTTACAATATATTATAAAATATGTACTATATACACATAGTCCCTTAATGCAAAAGGTGAGAAGGCGTGTACCCTGTGCTGTGTATTCAAACTGCATCGAGTTCTAATCTTATAGAATAATTTTGACAAAATAAGACCCATCATGATTTTTTTTTATCTGTGTTGTTGCTTTGGGTTTTGTTTTTTCATTGTTCTTCATTTTGCTTTTAACCACATACAAGAAAAACTATTTGTTTGAATGCCAAAAAAACACTAATTTGTGAGAGACTGATAAAGATATCATAAAGATCTTCCTTCAGGGAATTATTGTCATCTGTTAAGCTGATTCAGAGGAACAAAAAGAATTTCAGCTTACTTCTGCTACAGTGAATGACTAAAACCAAAGCAATATCAGCTATTTAGGATTGTCTTAGCCATATCAGGGTAAGCTCATTGGAGCTTACTTTTTGAGACCTGGAAATGTGATACATTGGATAGAAGACGAAAAACTTCTAATCTGCTTCCCACTCTGAGCAAAAATACAGTTTAAAATATATCAATCCACCCACAGAGACAGTAATGTGGAATACAAAATCCCTTTCTCACTAACCAATGATATAGTCAATACAGATGATAAAGTGATAAAGGAATAGACCCTTTTTTTTTTCCTGTGTGACTTTTACCAAAATATGATGCTCTTGAGGGTTTTTTTTTAAAAATAACTTTTTGTCCCCTACTATGGAAGCTTAGACAGAGACTACTGTGGATTTGGATGTAGTTTGATAACCAAGATGCCTTGGCAAGAGCAAACAGAGCTTTGAAGATTGAATTAAAACTGGTGACAGAGATGATGATTGAATCAAGTAGAAATGTTGCAAAATGCATAAGTTTGTTTGTGTGATGTTTAACCTAATTAATGCAGTAAAATATTACTAGCCTTCCGAGAATGGTATGTATGCATACGTAGCTCACAGAAAATTCAGACTCTGAATCACCAGTCAGTAGTCTCTCTCTCTCTCTCTGAATTGTATATAATTGGTGCCCCATGTGAGGAGAAGGACTGGCCTACCCAGCGATATTTGGCAAGCTTCTGGAACTGATCATGGTGGTAAAAGGACCCACAGTCACCTGTCGTGCTGCAATGTGACAGGTGAGCTGGAGGAACTGAGCTATGTAATAGATCATGTCTGAGGAGAGAGACATCTACGAAACCATGCTCACTCTTTGGGGCTGTCCCATCCTAAAGCACAACCTTAAGTCACTTTGACGATGCGTGTATAAGGTATGTTATAAAATAACTCGTGTTGGTTTGTAATTATTGTGAAATAAATCACATTTGTATAAATAAAAGAAATAATAAGGAAACTTTAGAACACAAACTGCAGAGGGAAGAGCAGGGATTGACTCATGAAAATTGCAACGCTGAACCAGTCAACAAAAACTGAAGAACCCAAATTAGCAAGTTAATAGAAATGGCCTCCAGTGGAGATAGCCCTTTCAGAAACTGTCCAGGGAACACCCAGGCAATGAACACTTGAGAAGTATTGCTAATCAAGATAATTGGAGTCATCAGGGAAAACTACATCTCAATACCTGGTTCCCGTAATCCAAAAATCTGCATTCACCGAAATTCATCGCTTCTCAGAAATGGTTTTGTCCAACCCAATGAAGAAAAAGAAAACTACATGAATGTGCGAAACTGCGAAAAGAAAGGAGGACCTCTGCTCCAGACTAGAAAAAATTCCTGCATAAAACCAGGACTGACCAAGAAGACATTCGTGAAGATAGGGAAATGCGATGCGATAGAGGTCAGATCAGAGTGTGTTCACCGGCGCTGATCCCTGACTTTTGTTCTTTCCGATGTTGGCTGTTGAGGACCGTATTTCAGTTGCAAAATCAAAATCGCTATTTGATCATACTTAATTCGGCTTGATCTTTTTATTATTTATCACGTTTCCTGATATCACCCTTCTACTGTTTTTGCCCTCTGCTACTGGGCCAAGGTGTTAAACACTATAATTTAGCTACTATGGGAAAGGAGCTGGCAAGACATATGCTCCCAGCCTGGAGGGGGATTTTTGAAACATCGAAACATTTTAAAACATCTTGCTTTTTAAGCAAGAGCAGTCTCAGACTGTATCCTCTGTGGATGCCACCAGCTCGCTGCCCAGCTCTGATTCTCCCTGTCCGCCTGAAACTGGCTACTGGATACTGAAGAGCGACTGCAGCCATCAACCTCTCCCTCAGCCTAGACAAAGGAGTGGAAGGCATTCTGTCTCATGGTCGTTAGCAGCCTATATTGCAGACAGTGGCTCTAACAGTGAGGAGGAGAGGGTCCCCTTCCACCTGGGATCAATACATCCAGATGCTGAGCCTGACTTATTCTCTCCTGACTCCCATGAAAACTGGGTGCGATTAAAGAAAAATGGTCTGAAGAAGGGGGATCTTGATATCATAGCAAAAATAGTCATGCCAGTCATGTTTCACGGCACCAGGGGAAATACAAAGCAGTGGGAACTGTGATACAGTACAAGCACTTTGTTCATTAAAACTCCTAGTAAGGAATAACAAATTTCAGCAGGAGGTGAGACGGGTATAGACTTTGACCACATAGTTTCAAATCACTGGGTATGTATGTATGTCATGTTTCAGCATGATTTATACTGAAACTAGCGGCTGTTTAACCAGTTTTTGAAGACTTTCCCCTAGGCTAGGAGGAATAAACAAGAAAAAACCTGGCGCCTTTCCCCTGCTGCGATCACCAGAAGACAAGATTACGACCCCCCGCAGCAACGAGCCTTGCGGATGCAGAGTACTCCAGGGAAGGACATGTCAGCTGAATTAGAACTGCACAAAAAGACCATGGGGAGAGGGGGAAACCGCTCGCCGTTTGTGGAGCAGTGCCTCCCGGCCGCCCAGCGCTGTTTGCTCACTGCCGCTTGCTGTAGTAAACTTTAATTGATTAGGACTGATTCGATTTGGTTTTCATTCTCAGCCTATAACAGGAATCCCTCCGTTATTCAGAAATTAAGGAACTTCGTTGTGCAGCTACAGAACACAGGCTGGTATCTCCCTACTTTGCTAATCTTTTATAATCTACCTTGTCAACTCATTTTATGACCTGTCATGATTTAGAGGTGTAACATATAATATAATGTAATTCGTGTAAAGTTGTAAATTAATGTAGAATAAGCCAAGTTTGTATGCATAAAGTAATAAAAACTTAAAAACAAAAAGCTGCAGGGAGAGGAACAGAGATTGCTTAGTCACAACACTGTAACTTCCAACAAAAGCTGAAGAGCTTGGGTTAGGGAGACAATAGATGTAGCCGTGGTGGAGATGGTTCTGTCCAGGGAACGCCAGAAAGATAAGAGCCCGATAAGCACCCACAATTGAGGTAATCAGAGCCATCAAGAAAAATTCATCTGAATGCCCTTTTCCAGTAAACCAAAATCTACAAGTTACATCTCAATCCCATCTTCTTGTAAACCTGAACTTGCCTTCATCAAAATTCATCATCTCCCAGGATATGGTTTTGTCCAGTTCAACGAGGTGAAAGAAAACTACATGAATATGCTGAACGACAAGAGAAGACAAAAGTCTCTGCTCCAGGCAAGGAAAACTGTATACAAACTGGACTAACTAAAGCGGGTTTGTGGACATTTGGGGATTCAGAGCGATAGAGTTCGAATCATTGTGTGTTCACCCGATGCCGACCCCAGGCTCATAATTGTCCTTTTTGATTGTGGCTATCGAGGACCGTGTTTCGGTCACAAAATATATATTGCCTACTTTAATAATATTTAATTAGGTTGATCTCGTTTTTATCTATATCAAAAGGACTGGAGAACTTATTATTATTACCCCAACCCAGTATACCATATTCTGATGCTCATCGGAAAAGGGGGTTAGAAGCTTTGCTTGTTAAATCTGTGGGACTTACTAATCAGAGCGGACCCCAGCAAGCCCCAGCCCAGCTGCCACAAGCAGCCTTCACCAGACTGTTACAGGTAATAAATGAATCAAACCGAATTAAAGGCTTAATTGGCAAATTTTATTTTCGTGACCTAAAATACGGTTCTGGAAAGCCACAACCAGAAAAAAAACAACACCGAGCCAGGGTTCGGAGTTGGGTGAACACACGATGCTACCCAGCCTCTATCACACTGGGTTCCCCTGGTGTTCACGCCGCCGTCTTGGTTGGCCCCCTTTTTATACTGTTTTTCATAGCGTGGAGCGGGACAGTTCTTTGTTTCTTTCAAATTCGGCTCTGGTGTCTACACAAGACAGCGTCCTTCCTGCTCCTTGATGAGATTTTGTGTCCCTTGTGTATTGCTTTTAGGTGGTTGATTTAATCTTTACGGGGACCAGAGTCGGGGAATGCAGTCGGGGGGGGGGGGGGGGGGGGGGGAGGTGATGGGATTTTCGGGAAATGCTGCTCCCCTGTGAGTTTCTGGGCTTCCCCAGGAGAGAGGTACTTATCGGTAGCAGTCCAGTCTGTAGATATGCTAATTTACCTAGTTCTGAGTCAATTAATGCCTTTGCCTGTGGTTTGTTTATTTTTGTTTAGCAGACTTATTTTATACAAAACATGAATTACGATATGGTATATATATATATCACAATCCCTCCCCTTCTATATAAACACATTAATTCGTGTTCCCTTTTTTAATTCTCTTTAGATTTTTCACTGCCATCCCATTTTTCTACTGACTGTTTTCAATAATTTGTATAGGGGAGCTGATTTCTTTCTATCTATTCTTTAAATTTTGTTAGTGCCTCTATTGCCCTGGTGTTCATCTCCCCTCTTCCTAATTTTATTATTTTGGAGGCTTTACCACTCACCCTTCCCGATGCAAGTTTAGGATCCATGGGCATAGCTGCAATTTGCATGCCCTGTACCACCGAGTGTATTAGTCTAATAAAACAAAGTATTAAGCATGGTATGAATATGATTTTTGCCAATGAACACACAATAAAGAACATTACCTTTTTAGTATTGTTATAACACAATTGATTCACCTGAAAATAAGCCACAAATACCGATTTTCTTTTTCTTTTTTTTTTTTTTTTTCCCTATCCAAACCGTACGATTGCATTATTCACATATGGGAAGAGGTGTCTGGCTTGCACTTCTTTTGTGAATGTTGAGAGCAAATGTCTCTGATTGTCTGTTTCTGTTTCTTGCCTTGGGATCATAACATACCATTTTCTCCCCCAATTTACACTTTACATGCTGAGTGACATTAAGGGTGCAATGCCCCTCCTTCCCCTCAGGGGTGCAATTAGCTAGGACAGGGTGAGCAGGGGTACTAATTCGTGTGCACTCCCCACACTCATTATGGCTTTGTATTGCAGGACTCAGGGCATTCTCTGGGTATGCAGTAGTCAGAGGATACATGACTAGGCTCAGGCTCACCAGGACTCCCCATAGGTGTACTTCTCTGCCTCTGTCTACGCCCACCAGGTTGCTGCTGGCGGCGAGGGAAACCATCTTCTTGGCAGCTGAAGTATTTTTCAGGGGACCAATGTGAAGTCCGAACTGCATACTGTCCCTTAAAGGCATTCCACCTTGATAATTTTACTGTATCTGTCCAGCAAGGTACTTTATTTGCTCTCCGGCACTCAATTTCCAAAATTACCATCCTGCAATTTAGTTTTCCCCTAATCCTGTGTTGGTACAAGCGAAACCACTTGTTCAACTCCGGTTCAATAATATTTAATTAGGTGGCAAGTATTAGAATTCGGTCAGTCAGAGACAGCTCTTCCTCAACCCACTAAGTACAGAGACCCCTAGGCCTGATTCCCCATATACAATGTGTGACCTAAATTTTACGACAAATCTGGCACCTGAAATGAACACAAGGAAAATACCTGTACCCAGGAACTGAACACCTTATCTGATATAAGGTGCTCGTTAACTTGTTCGACGCAATTGTACCTTGAGGTTTCTAGGTGGGAGGTCACTTTCCACTCGGATGTTTCTTCTCTTGCATAGCTTCTAAGATTTGCTTTATTAATTCCCCATGAATTAATCCTCATCCTCGAGTGTTTATTAACCCCCTTTCCTCCCAAATTTTCCCAAAAGTGTGGACCACCCTAAAGGCATATTTTGAATTTGTGAAGATTGTTTACCTTTTCCCTTTTAATCTTTTTAATGCCCGAAAAACCGCATATAATTCACATGCTTGAGCAGACCAGCTTGCACTGAGGGGTCCTGATTCAATTACTTCCCCTGTTTTTCCATCCATGATTTCATACCCCGACCTTCTCTTTTCTTCTATTACCCTAGCTGACCATCCACAAACTATTTTTCCCCCCTTCGAGTTCCTCCTCCTCCAAGTCTGTTCTGATTTTTGTCTGCAATTCCACTATTTCCGCACACTCGTGGGTTGGTCCCTCTGATGCTTCCCCATACAAGAATTGAGCTGGATTCAATGCAGTGGTTGTTCGTAGTTTTAAATTATGTGAGTGTATTAGTATGGCTTCATATTTTAACAATTTAGCATCCGTGAGCCACTTATCTGCTTTTTGTTGTAATATATTCCTCACGTCATGAGGAGTATACACCACTAACAAGGCTCCAAATGTTACTTTTTTATTTTTTTTCTTCTTTCACCAGTAATGCTGCTGCCACAATTGCCTGTAGGCAAGTGGGCCAACCCCTGCTTACTGGGTCTAGAAGCTTTGATACATATCCCACCGGTTTCTTAGATTCATTTTTATGTGTATGGGTTCTATTTCTAATTTCCCCACCTCCCCTTGTGTGTGCCAAACCCTTGAATCAACTCTATTCTCCTCCTCTGTTGTTAGTCTAAATAAACGTACCATAAGCTGAGAACTTTCCACAATTAGACTTATTTCTAATGTTATTATCAAATCCCTCCCCAACAGGTTGTAATTCGCTTCTTCAACTAACAACAGATTCCCTAAACAAAACCTCGTTTCAGATTCTATTTCAACATCTTTAATTACTAGTACCCTAAAAGGTTCCCCTTTTGCTCCAATCACCATCACAGTTTCCTTACTTATAGAACATCCTGAAGGCAGCTGTTGGACGGTGCTACGCTCAGCACCAGAGTCTACTAAAAATATCAAAATTAGTTTTTCGGGTCCTATCCTTGGTTTTACCAGGGGCTCCAGGGATGTTCTGGACCCTAAATGAAAAAGCCCCCAACACCTCTTTTCCTCCTGGAACATTTTCTCGTCTTTCATCCGCTTCCTACAGTCCCTCTTAAAGTGACCTTTCTTCCTGCAGTAGAAGCACTCCGGAGCCTCTCTCCGTCCGGCCGCCTGTTTCATCTGGGAGGGGCCTCGTTTCCCCTGGTCTGCTGGCTCGGTGCCCGTCCTGAGCTGTCCCGAGCCTGCTCCTACTTTTGTGCCTCCCTTACGGCAGCCACTAAAAACTTTGCCTGTGCCTTTTGTTGCTCCTCTCCCCTACTCATATAAACCCGATGCGCCTCCCTCAATAATTCCTGCAGTCCTTTCTCTTGCTAATCGTCCATTTTTTCGAGCTTCCTCCGTATATCCTCCCAAGATTTTGCAACAAATTGTGTTTTTAGGAGGACCTCCCCTATAGGAGAGTCAGGATCCGTCCCTGAATACATTCGGATAGTTTGTCTCAATTTCTCAAGCCACTCAACTGGCATCTCATCCCTCCCCTGACATTGTGCTAGGGCATTGCTTATGTTCTGCAATTTGGGAACAGCCTCCCGTATACCCTGTATTACCATGCTTCTTAATTCTATCATTCTTAACCTGCTTTCTTCTGTCTGTGCGTCCCATTATGGTCTCATGCTCGGCCACCCCTGGTCCCCATGTCCTCCCTGGGGGTTTCTGCCCTCCCAGTCCCGAATAGCGGCTTGCCTTATCATGTCCCGTTCCTCGACATTGAACAATGACCTCAATATGGCATTAATATCATCATATGTGTATACGCTAGTTCCTAAGAACTCGTCTAACCGGTTTGCGACACCTATCGGGTCATTCATTAGACTGCCCATATCTTTCTTAAATGCTCTCACGTCTGCGGTGTTAATTGGTATGTGTACAAATCCGATGACCCCCGGGGCAATGGGCACTTCCCTTAAAGGAAGGAATTTATGTTCGTCTGTGTCATCCCCACTATGGTCATTGTATACTTTTTTTGTTTTGTGTCGGGTCCGGCTTGCTGGCGGGGATCCGCTTTCTCCGGCAGCAAGAATTGTTACTTTATGTCCCAGGACGGGGGGAGCAGGGGGTGGGTGAGGCGCCGCTGCAGCCGGTGCCTGGGGGATTGGGGAGTGGGAGGGGTGAGGCATAGGTTGGCATGAGGGGTTAGCTGATTTCTCTGGGGTTTTTCCCTGAGGTTTGCTTTTTTTCTGTCCCTTTTTCTCTAAAAGGTTCCCCCCCCCCCCCCCCCCCCCATGCTACTTTTGTTACGCCTACTTACCGTGTTTTCTGCCGGGACCACCTCCCGGTCCGGGTACGACCGTACTGAAGTTTAAACTTTATTTCAATGTTTCCAATCTACTCACGTCACACGGAGAACCGTTGCGTGGAGTTTTTCGAAAGGAGATGAGCTCTCTTTTCCTTTTCCCGGGCTTGTCCTGCCCTAGGATCTGAGAGGTTTACCAATTCCCAATTCCGGGGAATGTACCTTCCCTCCCGATCCTCCCCGTGACCGACCCCCAAAACTTCCCCAAGTTTTAGGTTTGACACGAGAAAGAGTTAATATCACATTACGATCGCTTCCCCCTCAACCGACCACACCCCTTGCGGGATAATGGAACTGCGATTTTGGGGTCCGCACTCGCTTCGTGATAAAATCACGTCTCAATCACGCGCTCAGTCACACCTCACTCAACCACGCAATACTTACGGCTCCTTTTCCTGCGTGGATTCTTTGTGCACGTCGAGTTTTATGAGAAAAAAACGTTGCTGCGGTTTGTCCGAGAGCTCGGGGCCCAACGTTTCCCTTTCCGATTGTGGCTTTTCGAATTTTTAGTTCGGGATCCTGGCTGGCTTCGGGGAATTCCCCAATTCCACCAGGTCGCTGAAGTCAGCGAGGCGCCTCCTGGTTGGAAAGGGGGCACCCCCCGAACCCAAAATCAGGATCACGTCGGGGTCACCAAGATTGTTATAGGTAATAAACGAATCAAACCGAATTAAAGGCTTAATTGGCAAATTTTATTTTCGTGACCTAAAATACGGTTCTGGAAAGCCACAACCAGAAAAAAAACAACACCGAGCCAGGGTTCGGAGTTGGGTGAACACACGATGCTACCCAGCCTCTATCACACTGGGTTCCCCTGGTGTTCACGCCGCCGTCTTGGTTGGCCCCCTTTTTATACTGTTTTCCATAGCGTGGAGCGGGACAGTTCTTTGTTTCTTTCAAATTCGGCTCTGGTGTCCACACAAGACAACGTTCTTCCTGCTCCTTGATGAGATTTTGTGTTGCTTTTAGGCGGTTGATTTCATCTTTACGGGAACCAGAGTCAGGGAATGCAGTCCAGGGGGGAGGTGATGGGATTTTCGGGAAATGCTGCTCCCCTGTGAGTTTCTGGGCTTCCCCAGGAGAGAGGTACTTATCGGTAGCAGTCCAGTCTGTAGATATGTTAATTTACCTAGTTCTGAGTCAATAAATGCTTTTGCCTGTGGCTTGTTTATTTTTATTTTGCAGACTTATTTTATACAAAACACGAATATATATGGTATATATATATATATATCACAAGACCATTGCCAATCTACAACCCACCACATCAGGAAGTGCTGAACTGGATCTGGCACATAGCAACATTACTTAATTCATCTGTTAATTTATTTCCCCTATGAGTTTCAGACCACCATGACAGTGCATGCATGCATTGTTTTAAGCCAGGTCATCCACCTCTTTGATGGGACTGTTTGTTATCCCTGGGGCTATAGACTTTGATAACGAGATTATGATCATGGCCCAGTCACTTAGACCACCTTGCATGGTTCCCAAAGGAACTCGAATAGCTCAATTGATTTTACTTTCTCAGACCAGGAGTGTATCTTTCACAGACGTAACAGGAAAAGAGGGTTTGTGTCTACAGGAATACCCAAGTATGCTGGGTACAGCCTATATTAGAACAGCGTCCCACATTCCTATGTATCCTGACATTAAAAGGACAAAAGATAGCACTTGTCGGTTTCTCAGACACGAGAGCTGACCTTACTCTCAAGCTCTCTCAAGCCAAAGGTGCCTCACAATAGACCTTGCTGAAGAGCCCCAAAGCACTTTCAGGCACTGGGGAAGCAGCCTTAGCTGTCAAAGCCACAACTTGATACAGATCAATGGCCCCAAGAGATATCTCTCCTCAGTCAAACAGTTTTTATTACCAGTTGCTTGCCTTTTACTCTAGAGTTTTAAAAAGTTGTTTTGTTTTGTTTTGTTTTTTTTGTTTTTTTTTTTTTTTATTGTGAAACTTTCGGTACAGCTATTTAGCCATTCAATTGTAATTATTCTTCCTTGACACGTTCAAGTATACCTAAGGACCACAGATAGAGTAAACAGTAGCCTACTCTTTAGAATAAACTGAGCCCTTTGTAACTGTTTGTATGCAAGGATGAGTCTTACACATCCACTACCTAACCAAGTTACTTGTGTAAAACTCATTTTTACGGTTTTAGCCTTCAACATTTATATCCCATTACTTTTATTAGGCCAAACTCAAATCTATTGTACAAGTATTCTTAAAAAAGATGCAGCAGTTGAATTCCTACAGTAAATTCATCTTTCTACTATCCCAATACAGTGGTTTACTTGAATGTTTAACTGCTGTATGACAAATTTTCAGTAACCTTTTTGTAATGATAGAGTCAAAATTAATTCAGATTCTGTTAAGGTTAAATACCTGTCTTGGTTTTGGGCAAATTTGGGAGAAAACTTCCAAAGAGCCTGCCCCCCCTCAGGAACCAACCCCAAGCGGCCCCTATCCCAACTGGTTTGGGAAGGAATTTCCTCAGAGAGAAATGAAAAAAAACCTGTTTATTCAATAAGCATAGCACCAAAAAAAAAAAAAACAAAAAACAAAAAACAAAAAAAAAAACCAACCCAAACCCCCAAAAAACCCCAAACAAACAAACAAACAAAAAACCCAATACTGAACAACAAAACCTGTCACTGCTCTGAAGAGATGACAGATTCATAAAGTCTCTCTCCTGTGGTGGTAGCTCAGCTCAGTCTGTTATCAGTCCCTCTGGTGCTGGAAAATGCCACTGCCAGGCGAGGCCCGGATGGGCCGCAGGTGGAAGCTCCTGGAGCTCCCCCCAGGTCCCCAATCCAGAGCAGGTTGAAATAATTCCAGGGGGAAAAAAAGAAAAAAACTTTCCAGAGAACTTCTCTCCTTAAGGTAATCAAAAACTATCAAAAAGCAAAGGAGAACTCTTACCCGCTGTCCACCATGGTGACACAATCCAGGATACAAAGTGATGAAACTGCTATCTCTATGTTTTGAAAACAACTGCCTCAGACATTCCACCGCTTCTCCTCCCCCCTTTACTCTCAAATCCAGCCTTAAACGTACAAAACTTGTTTCTGTGGTAAACAGATGAAAAAGGATACAATTCCACATCACACAGTCACCCCATAACATTTAATTAAGTAAACTTCTGTTAAGATTAGGTATTAGACTAAGAAAAGTTAAATTTAAGTGTTCTTTATTTTAAATTCTATTCAGTGATATTAAAATCAATTCAGTAATGGTAACTTTAAGTTCTCTAAGTGTACTTTTATTACACCTAAGTTACATTAAGTTCGTGTTAAATAAATTTTAAGTTCTGTTAAAAAACGTTATTTGAATTATAAGATGCAATTCTATTGATAAAGAGGTGACTAATGTGAAACTTGCATGGAGCTAACATCTGTTAAAAACTGTTCATTTAAACTACAAGATGCAGTTCTTTTATTGTAGAGCTAAGACAGAACTAATTACTTAGTTATTTAGTGCTTTCTTTTCTTCTTTTTGTTCATTAAAACCCCTAGTAAGGAACAATGAATTACGGCAGGGGTGAGACGGGTGTAGACTTGGACCACATCGTTCCAGATCACTGAGCACGTTATTTATGACTTAGGCTAACACTGGCAGTTAATTAACCGGTTTTTAAGAATTCTTCCCTAGACTTGGAGGAACAAGCAAGAGAGAACCGGGTGCCTCCCTCCCTTCTGCGACCATCAGGAGACAGATTACAACCCTGCAGCTGAAATAGAACTGCATAAATTGACCGTGGGTGGGAGAGGGAACGGCGAGCAGTTTGTGGAGAGGAGACTCCCCAGCCGCCCAGCGCTGTTTGCTCACTGTCGCTTGCTCTAATAAATTTTAATTGATTAGGACTGGCTTGATTCGGTTTCCAGTCTATAACATAGTTACTATTGATATATTAATAATCCTGATTATGTTGTTAATATCATTATGTGAATTTGTTGACTTCTTATAACAGACATTATCAATGAGATATTATTAATTTACTTTGATATTGATTAATTTACTTTTAATTTGATATTTGTCTATGGTACTGTTGACTGTTTAACTGAAGATAAACGACAAGTTGGCTGCTTTACGAACTTTAATGTATCTTTGCATAGCTATCTAAGAGACGTATCATTTTAAGAAACATTCCTAACTACTATTATTGAGAGGTTTTTAGAATATATTAGGCAGATTCTTCCAGTTAAGGCCTGGACCCTGACCAAGTCCTAGCCATACCTGGTCGGGAGGTATGCAAACAGCCTAGGTGTTTTCTGTATCAAAATTATACTCAAGTAATTCTGACTTGCTGAATTTGGATCTGTAACAGCTGGAACCCTTTTTGGATTGAACACGGAAAATCTTATCCGTGAATGGTTCTCCAAGCCTTAACTCTAAAATGAGGCTTCCCAGTTACTGCAGACTCTGGATGATGGTACAGTATTTAGGGAATTGATACTGCGTTGTTTTAAATCAGTGTTCTACCTTTCATGTATTACTCATCACGTGTATTATCAAATTTATTTTTGCTTGATGTGAGTTTATTGTTTTCCACATGTTTTTTTGCTTTGTATGTTGCCTACCTGCTCAATCACAAAAGACACATGCTGTTAAAACAACAAAACAAGGGGGAATGCAACCCCTCAAGAACGTTAAAGTAATGCAACATTTATGCTTAAAATTTTGGAACTAAATAAAATAAAATTTAGTCCCTGGCAGTGTGATACTGCTTTGAAGATTTACATGTGCAGAGGCAATTTCTAAAAGTTTCTACATAAAGATCTTTAATTGAGTGTACAATGATGAGGTCTAGCTGATTTATTAACCTAGAGAGAAAATATGCATGTGCTTTATCATCAACAGGTCTGAAGCAGTTACCTGTTCATCTGAACAAACATTGGTTGCCTCCAAAAAATCAGGTCCAGAGAAAAGAAAAGTTACTTAATTGCCATCCAGCCCTGACAATGACCTCTGAAGATAAGTGATTTCATCCTCAGGAGATGCATGTTAGAAGAACCTCATCAGAACCTGTTTGACCTCTAATAGACTTATGGACGTAACAGATTGATAAGAAATTTAGTTAAAATAGGCTTATATAATTAGGCATTATATTATGTATTGTTACAAATATTCTTTGTATTTTCACAATGTGTGAAAAAAATTAATAAACAAATCACTTGAGTATATTTTTAGTTGGAAGAAACGGAGCAGATAGGGGAGCTAAGACAGAGAGTACTGTGAATTTAATTAGTTGTCTTGGTTTGAAAGACAGGTGTTTGTTAAGAGAGGCAGGAGCTTCTCTTGACATGGACAATGTAAATCCCTTCCCTCCAAATTACTATAATTTTGAAATTAAGGAGCTCTCAGCAAAGATATGGGATTAGGAATAACACTACTTTACTGGGAAAAAAAAATTAGTAAAGTACAGTAACACAAAAAGCCCCAAACACAACACTGACAGAGTCAGAATACAACCTGACAGCACATCAGTTGGGAGCAGTCCAATGAAAAGGTGGTTGCAGTCCTCCTGGAATGACACATGTGGCTCTGTTTAAGAAGTTGTCCTGTAGAAGGGTGCAGTTTTCCTTCAAAGGTCCAGTGAGGATGTAGAAAGGTCTGGTTTTCCTCTGGAATTCAGCTGCTGGATTGAGGGAGACTGGGTCTCATTGGTGTCACAGTTACTCAAGTTCATAGAAATGCATCTGCCCGAATTAAGGTGCAAACGAGACCATATGCCAGTGACAATAGTATGGGTTTTATCTGATAGTAAATATGGGGGAGAGAGACAGATTGAGACAGAGACAAAAATAGAAAATAGGTGGGGAGGACAGAAAGGGTTTGACAGAGACAGAATATGGAAAATATAACCACTCCATGGATCCCAGTGATGTTCCATTGATCCTCTCCTTGGTGGAGAATGTTCCCCTGAAAAGCATAGTATCTGATGGGTTAATATAAGCTCTGGCCAAGTAGGAAAATCCAGGCACCTCCCTGGGGTGGGGGTTGGGGGGGCAGGGAGGAGTTTGCCATTGTCTCTTACAACAGCCTCCACAATTGTTGCATCACATGCAGTCCTGTGGTGCAAGGCCTCAGGAATAACTCTGGGGGGCATTTCGGGAGGCCTTTGTTAGATAATGACACCCTCTCAGCTGCCTCTCACATTGATGTCCCATGAACGTGGCATTTCCAAGGTTGTGGGTTCCACAGCTGGACCAGTTTGTGTAAGGGAAGATGGGCGTTCAGTGCCTCTAACCAGAGGTTCCGCTCAAAACTTCCTCCCCACTGCATCCTTTCAGGGGAGGAATCCATGTAATCTGTGGGCTGTGGTCTCCCCCATCTCAAACTCAGCCAGGAAAAAATTTCTGCTGTATTTGGCTTTCTTGTGAATGCATTTCTCTCCTTCAGCCTTGTTTGTTTTTTCCTACACCTGAGATTATTAAAAAATGGGGTTTCCCTTTGTATATTCTTAGTGGTTTAACTTTCAGTCCAAAGTCCCAGACAGGTATCCTCAGGGAGGCTTCTTTGCTTGTACCTTCTTTAAACAGTTTTTGTTATAATGAGCAAAACTTTATATCAATGTCTGAGGCATTAACTGTTTCAATCTCTGACCTTTGGCAACACTTCTTTGACAGAATCTATTTTTGTAACAATTCTTAATCTTCTCCCAGTCGGGCAGCATTCCTTTCTTGTTTTAAAAACTCCTTAACAATGTCAGATATATCTTCTATGACAAAACTTATTTGTCCTGACCCTATCTCTCCCAAAGCTGTTTCTTATTCTTCACAGGGCGAATTCCCGTCTAATTTACACGTGTCTTCAGCCTTTTCAATCTTCTTCTGTGTCCAAGGCTAAAAAAATGTGCAAATGGTGTCCTAAGTCCTAACATACCTCAAGGTTTTCATGTGCAAAACAGCATGCTGATTGGAGATCAGTCTTTCTCTCCTAAGCACCTTCATCACTCTTACATAAACCAGACTTTAGACGTGCTGATGACATGAAAGTATTACTACCAGCATTTAAATTAGGAATAAATTGTCTCTTGAACCCCCTCCACCAAGAGGAGAGATAAAAAATATTGCAGAAAGAAAGCGCACAGTCCCTTAATACTCAAAGTGCAGATAAAACGGATGTGAAAAAACAGCAGCTGGGATTTAACTCAGGGAAGTATTTGACCCCGAATTTGGCAAAGCAACACAGTAAAATATAGATTTTTTTTTTTTTTTTAAGATCTAGGAATGGTTTAAATGCATCCTCTTTGAATGATAAAAGAATAAATTAAGTTATATTAAGGTAATGCTAAAGTTACTAAGATACTAAGATGCAAAGAACTGGATATGGGTAGAGATGTCAATTTAGTTATACTAAAAACAAACTCTACAGAGGATTTTGTAGATAGTAGAAGGATTTTGATTTGCTAGATAAATGCTTGAGAACAAGTGCTACCAATAGCTAAACCCTGGCATTCATCATATCCAATAAATATTTGATCACTCATTAATCAAATGGCAAGCTCTGATGGCAAAGACTGAAGAATCCTTCAAGATTCAAAAAAAAAAAAAAAAAAAAAAAAAAAAACAAAACAAATAAAACAACTCTAAAGCAACAAGGAAATCATAATGCTTATATGAGCTGTGTAACAAAAAAACCAAAAACCCTAGGATACATGTAAAGACCCTAATTTTTCAAGAGAGATATAAATATGTTAGCAGACAGTTTATTTGATTAG
Source organism: Erithacus rubecula (assembly GCF_903797595.1). Lineage (NCBI taxonomy): Eukaryota > Metazoa > Chordata > Aves > Passeriformes > Muscicapidae > Erithacus > Erithacus rubecula. The sequence goes on from NW_027635860.1 coordinate 10,224,056, forward strand.
GATGGCATTCTGCTGACTGTACTTTGAATCAATCAGATAGGAGATAACTCCACTGTGGAAACTATAGTGTTAGAAAAGCAAAGAAGATTCTTTTGAATAACAGACTTTGGTGTTAGAAGTACAGTAAGAAAAATGTTATCATCAGCAAAGGACAAAACAAAAGGTTTTCATAAGAAGCCATACTTTCATGGTTGTCATGAAGCTTAACACCTATACCTCTTTTAAGCTTAATAAAGAATACTAAAATCTTAAACAATGTCCTCCATAAGGAAGAAAGTGGATGTGCTGGTTTGAAAGACAGGTATTTGCCAAGAAAGACAGCAGCTCCTCCCTGAGATGGAGAGTGCAGACCCCCCCATTCCTTCCTGATTATTGTAATTTTGGAATCAGGGGCTATCAGGCAGAGATATGGGGGAAGGAATAACAGTTCTTTACTGGTGTATATATATATATCAAGGCAAACAAAACAACAACACCTAAGAAATAATAAAATGGAACAGAACGCAGTAACAGTTCTTTCACTTGTGGGCACATTTTCCCTGCGGTGCAGCCCCGTCCCAGCTGGCGGGCAGCGCCGGCAGCTCCCGGTGATCCCGCCTGGCTGTGGGGGCTCCGGGGGCGATGGCGGCTCTGAACCGAGGGGAAGGTGGAGGAGAGACGCTGCTCACGGGTCTTGGGGCAGTGTCGGTCCCGGTGCTCCAACAGGATGCGTCAAGGCGGAGGTGGGAGGTGGTCCGGGCCGGGGGTTGCAGGGTCCCCCAGCCAAGGAAAGAAGCTCCCCATGTCAGTGTGGCAGAGCAGGGTTTTTTTTTTCCAACGGCCCTTCTCCTCCAAGCTAGGCAAGTGAAGCGAGTACTGCTCCATCCACTTGCTTTACCTGCTGCCCCCCCCCCCCATCCATGCTAGGGTATAGTCAACAGGTCCTTAACATCACAACGGAAAAATATCTACAGAGAGAAAAAAAGGAAATAAGAACCAACCCCCAACAGTGGTAGAGGTCACACATCTTAGTTTTTCCTTTCCTACACTCTGCATCTGAAGTATAGGACTGCTGTTGGAATAGGACTGCTCCCTCTTTCTTCTGAAAGGACAAAAGAAAGACTGGTTTGGAGTTGTAAGAGACTGAAATGTTTATGGCATAAACATCTTCATGAAGGACTTTTGCTTGTTAGAGCAAAACTGTATAACTTCAGCATCTGGCCCTTTTCGCATATCTCCTTCACTAGAACCCCCACCCAGTCTGGGAAGTTTGTTTCTGAGATGGGCTGTGGGGCAGAGTCAGGCTGTGGAGCAGTATCCCTAGTCTCTGGGGTAGTGTCAGTCTCTGTGGCAGCATCCCTAGTCCACAGGGAAGTGTCAGGCTCTGCAGCAGCTTTCTTATGTTCTGGGGTAGGTATCAGGGTGGTTACCAACTCAATCTCCCCTTATCTCTGAATGCTAAATAGAACAGGCATGTCAGCAACACCACCCACTGTATGATGTCATTAGCATTTAGAGAGGATTTGAACCCTTCGAAAATTGGTGGGTTGTACTTAAAAAGCTGAGTGAAGGGTTGGGAGAAAATTTCCCCTGCTGTCACTTCCTCACAGTAGGTACAGTTACTGAAGAAACCCCAAAAACAGAGTTAGTGTGCGATAGCTCTGAATCCATGTACCCACCTTCCAGAGGAAGCTAAAAATCCAAGAATTCCTCACCTTATCAACCCACCAAATGAACTGCATAACAGCCGTAGTAACCTTAGTAATAGGGCCCATGTTCAGATAAGGGCCTGCAAATGGGAGAAATATAGCTGTGGCCATATGCCACCTGAACCAGGCAAGCTAGACCACATGGTACCATCTAATGAGGTTTCTAAATTCACCACAAAAAAATTACATTACTCAAGAAGTGTTTTTCCTTTGTCACCCTTTCCTCTCGATGCCCTCAGGCCACATGTTGGGTACTAAAATCTGTCCCTGTTGAGAGGCGTGTTACATTTGTCTTTACAAATAAGCTGTAGATCTGATGGTAGATAAAGTTAGCATCTAGAGATAAAATAAACTGTGGGAGGGATTACATTGATTGATGAACGGGAAAAGAAATTTGCCTTTACAAACAAACTGGTTTTTGCTGGTAAATGAAATTTGGTATCAGAAGATGAAAGAAGCAACAGGGGAAACTATAAATTCTATAATAATTAAAAATTAAAAGGAATGGTTATACATTAGAGGGGAATGTCATGTGTCAGGCATTCCGGGAAGTCTGTGCCTCTCAAGTACCTCAGCCAATGAGGAAAGAGACAGGGAGAAGCAGCTGGGAAAATAGGATAAAAAGAGAGGCTGTGTCCTCCAAAATTTGAGATCCCAGGGGAATGCCCTATGACCTCTCCTTTTATTTGAATAAAGCAAAAAGGACTCCTCTGTCTCCTTTCTGGGCATAAACTTCTGGTGTTTGTGGATTAATTTTCCTTGTGTTGTCATGTGGCAGTCTCCGTAATCTGCAAAACGACATTGTACAACGGGGGCATGAGGCTTGCAAAACCTGGTTTCTTCAGGTCTGGGACCTTATGGGTACAGGCACACATTTGGGACCCCTTGATCCAGGTCACAGGTGTGAATTGGGTATTCTCAAGGTAGCCAGGTCCCCTTTTCCTCTGGGAGTGGCTTTTAATGAGTGTAAGAGAGAGGTTTGTCCGCAGAGAGAGAATGTAGGAGCACCATCACTTAATGCACTGGAAAACCCTTGAGGAAGGGATCCAAGAGCTGAGAGAAGTGGCAGCATTGGAGATACTCTTTGGGAGGGACAGACAGAATGACAATAACCCAACAAAGTCAGGTGCACATAGCATATATTATGAAATCTGGTTGCAGAAATGCTGGAGGTGATGGCTACTTCATCCCAGATGGCAAGGGAGGAGGAGAGGCTCTGCTGATGAAATCACGAAAGAGGCAGCTCCTGACTGGGCTATAGCAGTGGTAGCAGCGATCCTCCTCTTCCAAAGCCAAGAGCGAGTGAGAGAGAGCAGCTCCCCGCTCTATCCCCCCCACCCTTTGAACTGCTTATAATCTCTTCTAATCTCCCCTTCCTCCGAGAGAAGCTCACAAAAACCAAAGGGGTTCCTCCTCCCACATCCCAGGTACCCAGTCATCGGTGCTTCTTAGCAAATCAATAGGAAAAATTCCACAGGCAACAAGTAAAACAAAAACCCAAAAAATAATCCTCAACAATTACACATTGAATTCTTAACATTGCTAATCATATGTGTAACTGATGTTTTGTAATACAAAACCCTTTTTCTCTTGCTGAAATTTTGCCGAACTTTAATCATTACAGGTGAGATTTTTTGTTCTGAAAATGCAAGTAAACACAACAAGAGGATAAATCCAATGTTAATCTCCGAGTATTAGAGAAACAGCTTTATGGTTTTACATCAGTTGTGAGACATAAAATTCACTACTGATTTGCAATTTTTTCTTTTATTTAACTCTTTAAATGAGGTTAGCAATATTTATTTTTACTTAAATAAAAATGTTGAAATACAAAGTGCCTTTACTAAATGAAAACAGTTTTCATTCACAAAAATAGGAAAATAATTTTGGTTTAATCCATAGACATTTTTCAAATGTTTCTTTTTGAGCTCTGAAAAATAATTTATTATTCACCATTTTTATAAAGATAAATAATACGTTGAGGATCACATTCTATGTTTTCCTCTTGCACAAGCTGTGTGAGGAGAGTAGAATAATTTTCTCCACATTTTTATATGGTTTTCTGTAGTTATATAGTCCTAGGTTTTAAAGTGACCTTGAGTCTGACTTTAAAAACTGTTGAGCAATAATTTTACTTGGAGTTTTTTTTAAACCGTTAGGTCTATAAAATGCTGAGTGGACTATAAAATCAAGTACTACATCTCTGATGGGATATTATGAGTAATTTAGCACTTTTTACCTTTATCTCTGTGTTTCAGATTGCCATTAGAAAATAAGCATTACAAAGCCTTTATTTCAAGAAAGTTTTGAAGTTAAATGAAACCATGTGAATTACAAAAATACCATATAAATACCTTCTAAAAGAGATCATTAAAATGCTTAAATATTTGAATCTACAATGAGAAGCTTCTAGTGGTTTGTGTTAACCAAGGCCTAGAACCATTAAAGAGCAAAAAACCCCCCTGTTATCAAAACTCCCCTAGATAACATTTTATATTAGTCATGAGAGTGAAGGTGACCTATAAGGCAAAATCACTGGTCTGAGAATTAAATGAGGACCAAATTACTGTTCCAGAGAAATTTTTGTATCTAATAGTTTCTTGAATTTGTGTTTTTGCTTACAAAATAGTAATTATTACTATTGTGTGCATATATGAATATTGTGTTTGTTCTGGTTCAAGTCTACTTTCTGAATAAGTCCTAGTCAGTCCACTACAAAATCCTCCAGTAACAACACTTCAGATGTATTTTTAATTCAGATTTCCTAGTTAAAGGACAATGTATGCATTGATAATCAGCTAGTCACAAAGGGTAATAACCATGGTCTAATTTCTTTTACAATATTTTTCAAAATTCTATTGAAAGGCAGCTACTTAAAATATGTATCTTTATCTGATTTTAAAAGTTTTAAATGCTTTATATATTAAGTCTTAATATATCTATGCAATTAAGAGAAGTATTATATACATTGCATATAATTTTCACTTCTTGAATTGTCTTAGTTTTATAATTACAAGGTTGTGATAAAGTGGAACAGTAGAATCACTACATACAATAAAGCAGTAGGAATAATGGTTTGACTGCTTTGCACCTTGTATTGGGGCAATGAAAAGACATTGTAATCCATTATATGCACTTACATTAACTGTCTGTAGGGGAATATATTTAGGTGGAAATTTCTGTCAGCAGTAGAATTTGTCTAGATTGACAAAAATTATGAAAACTCTGAAGTTATACTTTCTCATATGCATTGAAACTCACCCACCACTTGAAGAAAATGCAAAATAGCTTTATGTTTAGGGTTTGCTAGGCTTGCAACAGGGTTATCAGCAATCTGTTTTATCAGCAGATACGAGAGGTGAAAATTTCTCCTATATAAAGAAAGGTTCCAGGTGAAACTGAATTTTTCATGAGTCGGATGATTGTAGGTTTATCCATGCTTTTTTAGACAGAAATATGTTTGCATGCAGTGTACAGTTGAAGTATGCAGATCTTTAAAAATAGCAGATGTATCAACTTTATAGAATGTGGACTGTAGGAATTACCTATCTATGCAAGTGCCATTTTTATTTGCCTGGAAAATCCTGAAACTCTTGAAACACTGCTTGTATGAAACAGCATGGCAGATTTTAAAATTTATTTACTTGTTTGTTTTTTGGTATTTTTTAAAATGAAAATAATTTTCAGAGCAAGCCAATTTACCATTTCGTTCTAGTGGAGGAATTCTTATGTAGCATGAAAATTACACACTATGGCTTCTCTCTTCTACCACAAAGAGCTAGGTTAAAAATATCAATGTATCTTTAACGAAGCTGCAAATTTAAATGTTCAGAAATGAAGATGAAAGTTATTCATAAATGGTGACAGTATTGTGACATGTATAGATGAGGTTCTAATGCGGCTGTCAGGAGAGGACAAGATTGTTTTAATTTTGAAAAATATATGTTGAAAATTAGACTTAAGATAGTGTGCAAAGTCAGTGATCTTGCCATAAAATATTCTCAAAGAAGAAATAACAGTAATTTGACTTCCATAAAGTTCAGAATCATTTCAGTCTTGTAATTTGTCTGACATACTATGATAGTGCAGCAGACAGCTACCCAAGAGGTTAAGGACACTGCTGTGGCATTATGCATAACTGTGGCTAAGTCTGAAAAGCAGTATTGCAGTTAAATTGCAGCTTAGCTGTCTGTGAGAAGTCAGTTCAAAAGTTGTTCTGTGCAAAAACACTGATGTCATACATTATTCAGTACTCTTTTTATGCACTGAAGGACAAAAATAAAATATATGCAGTGTTTTGAATTTGTGTTTGTTTGTTTGTTTTTAATGGAGAAAACCTGTCATTTATCCCTGTATTCTTGTGCTTGACTCAGCATAGTTTGAAGGCAGAGGCATTTAGGTTTTTTTTTAAAACCTATTTTGTACTTACTCCTTTACACATGTTAAATATTTTTGCCGAAGAACCATTGATACTCTTAGGAGAATATCACTAATCATAAAAGTTAATTCAACACATTAATTAATAATAGAAAAAAATTGATTAAAATATTAACAGAGGACATTGTCTGAACTCCTCCCAAAACCTGACCTACCATTGTAGTTACTGCCACATTAATACATGTTATTAAATAATATGTGTATTAATTTTTGAAGAACCAAAGCATTTTTGAAAAAATAAATTTCAGGAAAATATTCAGAATGGCATGAAGGAATCAATATAAGAGGGTAAATATTTACATGAGTAATGGATTCTAAGCATTATGCAATGAGATAAAGAACTGAAACAGCATCAGCCTGTTCTAAATCAAAATTAACAAAAGTCAATCTGTTCTAAATTAAAATTGAGAAAAGCCACTTGAATTTTGAATATTAAATCCCTCAAGGGAATTCTATTATCCAGCAACCATTAGCTATTTCATAAATTGTTCTGAAAATAAACAAATCAAATAAAACAATAAATTATGTTTGATATAATTAGAAAATATTTCATAGATGATTTGAAAATACAGCCTACACTGATTATGTAATTTATTGTTTAGGAATCATCAGCCCAGCTTTAAAATGCTGTAAGGCTTAGACTTACTTATATCACTGTTTTGTGGATAGTTCCAAGTTTTGAAGTTGTCTTTTTTCAATCTACTTGTCATTTATATGATTTGAAAGGGAAAAAATGTTACAGGTGTACATATCTTTTATAGATACATATTTATAGATATAGATACATATTTATAGACACAGATACATTACATAGATAAATAAGCAGAATTTAATGGTGGTGGAGGTTGAGACCTGTGTCCTGGAATAAAAGGCGCTGTTCATTGATCTCTTCTGGAATCCCTGAAGAAATAACTTCCAGAGAAGAAAGCAGTGGTAGAAACAGGAGAGAGGAACTGCAATATCTGTATGTAGATCTACATCATGAAGAATTATGTCTGGGCAAAAGTAAGTCACATGAACTGGAGATATCTATAAGCTGTGGTCTATGACAGCTGGACCCATCAAAGACTGTTAGGCAGAAATTATTATAATGATTGTTGTGTTAGATGTAGATGATGCTCCAACAATGCTGAAAGACACAGTTATCTATTTGGAATCTCTTTAGAAAGCCATGAAAGCTTTTGTGTCTGCTATCTGACCTAACCTGTGACAAAACCTAACCTAGCCTGTGACAAAACACTGGCACAGATTGGCCAGAGAGGTTGTGGAGTCTCCTGTACTGGAGATATTCAAGAACAGTTGACACAATCCTGTGTCATGTGCTCTGGGATGACCCTGCTTGAGCAGTGAGGTTTATGATGACCCATCATGTTTCTTTTCCGTCTGACCCAATCTGTGTGTGTATGCATGTGTGTATATACATTTGTGTGTGTGACAGAGACAGAGAGAGAGAGATTTGGATTCTCTAGCTCTGCTATTTTATGTCAATTTAATATTGTTGGTATATCTCAGTCACAATGAAGCAAAGCCACTCTGTTTCAAGAATCATCCCAAGCTGTGCTGTGCTGCACTAAGCTGCATGTTTATAGTGACCTCCAGGACTGTGCTTCCCTGCTGCAATGGAATGCTCCTTCACATGTGCAGGTATGTTTGCAGGCTACTCATCCTAATTTCAGCTATAATTTACCTTTATTCTGAAAATAATCTATCTTCCTCAAGCATCATTACTCATTTGATTTGATATGATGATATTCTTGGAGACAGAATTACTGTCTGCCCTGTCAGTGCAGAAAATTAGTAACAAATATGTTTCAATTAAAAATTTCCATGCTTTTCTTCATGCCTTGCTAATCAGCAAACCAGAAACAGAAAACAGAAACAGATAATAACATAAAAAGAGTAAATAAATACTCATAGGAAGTTTGTTTTTGGATACTATCAGCTGATAGTGGATGGTATTTTAATTTGAGCATTTAGGACACAAATAATTTTTTCTAAACCTGAAGAAAAGCTGGCTTCTGTGAAATAATTTGTCTCCCCCCAGTTTCCAGTACACCATTAAGCTTTTTTTACCCAGAATCACAGCCTTCTTTCAGGTGCAGTTCAGGGAAAAAAAAAAAAAAAAACAAAGCATCTACCTTTGGTATATTAAAATCTGTTCCAGAACATTTTTGCCAATATTTTATGTTACTAAAATTAATCTACAATATGTAGTAAAAATTATTAATGAAGAGCTTTTCCATAAATTGTTTTCTCTCCATGTTGATTTGGTGTAGAGAGTGGAACACAGGATATACAAAATGGTTTCTGAAGGTATAGTGACAGATTTATCCATATATCACTGCAATTGTAATGTGTTATCTCAGTGGGATTGCCTGTCCCCCAGCAATATATTTTTGAGATCAAGAATGAGTAACTGAATCAAGCCCAGCATCTTTCCTCCAACAAACTGAAAGGCTCAGAACTTCAAAGCTTCTCTGTGAAATTTTGAAGGTCCCTGCCCCAAATAAGTGCCTCATTCTCCAGGTTTTGACAGGATGTCTAAGCTTTTTGACAAAGTCCTCAAGGCACCTACATAATCTTTACTTGGATGTCTGAAACTTCATATATGCAAATAAACACTAGATCACCCTGACAGTAACATGTGTAATGACACAGCACTGAAGGAATTATTGTACAGTATGCTGTATATGATTTTTATTTGCAGATGAAGGGGATACCTTCAAAGAACTGAAAATACAAAGAGAATTTGTTTCTTGGATCATATTCAGGAATTTTTTAGATAGTTTTTTTTGAGCAGCATAAATGCTAATTAATTTAGGGTAGGTTGTTTTTTCAATAGCTTTCAACCACATTATGATTTATTTTGACCTTTCCTATCTAAGTACTTTATTATGTACATGTCATTTTCTCATGGCAACTGCTGAATGCCAAGAAGGTATGTCAGCATCACATGATTACCTACAAATTTATTCCACACTGAGAATGCTAAAAAAGTGATATAAAGGCTTTCAAATCAGTCTGTGTGCTTTCAAAAATCCTACATTCCCATGCAGTGAAATCACATGGTTGATTGCTTACTAACAAAGATTTATTCAACCTAAACTTCACGCTGAGAATGTCTCAACAGTTTTTCTTTTCATATCCATATTTCTCCATTGCAACTAAAATAATTAATTGTTATATCTTTGTGGTTTTTTTCTTGAGGTGGTAGTAACTAGCTTTCTTCTGTTGCATTTTAAATTGCTTTTCTATGATAACCCAATTTATTATATACCCTTCAAAACCACCTGCTAATAAAGTGCAAAAGAAGTTTTGCATTAAATAGAGAGCATGGGCATAATTTTCACTGTATCAAGATTTGAATAAACACCACCTAAGAAGAATCCTGGATATGCAGCTGTTGCTGATTCCATCCTACACCAGCCACAGAGCAAGCAAAGACTCGCCTAAATCAGGAGAGGAAATATCAAATCCTCCATTTGTCTAACGGGCAGCAGAAGTACCAATGGGGGCATTTTTTCTTGTTTTACAAATTGCTCAGGACAGGACTGAAGAACATTCAGGTTGGTTACTCCTATAAGCTTAGCCTACATTTCAGCAGAGAAAATTTTGTGTGGTACAGGTTGTTAACTGAAATTATTTATTCATATGGAACACATGAGTTCAACATGCCATGTCACTTTGTCAAGTCTTGGAGAGGATGCTATAAGCACAATGCATCAGCCCAAAGAGCTGTGCAAAATTGAAAGCGAACCTTTCAATTTTAAAATCTCATGTGTCATATACAACATTTCGTATGGGTGTCTTGAAGCAGCCAACCTTAACAATTTCCTTTTACAGGCATTTGTGCAGTTTTTATCAGGCATTTCCACATTTCACAGCTGGTGAACCCAAAAGGGTTATGAATACAGTCATCTCAAATATTTTGAACTGGAGGAATGTTTGTAGAAATGTACTCTGGTCTTACACCATGATACATTACAGTGATAAAGAAAGAAATAACCTGGAAAGTAAAAATATTGGTTATTTAGTCTCAACTACTACCTTCTTCTGGAGAATTAGAAAGAGAAGAATGTAGGAAGTCAATGGAAATACATACCTGCTACTTCAAAAAAATGCCTGAGTTGTTGCTTCTGCTGTATAAATTTGTAATAAGAAATATTATATATGCACTAAGCACCAAAGGCAAATTCAACTAAATAAAATTATCACAGCAATTCTCTGTGACAGCTTGAGAAAGGAGAATACTATTTTGTGCAGAATATATTCTCATGTTGTTAACAGCTTGTTAATTTTTCAAACCTAGGTAGCCTCATGTCAATTTGAGCCACATATCAATTTGACAAATCCTGGTGTCTTGGCACTTCTGAGGTTTTATGAGACTTTATGCAGGCAAGAGTGCAAACTGCCTTTTCTAGTCGTGGTGTTATCTGCACCTATGCGCTTCCTTTCAAAGGTGGTTTATTTGTACCCCTCAGAAAAACCCCTGTTCTTATAAAATTCAAATAATCTCCCCAGCAGAGCCGTGAAAGTAGTTTTCGAATCAGAAAAATAACTTGATTTGAATTTTCTTTAGTGTATGTTTTTGTTCTAAATTAAATATCATCATTAAAAATTTATATAGAATATTTTATCAACTTGAAGGAAGCATTGAAAGAGACATTCCTAATCAAAATCATTATCCATATAAAAGACATTTTCTCCAGTATTTATTTTTTCTGTGGCATACTAAATATATTCAACTGCTTTGGTTCAGTGTAAAAAACAAAGGGAGGATCAGTTGCTAGGATCAGTTGCTACAGTAACTACAACTTATTTTAAATTGAGTGTCTCGTGTTTCTTGTATCTGTTACTTTGAGTTAGATAAGATGTAAGAAACTACCTCATTTTAATAACCCAGTGCTTAAAAAATAGCCAAGCAAGTATTTTTAGCAGAGTATTTTCTTAGCTTTTTACAACTTAGTATTGCTAAATTTGACTCTGCAACTTTAATACCAACCAATCTCATGTGAAAGTATTGCAAACTGATTTCTTACATACTTTTGGAAATTTTACCCAGTCTGTTAATTTGAATTAGATCACCATTCACAGCATTCCCTCCTTGATGTTTGTTTTCTGCTGGATATCACAATTGTTAATTATTTTGTTCTTAACAGATTGAAAAAATCTCCTGAATTACTTGGATTATTGTTCATGATGTAGTGGGCTGTATAGAACCTGTAACCTTAAATCCTTTTGACATATTGGAATAACAACACAAATACCATCAAGAAGTTCTAGTGATCATTCTTGGAGCAGAAACTCTGGAGTTGCAAAATTTAAATGCAAAATATATTGGTCACACTTTGATTCACTAGTGAAGCTGAAAAATTAGTACAGTAGTAAATATGGGATATGTTTAAAATTATTATGGCAGAATGAGAATGCTTTTAAAACTTTCTCTCTTTCAAATTAGAAAATTTATTTTTGTAAAAGCCAAAATTAATAAGGAAAAAAAATAAAGATTAACAAACATGAGATTTGGAACACATCAAGTGTCATATGAAAGGGGGAGGTCTTCATTGAACCCTTTATATTGGATCACTTTGCCAACACCCCTAAGAAGACAAGTGTGTTGCACCCAACCATCCTCTCAGAGCCTCATTATGGGGACCTGTTGGAGGTGAGGATTTCTTTTTTCTATCAGGGAATTTTGTCCCATTTGTTGCTAAGAGATTATAAAGACCAATATTTTAGGGAAGAAAGATGCAGCCAAGGGGAGGGGTAGGAGGAGGAGTGCAGCTTTCTACACTGTGGTAGCTGAGAGGTTTTGTCTTGGGAAGGTTTTGTCTTGGCAGATACCACGAGGTTTTGACCGGGGCTGAGGGGCTGGGGTCAGCTCCTCACACTCTCTTGTTCTCAGGGTTGGAAGGGCGACAAGCTACTGTCACTGTGGGAAGAATTCACCAGCACTACAGAGTTACATCTCCTTGTTTTTCCCCTACCATGAGTGACGCTCTGCACATAAAAGTGGCCATTGCACTTGGACCTTAAGAGCCCCCTACCTCACTACAAAGGACACTCACCATCTACTTGGGTGCCTCAGGGAACACCTGGAACCCGGAGCCCCTCACGCCTCCAAGAGCCTCTCCTAGCTGTGTTTTGGGGGGCAGGCTGCCTTTGCCCAGCCCCACCATTTTTCTGCCACTGCTCCAGGTTTTTCTCTATGCTGTAACCCAGCACCTGTGCCCCCCACGACAACCCACAACTTCTGCTACAGCTGCAGACTTTCTGCATTTTTTTTTTTTTTTGTTTTCTACCTCTTGGCTATTCTGGGTGTGTCCGCTTCTGCCATTCCAGCCACTGCTCCGAGGCTCCTGCTAGAGCCCATTTTGCTATGTGGAGGGGCAGCAAGACAGACTGTCCCTCTGGGTTTGCAAAGAAAACCCCTTTTGTTGCAATTCCACCAGCATGCTCTCCAATGCCCATGTGTAGAGAGAGAGCTGAGCTCACGCCATCGCACCCACCCTGCTCACCAGGAGCCAGCAGCACACCTGCTGTGGACATTTTATACAGAATATTTACATTAAATGAACACACTTACTGACTTCATTAATAAAAATGCATGCCATCTTCAGTATTGCTGACCTGAGTTTTCTAATACCTTTAAATACCCTATAGTAACAATATATTTCCTTAAAAAAAATTTTGCAAGTCTGTGCACTTAATAAGATTTTTATATAAAGTGAGCCATTATACAAGAAACTCACAAAAAAAAGCTGGTATTTTCTCATTCTAAGCAAGTAAACTATTGTTGGCAAGAGCAAAGTGGTAACTGTCAAAGTGAGGAGAGAATAACTATATTTATTTCAGTTCAGAACATGGTGCAGAGCTGTTTACCCTGTTAGCTTAAGATTCTCTGCTAAGACAGATCCATTTGTTTTCATCTGTTGTGGTAGATGGTGACAGAATCAGATCTTAGCTACAAATTAATCTGTTTAAAATACAGCTCAGCAAAATCAATTAAAAAATGAATATTCATTGAGAACATTAATGTCAATTTGACTGTTTTTTATGAACCTTCCTAGCCCATTTCCAAGTATCCTTGAGTGCTTTACATGTAGTGTCAAGAAAACGTATGAAATGTTAAAGTCACAAGTGCTCTTACAGCTTACAAGGACAGCAGTCACATCAATCAGGTTTACATCAAGGTGTATGAGATCATTTGATCCTGGCTGGGCCCCAGGCACCCACTAAAGCTACTCTATCATTCCCCCCCACACCTTGACAGGGTCCATGAGTTTAGATGAAAGGGGAAGAGTCCACTCACCAATTCCCATTATGGTTAAAACAGACTCACTTGGGGAAATTAATGAATTTATTACTCATCAAAATCAAAGCAGGATAAAGAGAAGTAAACAATTCTTATAAACACCTTCCCACCACCCTTTTCTCTTTCGCAGGTTCTACCACCTTCCCTTGAGCATCTCAGGGCGAAAAGAAATGGGGATTATAGTCAGCTCATCATATGCTTTTGCTGCTACACAGATAGAGGAGTCCTGCCCCTGCTCCAGCATGAGTCCTTCCTACAGGAGACAGTTCCCCATGAACTCCTTTATATAGGGTGCTGTCCTTCAGGCACAGCCTGTTCCAGCACAGGCTCCTCTATCTGTGGGTCTGCAGGTCCCTGCCAGGAGCCTGATTCAACACAGGCTTCCCATAGATTCACATACTCCTCTCAGGCATCCACTTGGTCTGTTGGGGCTCCTGCATGTGCTGCAGGTGGATCTCTGCATCCACATGGATCTCCACGGACTGCAGAAGAATATTAGCTCCAGTGCCTGGAGGACCTCCTTCTCCTTCTTCTCATAGACCTGGGTCTGCAGAGTTGGTCCTCGGACGTGTTCTTACTCTGTTCTTCTCTGGATGCAATTACATGGGTGCAATAGCTTTTTTCCTTTTATCACAGAGGTGTTACAATCATTCCTGATTGGCTCAGACTTTGCCAGTGGCAGGTCTGTCCTGGAGCTGGCATTAGCATTGGCTCTGTCTAGATAAGGACAAAGCTTCTAGCAGCCTCTCACAGAAACCACCCTTGAGGCCCCTTCTTCCCACTACAAAAATTGGCCACACAAACCCAATACAGTATGCGATAATTTTTTCTTAGGTAACCTGATTCACTTGGGAGAAACAGACAAATTTTAGATATGCAGGACAAAAACAAGTTTACTGTTTCCCAAATACATTAATAGGTTTAAAAAAAAAGTCTAGTGTCTTTCTAAAACATTTGCTCCTGTAAGATGTCCAGTTTGATACCTGAAGTTTAGGTAATATGTTAATAATGTTATTAATTTGTCATTCACATTTAGACCATGTGCTGGCTCTCCATTCTCCTTGTAATCACACTGAGTTAGTCTGTTTGCCAGCTTCCCAAAGATGAACAGTTTTCCTCACCAGTGGATTTACATGTTTTCCTCTCCACTTCAGGTGATCAACAATTCACTAGACAGCCAGACACTCATAATATGTTCCACATAAGCAACTCTTAGAAGCAGGAAATACAATGTTAGACTAATGAGTAGGGAAGGCTGAGGATAAATAAAGGCCCAACACCAATACTTCCGTGGCAGGTGTCTCAAATTGCAGCTGCACCTGCAAACTGACTTCTGGAATTAAACAAAATTCAGATCAATCCCTTCTTTCAGCCCCTCAAAGAACTAAAGCAGGAACAGTCTGGTATCCAGCAACTTGTTGGATAATACTTCCACACTGACATACTGGTTTGAGAACAGAAACATCTTCAGATAAATGTGTTTAACTACTGAGAATTTCAGATATTGCAATGGCAATGGAATGGTGTTGGGGGTTGAGTGTTTTTTCTATTACTGTGTCAATTGAAAGAATTTTTCCCATTATCATGCCAATGGAGCTGGCCGGGTTACACCCAGGGTCTCTGATGAGTCCTGACAAAAGGTGTCAATTGTCGTGGCTCCCGCAGGGGCCTCTGAGGCTTACGTGAGGGGACTCGTGTTTCCGGCGAGCCGGGAGGAGGACGCCCGGGATCGTTCAGCCACGTGGCCGAGCACAGCAGAGCCAGACCCTCTGTGATCACCTGCCCTGCATCTGCCCCGTTCCAGCCTCCTGCCTCTGCGGACACAGCTGATCACCCGGACACACACGGTGAGCGAGGAGCCGCCGCTCCAGCCCGTTCCCACCCGAGACCGGGGTGGCCGCTGCCGCCCCCTCCTCCTGCCTCTGTGCTCCCGCCTGCCCTCTGCAGCTCTGGGCTGGGACTAAGCACAGAGACAGCGTGCTTGCATCCAAAAAGACTGACACCGAGTTATCTATTCTGTTCTGTTAGCAATTTTAACAACTGCTGTTGTTTTCTGCTTGTACAGTTAGATATATTAGTAAAAGAGCTGTTATTCCTACCCCCTTATCTCTGCCTCAGAGTCCTTGATTCAAACAATTATAATACTTGGGGGGGGGAGTGGAACCAAAACCTCTGTTTCAAAGGGAAATTTCTGCCCTTACTGGCAGACACCTGTCCTTTCAAGCCAGGACAAATGGTATTGAGGATTATCTTAAATTTGTGTAGAGTTAAGAAGTATATTAACCAGATAAAATATTTCAGGATAGACAATGGGATAAACATTTAACTTTTAAGATGCAACGCAGTCTTTGCAGTAGCTGAAGTTTACAAAATTTAGGCAATTCCATGCTTATGATCAAACAGAAATTATGTGTCTAGAGTTGATTTTCAGTGGAGATGAAAGCTACCAAGAACCAGTTTGTGAACACTAGTGACACTGAGATGTTAGAACCATTCCTGTTCCACTTCTAAATAAAGGCTGTTTTATTGTGTAGACAAAGCACAGAAACAATAATGTATGATTTTGCTAGTATTTAACTAATGAAAAAGCACAAATATTTCACTATAACATTTTGAGTTCCCAGTATGTTTTCTGATCCTTAGTGACATAAATCACCCAATCGGGTTATATAAAAAAATACCAGATGATTTCTATAATTTGTGTAGTGAAAAAGGTAAATGTTTATAATGGCTTCGAAGTTCAAAAGTAATTTCAATAAAAGCACATTCAAATATTTTTCAGGTCATCTAACAATCCTTTAAATCCTTTACAAATTACTGAATGAGGCGTGAAAGTAACATTCCTGTGAAACATACTTGAAGTCTGTGGAAAGATAATAAGAATTATCATGTTATAATAAGATTTAGCAGTGAATGTGGCTTTTAGTACCCTACTAGGTCAATTGCTAATGCGTTTCTCTTTCATCCTGGTTTTATGCCACTACAATCGCCAACTGTAATACACTATTTAGTTTTGTGTACGTACATGAGGAGTGCGAGGTCATGTGCAAGAAGGACCTTCAAGGTGTGTCTAAATGCTTTTGCATTGTAAAATTCAGAAATGTTCTCATACCTGAACTACTTCCTTTTAGTTCTATAGTGGGAAATCTGGGATAGTCAATAGAAGTCTATATAACATACAATAAATTTCTTCAATAACATTAAAAAATAATAATGTGGTATAAAAAAATTGCAACACCTTCAAACAACAGCAAAACAATTAATAATGGTATGGTATAAGAACTGCATCACAGTTAAACAACAGTTTTTTCAGTTGCCATGTGGTGGAGAGGGCCAAGGACTCTATGACTAGCTTCATGGCTGAGATCAAAATTTGGACTGTGAGGCAAAATGTTCTTTCAGCTACTGAAATTCATAGTTCAGGAAGGGCTTAGCAGAAATCAGCTAAATAAAGGCCAGAAAGCTCAAAAATTAGTTTCTTAAACTCAGGAAATGCAAAGCACATGTTTGTGTCTCAAACTTCACTTTCCCTGTCCTAGTCCAGTTTGACAATTCTTTTTTTTCTTTTTCTAAATGGATCTCTCCTTTTCTAAAAAAAGGATTTATACATCCGGATTTGATCTGCAGTCTTATCAGTGTGCTGCTCTCAGCATACTCTGGTTTTCTAGACCTAGTGATGAGCACATCTTTAAAATCAGCTGCAGTGTGGCTGTCCTGACTGAATCCTGCTAGTACCTACCCCTGACAAGCCTTTCTGACATTGGCAGTTCTGCACATCAGAAAGGCAGAGATATAAAGTGACTAGGAACTTTAGGTCTAAGTGTAATTTGGAGGCTCTCCAGGATAGGCAGATTGGAAGATACAGTAAAATCAACTGTGAAACCTGTCTGTCAAATATGGTGATGGAATCATTCCATATTTCTAAAACTAGGCCATCAAAATTTGGCTTTTGCTAGTCAGCTTCCAAATCTGGTGCTAGCTCTTTCTCCAGATTTTTACCCATTTATTTGATTAATGTTTATTTTTTGCTGTTTCACTTACACAAATATGTGATTTTTCTTTTCCTTCTCTTTGTTTTTTTTTTAAATTAAATTGTTATATTTTTTTTAAAAAATAACATGTTGCTGGCTTCACATTGGGTCTCTGGGAAACAATTAAGTATGTATTAAAATTTAAATAGAAGGAAAGCTAAAAGAAATTAATGTTGTTTTGATTGTTTTGATAGACCTTTTGGCAAAACTTCTTTGAATAACATATTTCAAATGCAAATATGCA
The DNA here is from genome assembly GCF_903797595.1 of Erithacus rubecula. NCBI lineage: Eukaryota > Metazoa > Chordata > Aves > Passeriformes > Muscicapidae > Erithacus > Erithacus rubecula. The sequence continues at coordinate 10,241,771 of NW_027635860.1, forward strand.
GGAGTAAAATGGTTAACTGCAGATTTATTTTCTAAAATAACTACTGAAAATCTGCTCATCTCACTGAGGGTAATTTTTCCATGTCCCTGTGTCTGTATAGTGGCAAGAGACACTATTTATTTAAGTACCTCTCCTTTTGAAAATGGGTATAAGAGAATGTAGATGGAAAGAGTGGCTGATCTATGCTCCATTACAAGCGTTGTGTTTTGCTACATCCCTAAGCATTGCCATGAAAGAAAACCAAACCAAAACATGCCTCTTCTCCATCAGGCTTTAATTGATGGAAAACTTCCATTAAATATACACATTAACACGAAACTAAGCAAAACCATCGATTAGCCACATAATCATTATTTCCAGGCTGAATATACAAGCAGAACCTTTTTAAGAAATACATAATATATGTTGTATATACTTGTTTCAATGTACAATGTTATCACAATACAGATCAATAAGTTAACCCTAAAACCAAGGGAGAATGTAGTCGTGCAGCTAGCAGAGAATGGCCCACTGCAGAATGGCATTAATACCAATATTCTCCAGGTCTGTAAATGATCCTGCAACTACAGTCAATTTTACTTATTAGAGCACAATATTTAAAATAAGCAAATCTATATTTTGTGGATTGCTGTTTTTCTAGAGATCAAGTGTTGTTGGGGGTTTGTTTTTTTCCCTTTCCCTCTGTGGAATTTTTTCCTATTGACATGCTAAGGAGCACTGATGGCTAGGTCCTAGCACTGATGGCTAATGACAGAAGGAAGGGGAGCTTCCCTCTTTCTTTTTTCAGAGTTTTTCTTGCGAGGGAGAGTGGGGCATGAGTGTTGGAGAAGACCACAAGATCAGAAGTAGGTAAGGAGGCAGGGAGGCGCTTGCTTGCTCGCTCTGGGAGGAGGAGCACCTGGACTGATGCTGTGAGCAAAGTCTCTTCTTCATCACTTTCCCATATGGGACACTGCCACTATCACCCCCCCCCGCCCACCACTGGTAACTGCAGTGCAGGGAAGGGTGCCTGTGGCCAAGAAGGACTGGAACTGAGTTACTGCTCTGTTTGTTGTTAATTTCACAGTTGTTGTTCTTGTTAGATATACTAGTAAAGAACTGTTATTCCAATCCCTTATTTCCATCTATTTCCTGAGAGCCCCTTAATTTCAAAATTATGCTGATTCAGAGGGAGGGATTTATTTGCTCCATTTCAAGGTGAGGCCCTGCTCTTTCCTAGCATACCTGTCTCTTCAAACCAGGACAACGGTCCTGATGATGGGGATAAATTGGGTATTTGTATAAAATTCAAATGCTAAAGACTGCAGCTTTCACACAATTTCCTTGATGACTCAAAGAGCAGTCTTCAAAGATTTAACTCTAGAAACACTGCCACAGCACACCCCAGAGAGGCTCCAGGAGTCCTCTAAATTGCCCCTGACTGGCAAAGGCTTTTGCATGCAATCTGTGTTTAGGGTACAGTAGTTCCTACATCTCCAACCTTGTGTTTATCTCCATTGTGCAGACTAGCAATCATGGTTTGGTGCAAGCCACTTTCCGAGAGCCCTTGCCACTCCACTGAATAACAAAAAGAATACAGTAGCAGGGTACAATTCACTCCTGTATATGGGTTTGTGCTGGGAACTATTTTCTTAGCAGTTAGCAGTTTTTGTTTACAGTTATTGTTCAAAACCCATGGATTTGGTTTAGGGAAGTGATAAGCATAAGGACTAAAGAAATGCATACAGAAAAGAATTTCCTGTGGTCTTCATACAAATGTTGTTATGGAAAACAACACAGAGAATTCATAAATATTTCAGTGTTTCCTCCATTTCCTCCTTCATATTGTTTCTAGCCTGAAGAAAATATGTTTGAAGTGTATTTAAACACCCTATCTTCTAAATGGGATGTTAATGGCAAGCTAAGAACTACATTGCAACTTTTCTCAGAATTGGTGAGATACTTACAACATAAACAGTTATTACAACTTATGTTTACAACTCAAAAGCTCACTAACATCATCTCTGTCGCAGTCTAACTATTTCTTGTAGATTCACTAGAGTCTGTAGATCTGTGGTTCCTATCAGGCCAGCTATCAGTTACTATCAGACCATACTAGTCCAGAAACCTCCAGCACACTAAAACAATAGAAGTGTGATGACGGTATAAAATTAACTGAGTTTATCTCCAAGGAAGCAGCATAAGAACCCACTGATTCAATAAATAAGAAAATGAGAAATTAAATTGATTTCTACTTTATTGCATTTTATATTGTTCCTTTGGTCTTTAAAGTCTGCAACAGCATGCAACAGAATTTAGTTTTGTCGCTTTGCAGAATTTATGACATAAATATAATTTTGAGAACTTAAAAATTCTGAGGCTGACGATGATTTTCAAAAGATAATACTGGAAGAAACAAAAAAACCCCAAACAAACTGAGCCAATTAGGTGCTCTGGAGCAAATATTAATGTTTAATTGTCATAATTTACAGTTTCTTACAGAAGTTAGATACAATTCTGTCCCTTTACTTGGCAGAGATAAGTTTTTTTTGTAAATGCAGCTTTCCAAGATAACATGTCATTCATAGATAGCTGTATATTTACCCTATTATTATAATTAATCTACTTACTAAAATGCCTTTTCGTGACTATTTGATAAAAAGATACTAGCCAATCACAATTTCAGTGATTGGTGGTACTTTGAATGTTTCAAAAAATATTTTTTTTCTGTGCTGTATGACTGGAAAATACTTAATTATGATAAAATATTTACTCTTTTGATCTTTTGTGAACTGAATTGAATTAAATTAATTCTGCTGTATGGATTGATTTGTTGAAGCTAATAAGGGTAATAAAGGAGGACCCTCACAACCAGCAGGGGAGCCAGAGATTGGGATCATCACCAAGTTCCTGTCATATAAAAGTCTCCGTAGTCTGCAAACAACATTGTATGAAGGGGGTGTGAGGCTTACATAACCTGGCTACTTCAGGTCTGAGACCTTATGGGTACAGGTGTGCAACTAGATGGTTCTAAGGCAAGGAATTTGGGACCCTTTACCCAGCACACAGGTGTGAATCCGGTATTCTTATGGTAGCCAGGGCCCCTTTTCCTCTGGGACTGGCTTTTAATGAGTAAGAGAGAGGTTTATCCACAGAGAGAGAATGCAGGAGCACCACTGTAGAATGTGCTGGAAGACCCTTGAGGAAGGGATCCAGCAGCTGTGAGAAGTGGCAATACTGGAGGTACTCTTTGGGAGGGACAGACAGCATGATAATAACCCCAACAAGGTCAGATGCACAAGGCAAATGTTATGAAATTTGACAAATTGTAAGGGTCAATCTGAAATTTCCCTGATCTGCCTCATGATCATTGAAGATCAGAGACTGAGACCTGGGAGCCCACCAGTTGCTCTGGACAGGAGTTTCTGGCCTGGCCAAGGTGAATGCTACCAAGGGACCATTTGTAGGTGTGTTTGCTGCTTGCCGTGGTACGCTGTTCTCAAGCAGGGTATTGGCTGCTGTGTCCTGTTCCTGTACCTGTTTCTTGGAGCAACGATCTCCGCATACAATAATCCATAAATCTCCCCACCTCTTGTCTAGAAACCACTCGCATTTGAAAAGGACTATTAAAAAATATGACTTTCTTAAAGAGACTCTGAGATTTTTTTCTCCCCAGCGGATGGAAGGCCTGTCCACTGGCTGAAGACCACAAGGATGCATCCCATGTGTTGGTAGCTATTTCCCCATCCTCTCTTTATCTCTCTCTTCCCCCTTTTACTTAGTTTCATTTATCTTTGTCTCTCCTCTAGCACAAAAATTGTTGGCACGCAATAAAGTGCATAGTTGCTTGCTGCTGAATAAAACTTGAGTGTCTTGCTTTTTGCCTTTTTCACCCTGGGATCAAACAAACCATCATGACTCCTGCTTGGGTTGAGTGGATCGTGACACAAACCTAGGGCCATCTCAATACACCATCATCATTGCAATGATTAATGCCGATAACAATTGAGAGACAGTGAGTTCTATCGCCAACAAGCTTAGGAATTATGAGAGTATGATCAATGGTCTGATGCAGTCTCATGTCTTCACTGTAATTAAAAGCCTCCAAGAGGAGACAAAGGAGATGAGGGAGGAGATGAGGAAGAACAGTTCCCATATGGCACCAGTACGAGTCATAGGCCCCAAAGTAAGAGCTCAATGCCCTCCAGCTAAAGAGAGAGGGTACAGTCTATACACTCTATGTAGTTTTTTCTGTGTTACCATAGGGATGACATGACAAGCTGGTGGGATAAGAAACCCATTTCTGTCCTGGCAGGATGGGTGAGTCAGCTCAAGGAAGGAAACACTAATTGAGGGAATTCCACTAAACTGAATGTAAACTCAACCACCCCTGACCAAACTGTTGGGTATTACAGAAGGAAGGATGAGAGGCTAATCTGTCAGATCCCCTTGAAGGAACCTCTACTTTGTATGCCCAAGAAAGCAGTGATAACCAGAACAAGATGGGCCTCCCTCTAGCCAAGGAGAGGCATGGGAAAACCAGGTCTTTTGGACAGTGTGGATCCTATGGCCTGGCACATCAAAGTCACAGAAATATAAAGTGTTAGTTGGTACTGGTGCATAGTGTACCCTAATGCCATCGGGACATGCAGGGAAAAAACCTGTTTCCATTGCTAGGATGATGGGGTGACCGCAGCAATTGACTCTGCTGGAAGCTGAGCTGAGCCCAACAGGGAAGGAGCAGCAGAAAGATCGTATTGTGACTGGCCCAGAGGCTCCGTGTATTCTAGGCATAGACTTCCTCCAGAATGGCTATTACAATAGCCATTGGCTATTGTATGGTGGCCTTTTGGAATAGATGCTATAAAGGCAAAAGGCATTAAACAATTGAACACCTTGCCTGAACTATCAGAAAACCCAGCTGCGGTAAGTCTCCTGAAGGTGGAAAAACAACAAGTACCAATTGCCACTTTGATGGTGCACCACTGGCAGTATTGGATGAATAGAAATGCCATGATCCACACCCACAAGATGATCTCTGAAACGCCCACTCACCCTTCAAAACCCCATTTGTCCCATGCACAAATCTGATGGAAAATAGAAATTGACTGTGGACTATTATGCCTTGAATGAGGTGCCTACATCACTGAGCATTGCTGTGCAGACATACTGGAACTCCAGTACAAGCTGGAGTCAAAGGCAGCAAAGTGGTATGCTGCCATGACATTGCACATACATTTTCCTCCATTCCTCTAGCAGCAGAGTACAGGCCTCAGTTTGCTTTCACTTGGAGGGGCAAAGTTGAAAACAGAGCCCTACCATCTGCCATGGACTCCATTGAAAATGGGTAAAGCTCCAGAACATCTGCAATACATCAATAACATCATTATGTGGGAGAACATGGCAATGGAAGTATTTGAGAAAGAAGAGAGAATCCTCCAGATTCTGCTGGAAGCTGACTTCACCATCAAGAAGAGCAAAGTCAGAAGACCTGCTTGAGTGATCCAGTTCCTGAGGGAAAAGTGGCAAGATGGACGGCATCAGATTCCCACTGAGGTCATCAGCCAGATCACCACAATGTCTCCACCAACCAGCAAGAAGGAAATGCAAGCCTTCCTAGGTTTTTGGAGAATGCACATTCCTAAGTAGAGCCAAACTGTGAGCCCTCTCTACCTGGTCACTCACAAGAAGAGCAACTTCCACTAGAGCCCTAAAGAGCAACAAACCTTCACCCAAATCAAACTGGAAATCATTCATGCGGTAGCCCAGTCAGGATGGGGTTAGAGGTAAAGAATAAGTTTTATTCTGCAGCCAGAAACAATGGTTTGTCCTGGAGCCTTTGCCAGAAGGTGCCTGGGGAGACTTGAGGCTGACCACTGGGATTATGGAGCTGAAGTACAAAGTGTGTGAAGCTAACTACACTCCCACAGAAAAGGAAATCTTGGCTGCCTATGAAGGAGTTCAAGCCGCCCTCCAAGGTAATTGACACTGAAGAACAACTCCTCTTAGCATCATGACTAGCAGTGCTGGGGTGGATGTTCAAAGAAAAGGTTCCTTCTACTCACCATGCCACCAGTGCCACAAGGAGCAAGTGGATTGCCCTCATCACATAGCCTGCCTGTATTGGAAACCCAAATCACCCTGGGATTTTGGAAGTAATTATAAACTGGTCGGAAGGTGAAGACTTTGGTCTCACTAATGAAGAAGAGCCAGGTCAAGTGACAAGGGCTGAAGAGGCCCTACTGTACAACCAACCGCCAGCAGACAAAATGTGCTGCATTCTTTTCACTGATGGCTCCTGTTACATCGAAGAGTTGAACCGGAAGTGGAAAATAGTCATATGGAGCCCCATATGAAACCCTTTTGAAAGGTTGCAAAAGTTACTGAAGGAGAAGGTGGATCAAGCAAGTCAACTTGATGTGGGATACTCATGTCCCCAAAAATCAAGCTAATGAGAAGCACAGGAACAAGGAGCGAGTAAATCAGGCTGCAAAGATAGAAGTGTCACAGATATACTTAGATTTGCAACACAAGGGACAGTTGTTCCCAGCTCAATAGGTCCATGATGCCTCAAGTCATCAGGGTGCAGATGCCACCTATAAGGGATCACGAGACCAAGGGGTGGATCTAATCATGGACCATATTTTTCAGGTAATCCATGACTGTGAGATGTGTGCTGAGACCAAGCAAGCCAAGCAGGTGAAGCCCCTCTGGTATGGGGGGCGATGGTCCAAATATAAGTATGGAGAGGCCTGGCAGATTGACAACATCACCCTTCCCCAAACCTGCCAAGGCAAGCACTATGTGCTGATCATGGTGAAAGCCACTACTGGATGGTTGGAGACCTACCCTGTGGCTCATGCCACTGTCCGGAACACCATCCTTGGCCTGGAAAAACAAGTCTTTTGGAGGCATGGTACCCCTAAGAAAATTGAGACGACAATGAGACTAATTTGAAACATAGCCTTATAAACACTTAGGCTACAAAACAGAGCATTAAGTACATGTACCATATTCCTTACCACACACCAACAAAGTTAAACAGTTCAATGGCCTGCTTAAAACTATCTTAAAGGCACTGGGTGGGGGTACTTTCAGGAACAAGGAGATTAATTTACCAAAGGCTACATGGCTAGTGAACACCGGAGGTTCCACTAACGGAGCAGGCCCTGCCCAGTCTAAATCCTTAGAAACACCAGATGGAGATCAAATTCCAGTGCTACATGTGAGAGATATGCTAAGGAAAACCATTTGGGTTAACTCTCTCTACAGCAAAGACAATCCTATCTGTGCAGTTGTCTTTGTCAGGGACCAGGTTGCACCTGGTGGGTAATGCAAAAGAATAGAGAAACTTGATGCATACCTCAAGGAGACCTTGTTTCAAGGTGAACTACCCACAACACTGTGTATCTGTATCTGCGTGCATATATGTATATTATTAAGGCACTGCATGTATGTATATAATTTAAAGGTTTAAATTTTATGTAACATGTTGGTATGGGAAAATTTTAGGGTGGATAATGTATGGGGTTGGTTTTTCCTTTCTCCTTTGCCTGTGGAATTTTTTCCCATTGACATAGTAAGAAGGACTGATGGTTTGGTCCTTGAGATGGTGGGCAGGGGGAAGCTCTCTGCTTTTTTGGGAGTTTCTCTTGGAGACAGGAGAGACACTGTGAGATTAGGGGCAAGTAAAAGATGAGGGGCAGAAGCGGGGGCAGTTGCTTGCTCTTGCGAGCCCTTGGCCATTTGTGTTTCACTTTTAACTTGCTGTGGAAACTACAGGTTTTATTATACCCTAAATTAAAAATGAAATAAACCATTGCCTTATCAGAGGATCTTTCTAAAATACAGACATGAAAACTTTGAAATAATTAATGTGTTTCCTTCAATACCAGTTAAAGGTATTTTTTTGCAGAAAGGCAAATAGCAAAACAAGGTAATTTTGAAAAAATTATATACTGTGTTTTATACTCAATACTCTCATTGCTGCAATGGACAATTTGGGGGAAAAACAAGAACTCTTCAGACATTTTATATTGCAGAGGACTGGACAGAATATCTATGACACAAACAGTTTTCAGTGAAAATCCTTTCCTGGCCTTTGACTGGTAAGGAAAATGCTAGAACTATGGAAAGATCTCCTTCATTGTTTCTCCATGGTCATGGTTTGACACTGGCCAAATGCAAGGTGTCCACAAAAGCCACTTTACTCTCCCCTGCTACAAATGGGCAGAGGAGAGAAGGAAAACTGAAAAATTAACAAAGGGTTCATGAGTTCAGACACGGACTAAGAGGCAACACTCTGAGGCAAAACTGGCTCAAATTTAAAGGCACAAACAAAGAGAATTTGTTACAACCAGAATCTGAAGACAATAATGAGAAGAGAAATAAGCCCTTAAAACACCTTTTCCCTCCAGTCCCTCTTTCCTTCCACCGATAGGGCATGGAGACAGGGCATGGGGGTTTTGGTCAGTTTATCACTAAGATTTTCTTCCTCTGTTTCAGAGAGCAGTCCTTCCTGTGTGAGGGGCACTTGCATGGGACATAGCTCTCTGTCAACTTACCCATTGTGCGTCCACTCTCAGGAGCAGCACCGTACTACACCCGCTGCAGCTGCCCACAGGCACAGCCCTCCCAAAACTGCTGTCGTGACAGCATGCAGTCATGCAAGGGCAGGCTGCTCCAGCCTGCAAGCAGGGTCCTTCTGTCCCCCGGTCTCCCACTGGATCACAGCCTCCTCCAGGCATCCACCCGCTCAAACATGGACTGGGGTGGATTACTGCATTCCTCTGGATGCCATGAGCTGAGGGGCAGAGCTGCTTCACCATGACCATCATCATAGCCTGCAGAGGAATCCTGGCTCCAGTGCCTTCAGCACCTTCTGCCCCTCCTTCTCCACTGATCCTGGTGTCTCCATGTTGTCTCCCTCAGACGTTCTCACCTCCTGCTCTTCTCTGGCACAATGAAAAACCAAGTTACTTTGTTTTGATTTTCTTAAATATGCCATCACAGAGGCATCACCAGCCTCTCTAATTGGCCCAGTTTTGGCCAGCAGCATGTCCTTCCTCAGAGGCATCATGGATTGGCTCTGCTGGACATGGTGGAAACTTACAGCAGTTTCTCACAGAAGCCACCTCCCTGCTAAGAAAAACCAGGCCGAGCAAAACCAACACATCTATTAATAACACTGGTTTTGAGCAGAACCTCCCACAGATCATGCTAGCAAAGAAATATATATCGAAATGCCGGAAGAAAGGCACTAAATACACCATATTCCTACAGCCCTCCATCTGCCATGGGTATCAGCAACAGGTAATGGTATTTTTATAATTTTTCCCTGTTGCTTTTTTTTAAAAAGATTAACCTTTGAACATGTTTTTAGTGATGAACATTCCTGCTTACCCATTTGTCAGTAGTGTCTCATTTATATCTCTGTTTTGGTTTTGGTTGGTTGGTTGAGTTCAGTTTTCTGTTGGGTTGTAGGACTTTGGTTTTTGTTATTTTTTATTCTTATGTATTCTTTCCTTTCTTAAAGCACTGAAAACTGAAATCACATAAAATATTAAGAAGACAAGTATTGCTGATAAACTGGTGCCAGTCGAATTTCCCAATAAGAGTCTCACACTTCACTGGAGCAGGTAGACCAATTTGTTTGCAGGTTCATATCAGTGAAATATCCTTGCGTCTCAGCATGCCACAGCTGTGAAGACAAAAGGCATTTGAGCTCCCATAAAAAAGCTAATATCTTTAGACAAAAGAACTGCCAAAAGCAAAGCATACTTTTGTGCTTGAGAACACAAAACACCTAGCAACATCACAGTCAAATTTATTGTAGCCAATTATTTACTACCTATTCAATAAAACATTAAACATCTAATTCTTTAGAGTAATGCAGCAAGGAGTTCCATGCTATAAAGGAAAATCCAACTCCTTTAAGAAAATTCACACCAAAAAACCTTGTAGCTATGGTATAGCTATCACAAAGCTGTGGATTCATTTTCAGAGGTATTTCAACTTCATGCACAAAAATTATATGATTTTATTTGACGTATATTACAAATTTGGACTTTACACTCTTTTCTGCTTTCTTGTTTGTAGAAGATAGCAGCAGCATGGAAATAAGAACGGGGTCAGCAGAAATGCGAGAAAAAGCAATGGCAGTATGTTTTTCCATTTTAGCCTCCATGCTCCAAAGTTAGGGTCGACAGGTCCAGAGTTTCACTGAACTGCTAGGAAAGGCTAACTTCACACCAGCAGCCTGAGGTATGCTTGCATTTATGCTTGCATCACTGGGTATGTCAATTCAAATCACTGAGATAATCTGCAATTTCTCCGGGCAACCTGTTCCAATGCCCCAGCACCCTCTTACAACCCACCCCAAACAGTGAATGATCAGTGTTTGCAAATATATATTTAGCGTTTATTTTAGAACAATTTGGTCCCAGTAGTCATTTTGGTTATAATCTATTGTAATATAGCAATTAAAAAGAAGAAAAATAACAACAAAATATAAAAAGAAAAGAAAGAGAATTAAAAGAAAGAAAAAGAAAAGAAGACAGAGTAGAAAGATGTATATAGCCATCTCCCATGAGTCCATCAATGGGACTTGTTTGCTGTAATTTTGATGTCTGTTGGTTGAAGCGATTGTTGCAGTCTTCATCTGTCGGGGGTGAAGGCATCTCACAAAACAAGTTCAATGTGTTAATATACACAGAATACGCCGAGTCGGAAGGGACCCACAAGGACAACCAAACCCAACTCCTGGGCTTGCACAGAACCATCCACAAAAATCACACCATTGACCAAAAAGCATTGTACAAATGATTCTTCAACTCTGTCAGGCCTGCCTACTGCTGTGACCACATTCTTGGAGAGCCTATTTCAGGTCCTATCACTGGTCACCACAAAGAAGAAATCAGTGTCTGCCTCTCCTCTTTCACTCACAAGAAAGTTGTGAAGTGTAACGAGGTCTCCCCTCAGTTTCCTTTTCCTCAAGCTCAACAGAACAACTGCCCTCAGCTGCTCTCCAAGCCCCCTGGAGCCTTGAACTTTTTAATACCACTCAGCAGCTCACACTCTTGCATTAACCTTGAAAACTACTGTCCTGGTTTGAAAAGGCAGGTGTGCTAGGGAAAGTAGGACCTTCCCTTGAAATTGAGAATATAAATCCCTCCTTCTGAATTAGTATAATTTTGAAATTAAGGGGTTCTCAGGCAAAGATATGGGGATACGAATAACACTTTTTTACTAGTATATATAACAAGGCAAACTGTAAAACAACAAAAAGAAGAGGAACTCAGTTCCAGTCCTCTTGGCCACGGACACTTTTCCCTTTGGTGCAGTTCCCGTCACAGCCGGCAGGGAGCACTGGCGGGCTCCCGGTGGGCAGGGCAGGTGTGACGGTTCCTGCTTCCGGGAGTGCTGGGGTGGTGGCGGCTGTGTCCAAGATGGGAAGGGATGGAAGAGAGACTTTACTCATGAACCCTGGGGCCATGTCGGTCCCATTGGGAGATATTACATAGTGATTCGTGTCACTATGAAAATACACCATGGGATCAATATAAACAAGAATATTGAATCCAAAGTAAAGCATGGACATGAGACATAAGAATATTTAATCGTTTTATAAATTGTCAAATTCTTTTGTTTAGATTATTATTTTCATTATAATAATGAATTGTATCCACTTACACATATAAGAAAAATGTGAGCTTGTTTGAACATGAGCAGGCTTGTCCCTAATGTTACATGCTCACTAGGAGTGTAACCTTAAAACATGTTTGAGCCTTGTCCAAATGTCGTGGAGGCTTGTAGCCACTGCTGCTGGATTGCTAGCAAACATGTTCAAGCTTGCTCAAACTTGCACCCTAGCACAGGAGCATGTCACAGTCCACCAAGAAACTGCCTATAAGAGGGGCAGTGACCCAGAGTAGGACGGATGTGTTGGTAGAACGCAGACTCCCCAGGTCCCCAGGGCTGCTTGCCTGTTCCTTATCAATAAACTAATAAATTTCCTTATTGATTGACCTACCTTATTGTGGTGAGTAATTTATAACACCATGCTCCAGCAGGATGCTTGGAAACAGCAAGTTAAAGCAACAGGGCATCCTAGCAGGGCAGAGGTGTGGGGTCCAACAGCAGAAAAGGCAGCTCTGCCTGGCGTATGGCAGTGGTATCAGCGACCCTACTCCTCTGAAGCCAAGAGCGAGCGAGAGACAGCAACTGGCCCCACTCTCCTTTTACCTTCTTCTAAACTTGTGGTGTCTTCTCTCACTTCCTTCCAAGAGAAACTCCCAAAACAACAGGGAAATTCCCCCCACCCCCCCCACCCCCCCCATCTCAAGGACATCTCAGTGCTTCTTAGCATGTCAATGGTGAAAAATTCCACCGGCAAAGAGGAAAAACCAACCCCCAACAGTAATCAAAGTGGTAAGGAGTGCTGTTTATTTTGAAGCACCGATCTCAAAGTCTTTTCAACAGCAGACATAATACATGCTTTCAGCATCTGTAAACAGCCACTCATCCTTATAGAGAACATTCAGGGTTTCCAGGAAGGGGCAGGACTACCATGAGCTCATGCAGCATGTATTTTGTTTAGAAAGCTTTTTCTAGGAGTAGCACATCTGTACAGGTGAATCTCTGTGCACATCAGAGCAGCCTGGAAAAGAAATGAGCTATTGTCATAAGAAAATCAATTTATGGCACTCATGGTGGTTCCCTCTACGAGCATTTTTGTCCTTTTGCTAATCACTTGGTCAGGACAGAGCTCTGATTTCCGAGGAAGAGAGCAGAAGATTTTCACAAAACACTGCAGAAGACAGTGTTTGATAACAACATGATTTTACTTCAACTGAGAGCCTGAGTGCCTCTAGGAAGTTTACAGTGTCTCTCTGTGACAGAGGAACAGGTTGCAATGGTCTACAGGCTTAAAACATGGGGGTATCACAGATTTATATCAATTCAATTAAGAAAAAACAATCAAGAGAGTGTGATAGAAAGTCACCTACAACAATGCATAATACAAGCTGGGAACCCTTCTGGCTTTCTGTAGGTAGACAGCCTAGATTCTCTTGGAAGCTGTTAGACCTGAAGATAAATGTGGGAATAAAGAAAGAAAAATGCATTCATTGGAATACCAAAAGACACCATTGTAGAGGAAAACTTGCCAAAGAAACATTATCTCAGACCACTAACAATAAGTAATTGTAAAATCCTTAAGTAAATTTATTGGTGCTATAAAACACTTTTTTAACAACATGTATTTGTGTATTGATAAGGGAAATAATACCATGCCACATCCCATGATCTGATGAGTAACAAAACACTGGCAAAACAACCTTTCAGAAGTCCTGGGGACATGGACTGAGCTCTGAGAGCATAGATAGATAAAACCTGTCTTGCAAATTCCTGGGAAAAAACTGTGCCTGCTCAGAACCAGGGGTCAACTAGCTGACCCCACAATTTGGGCATCAAATATCGCCAGAGACCCCAAAAGACACGCCCAAGGACCAGATAATGACTTCTGGTATGATGGGACTATGAAAAACAGGCCAATGAATATACATTCAGAAAGCAAGGATACCTGATAAATATGTAAACAACACATGTAACAAAAAGCCTTGTTTGCCTGTCTTTGGTTGCACAAGACTAGAGAAATATGTTCCTCATGTCCAGCAAGTTGTATTAGAGAATATGTGCTAACACTTAAAACTGTATAAGAAAATTTCTGTCCAGCTGAGTTCAGTACCAATATAAAATTATTTCTTCTTTGAAACAAATTAAAGTAGCTTGTCTACCTTGCCTTTATAATAAAAGTAGACTCTATCTGGATATTAAATTTTACAAAAGCACAATTAAAAGAGTAACATTTACTACTAATTCTTATTGTTCACACGCTTAAAATAAGAAAGAAAGCATGCAAAAAATTGCAGTGATTTATTAGCAAATTTCTATTTAATACAAATTCTAATTTCCATTCTAATACTATTCTAATAGCGGTATTGCAGAATTGTAGTCAAAAAAGAATATAAATTTATGTGCTATATTCCTAAGTATATGTTAATGATTTAAAATAAAAGGTGTAAGGTGTTTTTCTTCAGTACCATTCTTTCATCCTCTTAATTACTTCATGTTCTATGGCCAAATAATTGATCCTGGCACTGTCATACCCCTTGGGTACCACAAGAACCAAAAGGTAATAAACAAACATGAAAAAATAATGCTAAACATTATGGGATTTTTCAGTCCCTTCAGGGCATTTTGGCAAAAAACTTATGTAGAAATGTAATCAATTATTTTAATTTTGATAAACATTCAGTGTAGGAATATCATGACAAGGAAAATACAGAATAGAATAGAACAGAACAGAATAAAATAGAATAGAGCACAATATAATACAACATAATACCACATAGTCCCTGACTCTGTAACTGCATAGGCACAGGAAGTGCCATTCCATGTCTAAATAGCTAAATTTTTAAAGGTATCTATATAAAAGGCCCTCACCTGCATTCTAAAAAGCAGTCAAATAGCAATCATACTTAAATAGAAAATTATTTTTATTAGAAAAGTTTACACAAGGTATCTGAAAATTCTGTGCAGACTATATTCTGCAATGTCTTGCAACAGTCTATAGTTAATCAGTTTGCATATATATCATAAGGGAAAGAGTCATTAAAAGAAAAGAGATTTAACTGATGTTTTTAAAATTGATTACTCAAAAGAATTTCTCATCTATGCAAAGGTAAGTATAGATATATTTTGACAAAGATGTACTGAGATAGCATAAATAATAGAGTCTAGAACATGATTTGGAGACCTAAAGAACTGGATAGTTTCAGGGTTTAAGAGCATAATATGGGTTACAGGGGCAGTAGGCAGCATGCTCCTTGGTAACCTCCTATCAGAGCAGAAAAGTGTGCTTACTTCTTATATCTTCATTTCTCAAAATCACCTGAAAGTCATTCCACAAGGACTTCATAAAGAATGAAAACAAACAACTTGAGATTGGTTAGAGAGTGGTGTAAGCGAATACCCTGGTTGTGGGTTTGATGCTTGAATGGATCTTTCATGTAAGAATTGGACCTGATGAGCCTTGCTGGTGCTTGCCAACGCAGAATATTCTGTGATATAGACAGACTGATAGCAGGGATGGAAAAGGAAATGTGTTGCCTTTTGGTGCTACAAGTATCAGGAACCATATAATGACATTTTAGTTCAACTAGCTAAACAAGAAATGTAAAGAACATGCAGAGTTCCTAAGTGCCTTTCTCTGAAATATGGTTTCATTGTGTGCGAAGATCTTTTCAGATATCCTTGACATTCAAATAATGGTGTAAATACATTTCTGTGCTCTTCCAATTAATCTGAAAGGTCTGTTTTATGGAACTAAAAAAAAAAAAAATTATTAGTTTTGTTTTTCTCAAAGGGTAAAACCTTAGTAAGCTTCATTATTTTTAATGAACAATTTAACTGTCTCTGGGTCTTCTACTGGCCCTCAAGTTCTTTCACCTTTTAGATGTAAGGCAAGAAAGTTCCATATTAATTTTATAAGTGGAAAAGGTTTAAAACTTTAACTCAGAATGGGGAAATACAACCCTAAGGCGCATCTTTCAAAAGGTGCTGTATGATGTTCACAGAATACCACAATTTTTAAAAAAATTCTGCTCCCTGTCTTTGTCTCTAGCCGATATATTAGACAGCAATTAGTAATAGTCATGGACTCTAAAAAAAAATCTAAAAATGTCTGCCAGTTTCCCCACACAGATCTGAAGTTCCATCACACTTCATGAGTTACCTTATAACTCTCTTGAAGCAAATTTTTGCATGCAAACTTAAACTTTATTTATACCCGACTTGAATACTGAACAAATCTATGCAATTTAATGATTAAAGAGCCACTCACCACCCCCCCAACCCAAAGAAACAAACAAATATTCAAGAACGTCAGTAATTAATTTTGTTTAAAAATAAAGAACACTAATTGCTCTGCTTTTTGGTATCTGTCTAAAAACTCAAAGACTATCTTAATCTGCTGATTATTAAGAGCACTACTTTCTGATTTAGGAAAAAAAAAGTTCAAAAAATAACTTTCACCAAACAGCACTAGGACCTTTGGTTTTAAAGATAGTTTTACTTTTGCTAAGAGGGCATGTTAAAATACTAATATTGTCATGCCACGGTTTTTACTGACCAAGGTAATCCTCTTTTCTTTTTCCCTAACGCTTTGCATCTGACATGAAATTTACCACACTATCTCATCATAACACCCTAAGTGAGCAACCCAGCACTATTAGACTTTACACAGTCCATGCATCGAGAATATTTCTGTAGGAGAATTTAATATCAGTGACTGTCTTTCTAAAAAATATTCTCCCCTGACTTTTGAATATAAAAATTTCCTCCATCCTATGTCCCTGTGCTGCAAATAAGTTGCTTGGACTTGTCAATAGAAAATATTTCTCAAGGCTATTCATAGGATAGAAGCAGGTTGATAGATATTGGCAATGGGAGGACCTGCATCAGTCAAGCTCTGTCTTGTAAAAAGCTATCACAGAATCTTATTCACGTGCTCAATCCCTCCAGCACCTGCAGCAAAATCTGCTGTTCATATAATCTGAAACATTGTTCCCATTAAAAGGCCTACATAGAGAGGGAGACAGGTGATAGTATAGTATTTCTCATGCTGCTTAAATCAATTTTACACTTAACAAATTAAAACCAATTGTGTGGCACAAGACCATGAATCTGTTATCTCAGTTAATGAACCGCTAAACTTGTTAACTTGTTAATACGTTAACTAATCACTATTTTTACATTATCTGATGTATTTATATGACCCAACACTGTTAAGTTTAAGGTCTTGGGATAATGAGTCTGCTTCTGAACAAGATCTAGTTATTGTCCAAGTTACTTCAACTGCAGACATACATCAAGGCTTCTTTGCTACTCTGGCATTTTATTCCTTCCCTTCAACACAGTGACAAATGTCAAAGAGCTCACCACTAATGTGAATATCTCATTCTGTAGGCACAGTAATACCCCTGAAATATTTGCTGTAGTATACAGAAACAAAACAAACAAGCCAATAAAAATAATCTTATAATGGATTCTAACAACTAAAGGATTATCCTATCAGGACAGGATTTAGCTGAGGAACGACTCGGCACAAGGGCAACATTTATGGCAGAGTCACTTTGTAGCATCACCCCAAGTCAGGGTCCTGTCTTCCGTGTTCACTGGCTTTGTATTACACCGACTGCTCCATTACCTTCAGCTGTGGTCCGTCTAGATACAACCCTTTCCTGGTCTTTCCACCACTGGACCACAGCTGAAACAAAAACTAGACTTTCCAGGACCTACCACTTTCCAACACACCCTTTTCCTTATTGTTGAGGAATACGTCTGCTGCAGATAGCTCGGTAGCACCGGAGGACTAGCTCGGGCTGTTTCTGTGTCGCTACACGGCCGGTAAATGAGATATCTGAGACTTATGTGGGAAACCCGGTGTGACCGTGCGCGTGGGGTGTGGGGAGATGAGTGGCGGTGCGTTGGGTCACCGAAGCCGCCGCTGCAAAGGTGGCCTCGGTGTCAGCAGAGACAGCTCTGGCGTTGGAAAATGGCTGCCAGCTGGTCTCATAAACGCTCACATCGGGAAGTTCGCTTAACATTTCCGCTTCCACTGAAGTCAGTTATAAAGTTTCCGGGTTTTGTACATAGAATCAGGCTAAGTCAGGAGACTGGTTAAAAAACCTACCCCGCCTTAAGTTTGGTACATTCGAAGTAGCCCCTCACGCGCGCCCAAATGCCACTGACCACCCACAGGAAAAGGCGGTGCCCATGAAAGAGATGGAGCGACACGGAGCGCAGTGAAGAGGCTTCCGCTTCCGGCGGCCGCGCTGAAGGTGGAGGGGCCCCCCCTGCAGTACGCGGCCGTGTTGGGCGGCAGGCAGGAGGACATGCGGCCGCCGGCTGTGCCGCGGCTCCTGGTGGGGCCGCTGCTGGTGTCGCTGTTGCTGCTGGAGGCCGCCCGCTGCGGGGAGGCTGCGGCCCCGCGCCCCCGGGACGCGGCCACCGCTTCCCCGCGCCCCACGGAGGCGGCCGGCGGGGCCGCCACGGGGAGCAGCAGCGGCAGCAGCCGCCTAGCCGAGGTGTCGGCGCAGTCCGAGCAGGGCCAGCCCATGACCCAGCGCGCCCTGTCCGTGCTGGTGCTGGCCAGCGCCGCCCTTATCGTCTACTTCGTGATCCGGACCGTGCGGTGAGGGCGGGGAGCGGGCGTGCGGGCGCGAGGGACGCGGTTGCGCGGCCCCGGCTGCGGAGCGTGTCGGCCCCGCGGCTCCTGAGGGCGGCGATGCCGCCTCTCCGGGCTGGGCGGCTGGCGGGGCTCCGCTCGCGTCACCGAGAATCGCGCATCAGTGTAGGGCGTTTCCCGGCTCCCTCCTGAGCCTTCCGAACGAACTTGTCACTGTGGCATCCGTCAGCCTGCCTAAATCTATTTTGTGTGTTCTTAGAGTGATTTTGACCAGTTTGCAAACCTCCGTATCGCTAAACTACTAAAGTTGTCCTTTTTCTGGACTTTTTCCGGAAACGTCTTTTTTTTTTTTTTTTTTTTTTTTTTTTTTTTTTTTTTTTTAATGCTTTCTTTCACAGTAAAATTAACGTATTTTGTGTCTTTTTAAAGAAAGGGCACTTATAAAGCTTGGTCCCACTTAGTTGCCTTTATGTTTCTCATGGAAACTATTCTCCGCATAACTCGATGTGCTTTTGCAGTTAAGTAGTGTTTGTCATTGTAATTTTTTGTTCTGGTAGTTTTACTTTTCTCTCTCATTCTTTAATAACTTGAATTTTTCAGAGCAAGGCCTAAATGTATGATTATGCATAAAGCACCTCAATTATGGAGCATATACTCAATGTACTTTTCATTACATTTAGATACACTCATTGTGTCTCGTATCTGCATAATTTAATTTAGAAAGGCAGTTGAAGGACTGTTCTGTGTATGTCATGTACTAAGATATACAGTCCAAGTAAAGTAGCATATTTTCGTCCATACATCTTACAAATCATTCTTGAGAAGCCTTGAGGGCACTTCTCAGAGTTATTGTGTCTTGTCTGTTGGATTTGGAGATGTAAGTAGTACTGTGGAAATGCCAATAAAATAAAAAAAAGAAATAATTAAGGGTCTGTCATTGCAGGATCTGGAGAGGAAAATTATCATCTATTGCCATTATTTTCTGGATGAGTGGTAATTACTTGATATTCTTGTTTTGGCAGTTGGGTGTTGTTCTGCATTTGCAACTGGAGTGCTCTCTAGGTGCTACTGTAAACTGGAAGCTTAACACCTCATATTTTGTAATTCTTTTGCATTTTGCATCTGAAATTTGGAATAGGTAAAGTGTCTGGTTTTGAATTTGAACTTGTAGCTGAAACGTTTTCGCAATAGTTATATAAGAAATATAAGGATTAATTGCTTATGACTCATTTTTTGGATAGGTTTTCTTGACTGCAGATGTGTCTTGTTTTAAGACAGAAACATTTTGCAAACTTTCTACCAGGTTGCCTGCCCAGTGGATGCAAGGAAGAAAGTAAGTGTAATGTTTCTGGGTTTTAGTAAGGCTTTTGATGCTGATTTTCACAGTACCCTTCTGGACAAGTTCTTCAGCTGTGGGGTGAGCACATTTGTCGTGCACTGATAGAAGAGACAGCTGAATGACAGGGCTCATAGAGGTGTAGTAAGGAGGGGTGCATCCCACTGGTGCCCATTCACTGGGCCTCAGGGCCCAGTTCTAGGGCCAGCTCTGCTCAATACTCTTATCAGGAGGTGAATGTGCCATTATCAGCTTTGCTGATGACACCAAGCTGGGTGTCATCAACATCAACTGGGTGCAGTTGGCTCTGTCAAGGTGCAAGAGGCCTTGCAGGGGGATCTAGATGGAGCACTGGACAATCACAGTGGCAGGACATTTAACAAGAACAAATGTGGACTCTGCAGCTGGAACAGGGCAACACTGGACACTAGTTTTACTTGGGAAAGAAGTGACTGCGGAGCAGCCTTGAAGAGAGGGATCTTAGTGTGCTAGTTTACATCAAACTCAGTATAAGTTTGTGCCCTGGCAGCCGAGAGGGCAAACTTCACCCTTGGTGCATCAGCCAGACGGTCAAGAGAGGCGATTGTCCAACTGTTCAGCATTGTCATGGCCTTCCTGTGTAGTAAGAAGCATGCTAAGGCGCTTGAATGCAAACAGATTAGGGCAACCAAGTTAGTGAAAGAGCTGGGAGGCCTGTTCATAGAGGAGGTGGCTGAGGACTCTGGGTTTGTCTGCTTTGGAGAAGGTGATGCCTACGGGGTGACCTCATTGCTCCCAGCAGGCCCCCAAGGGAGATGCTTATCCCTTCTTGCTAAGATCTAGCTATAGAATGCATGGTAATGGTTCAAAGTTGCACCAAGAGAGGTAAAAATTGGACATTAGGAAGCACTTTTTTACTGGTAGGGTGGTCAATGATGGGATTAGGCTTCTTAGAAAGGGGGTCAGTGTTTAAGAGGCATTTGGACAGTACCCACAGCACCATGCTCTAAATTTTGGATTGATCAGGCAGTTGACTTGATAATAGTTGTAGGTTACTTCCAACTGAGCAGATGTCAATCACAGAGTAAAAGATCTTAAGTTTTTTTTTTTTGACACTCAGGACACTGTTTTAGAGTCATGGCAGTGATCATATATGCATGCTGTGTACGCATGTCCAGTACGCCTGGGGCTGTAGTTTTTTCACTACTTTGTGTATAGAGAAGGGTTTGAATCACAAGTGATTAGTGGATCCTTTTTCAACAGGATTTGTTGAAAATCTGTGCCAGCTTTGTGATAATTTTTTTTTTTATTATCTACAATCTAAACATTTGCTGTGACTGTCTTAGATTGCTCTCAAATCACAGTAGCTACTCACTTTCCATTTTAACCCATTAAAGAAAAAAGGTAAAATGTAAAGTGAGATTGACCGAAATACTGACTGTATGAGTAGCATGTACTGCCTCTTCTTAATTTCACGTTTTTGTTGTGTTTAAAATAGTTTCTTATCTGCTAGGATATCCATAATGCTTAACTTCTACTTCAGTGAAAACCAAAAGGCACAGTGTGTAAGGAACAACCCTATTTTTTATCATAATGTCATCTTAAAAGTTCTAGAATTTTTTTCTTCTTGATGATTTAAAGTATTCATTTTCTTTCTATGTTGAGGAGTAAAGAAAAGATTAAATAAATGAAGAACATGGAAGGGACTTTGTCTTGAAATGAAAGGTGAAATTTTTGATTTTGGTACGAACCTTAGCTTTAAATGAAAAAGCTAGGTGTTTTGTTCTAAGCTAAAGCACTTGAATGCCTGGGGTAACAGTTGCTGCATTTTCGCATCTTAATTGAGAGTGGAGGAAATGATCATGTTGATTATTTCTTATAACATTAGAAACTGAGAACTTTGAGGAAGGGTATGTACTTTATCTCTTTCCCATTCTTAGAAGGATATATTTGCTTCTCAGTTTCAAAATGAGATCTGTTTTATGCATTGGAGTATAGTGAAAAGATAAATGAAGATTGAATGTTGTTGTGTGTTCTTTCAAGAATGGTATTTAAACAAGTTATGTAAGTATGCTAGAGTTTCAGGACAGGATTTGAAGCTGAGAATCTCAGTATTGTATTTGCTATCTCTTGCCAGATAGTTAAAATGGTGCCTAAATGTGGGACAGAGAAATCACTATGCACAGTATAAAATAGTATAATATATATAATATGATAGCAATACTATAATATCATAATATATTAATATTTGATTAGCTCAGAAATATTCTATGTTGAAGTTCCTGAATGTTGTAAACCTGTTTTATAGGCACCTAGATTGTTTGCCAGTTACTGAAAGTTACTCTGTCAGCATTCTGTGAACAGATGCCTTTTGTATAGTGTTTGGTGAGTGGCTACTAGTCTGAGTTCTGGAACTTGAGCAAGGCTTGTTCCATGGGTTAAGGAGAAGTTCTGGAAAGCCAAATGCAATGGTTCATTGTGTGGGTGATGCACATGGGACCCAGGCCCATGCAGCAAAGCTATGGAGAGTGAGAAAAGCAGATGCAGACAGTCTTCTTGGTTTTGGTAAGCATTATGCCTCAATTCTGAAACATGAGTCACTGCCTCTTCCTTCCGTGCTTTGTGAAGCATACAAGACATTGACTGTACAGGATCTGTCTTATTCCAAAGTGCAATTATAGATGATTTTTAAAACTTGATGAGTAAAAGACTTCACAAACGAAGTGTCAACCATGACTTGTGTTCTAACTTTGCTATGACTTTATTTGTTTTGTGCCTGATATGATCTGCTGTTCTTTACAGATGCGTAAGACACATAGAGAATGTGTAGCAAGGCAATTATTTTCTCAGAAGAAGTATATTAGAAGTATGCTTTCTATGTATTGCATGTACTTTTATGTGGCTCTTATATGAAATGCTAAGTGCTGTTTTGTATTCAATACATTAATCCTGTACAAAACTGCAGATGACACTGTTATTGGTCTTAATCATTTCATGTAAACTATTGACACTTACAGTTGTCTGACCTCCACATTTCATAGATCTAGATGTGTACACTTACCATAAATTTTACAAAACTTATACTATGCATCAACATAGCAGTATTTTACATTATTGGATCAAAAAGTATCATAAGATTTGGATTACTTGATTGTTTTAAAATACTTTTCAGGCTTAGAGGGCAAAACAGAAAAACCCGAAGATACGGAGTTTTGGATACAAACATAGAAAATATGGAGCTGACCCCATTAGAACAAGATGATGATGATGATGATGATACAACACTATTCGATGCCAGCCATCCTCGGAGGTTTGTATTTAGAACCTGAATGTACTTTTAGCAATAGAAGTGAAGGAGTGTGGGTGATAAGCAGTTTGTCTGAAAAAGCTCACTACTGTGTTTCATATGCATAGTTGGAGAAGGGATGTCAAGATCACTTGAATTTTAAATGGGCAAGAATTTAGTGAGCAAGAAGATAAAACACCATTTGTCTTCAACTTGTGAGTTCCAGAGAAATGGAGAGGAAGGTAGGATATTTTTGTTACAAATACAGTGTCATTAAAGCTAATGTTAAGTCAACAACTAGCTTTTACCTTTCTCTTTTCTTTTTTGTTCCTAATTTGGAGGCTCCTCAGTTTTTCCTGTGTATTCTCACCTATGAGTTCTGCCTCAAGCAGCTTTGCTTCATTCTGCTTTCTTATTGCTAAAGTAGTCAGCACTTAGTTGATGATGATCCTGCACCACATTTTACACTTGGTACTGCTGCCCTGAAAGATTCACATTCTTAAACTACTCTCTGAAACTTCATAGGTATAGGAAATTTTTGTTGTATTTCCTTATTGTATTTAACTTTTCTTCTGTTTCATTAGTGTCTTTAAACAGGATCAATTAAAACTTAAATTCATCAAATTCATACTTAATTTTTTTTTCCTTATTGACTAATGCCATCATATTGCATGTGCAAAAATACAGAAATAAAAAATTGCTGGGATTATCCTAGTCATAGTTCATACTTGACTACTCTCAAGTATCAGAAGAGGTCAGATGAATTCTTCCAGTCACAAAAAGTAATTGATTGACACTGTTTAATGTGAAATCAGATTCAAATCTTAAGCAAAACAGTTTGGTAAATGCAATACATGATGTTTCAAATGAGTTAAAAGTATTGGAGTTGTAAGTTAGGTATTTTGCCATTTATTAGGAGGAACTTGGGATACAATTCTGGAACTTAAAGAGAAAGGTTCAGTCTGCTTTAACTTTCCTTAATGGGAATCATTCTGATTTAAATTTTTTTCAGAAATCAAAGCCTATCTTGATTTTTTCTCCCCCATACACTAGATTAAAGTAGTTAGAATATCTCCACTTAGCATTTGTCTGTATTTTAGAATTATGTGACATTAACCATTACCCTATATTACAAGTCTTGTTCTAGTGAAATGTAATGGTAATTGTCACATTGTATCCAGGAATTCCCTCAATGTCTTCCTTAAATCTTTTAGCTTCAGCATGCATGTTAGACATTGAGGTGTTTGATGACCAGTTAACATAATATTCTTTATAAATGCTTATTTACAGGAGTATCAACTATGTTTTTTAGCAGGAAGTAAAATGATAATATAGCTACTCGCCATAAACAATCAGTATTACACAATTACAACTTTCAGAGAGTATATTTCCAATTTTTCTTCCTGTTTCCTAAACACTTCAGTTTGAGGGAGAAGAAAAAATTGTTGAAGTATTTTATTGTAGAAGTATCTAAACTGTTGTTTCAATAGTGCTCTGAAAGTATGTGCATAAATTATTGAATTTATTTTGATACTGAGAACTCAGGAAAACAAAGACTTCAGTTGTATTTAGTGAAGATGGTGAATTTTCTCTGATTTTGTATATTGATATCTTCCTGTTTTCTCTTTTATGGGGAGAAGCTCTTAAAATTTTTAAGAGCTGCTTTTTATTTTGAAATAGTGTTTGGTGTAGGATAAAAGCAGTGCTAAACAATGTGAATTCACTCTACAAATCTCCGTAAAACAGCTTGATAAAGTGGTGTTCAATCTTTGCAAAGATACGTCACTGGTGGGAGGATAGTTTCTAAGCTTGAGTACTTGAATTATTTCATTGTTTTTTTATATATTGATTTGGAATGTACTTAAAGTTAATTTATTACCCCTTGTTTTGACTTGTTTGCATCTGCACTGAAGCTTAGTAATCAGTTTTCGTGTTTCTGCTTAAGCACAACAACCAAAGGGAGTACAAAATGCCTAATTAAAGAAAGACAACTTGGTGCTGAGGACAACTTCATGAATATGATACTCACGTGTTCTTGGGACATGTCATTATATTTTGTTCTGACATTTGCAGTAATTCAGAGGTGTGGTCAATTAAGGTTTTTTTTTGAGGTAGCTTAAATGTAAAGTCAGGCCTGGAGCCTGGGAACAAGGAAGAGAGGCTTGTAGTAGTTTTTTGAGTTTAGTGCTTTGTTAAGTAAAGAGCAAGTCGCAGTTTTACTTAACTTACACTCAAAAATTGAGCTTATTTAGTGTTTAAGTTTCTTTCCCTTGCAACTCATAATAGAAGGCACTAAAAAGCTAAATGCAGTTTCAGGAAATTCTTATCACCATATTAATTTACATTTGTTATTAATATCAAAGTAGTCAAGTTTTGGTATATATATATAAAAGTATTGTTTTTTCTTTGTGACCTGTTAAAAGACTGTAGTGGCATCCAGTCTGCTTTCCTTTTTATTGCCTGAAACAATCAAACTTTTTTTAAGGTGATACTCTACAAAATACTGTGCCTGTATTAGAAATCCCTATAGGCTTATTTTGGGTTAGGTGGTAACTGTATTAGACCCTTTGCAGGACTAGGCAGAGAAACTGGCTTCTCTCCTAAAAATCACCATAGTAGTGTTAGTATACTGCTGTCCAGATACATTACTGCTTTCAAGTGTTGTTTTTTTTCAGAGCTGTTTGGAAAAAGGTCCCCAGTGCCCTCAGCAGTAACATAGACACAAATTAAGTGTATTCTTGCTGTCATCATCACCCATGTTACTAGTCTCTGTGCTGCTGTTTGGGGCAGTTTACCAAAACTAGGTTTTAGCCATTTTGCTCAATAGCATCTTATTAAATGCCCAAGTGTAAAATTCTAGCTTTTAGTCTAATTTTACATACATGTTAACTGAGGAACAGTATACTAGTACCACATATTTGTTTTTCAAAATTATATCACACTAGTAGTTTACAATCCTCATTGAATGACTTCACACAGAAACTACTTGCTCAGTGCTGCAAGGCATAAGGAGAAGAATTTACTCAATTTTTTTATAGTATTCCTTAACTGGAATGCTACCAAGCCTTGCCAAAGTTTCAGTAGGAACCTGAGAGCCTTGAAAGTTCAAAAATATGTTCATCATGATAAGTCCCTTTTTAATTTTGTAAATGAGTTGTCTCTCTACTTGGAAAGGTTAAATAAGTGCAGATTTATGGTTCACAGTAATATGGTAGCTATGAGTTTTTCCAGTCAAATTTAATAATAAAATGTCATGTCTCTCTGGGTTCTTTCATAATGTGTGATCTTTAAAAATGTAGGCTAAATTCACCTTGAAACAGGGCATTTCAGATTAATGCATCTGTTTCTTCTATTGTAGAGAAGTACGTGCCTTTCAATGAAAGAACTTAATCTTAGAACCAGAGAAGGAGACTGCTTCATGGGCGAAATAAGAAGCAAGAGGGTATGCAAGTGGGTGGGGGAACTAATTTAATGTGTGTTTTTTATGGCATCCTTAATATCTTGCAATAAGTAATGTATCAATTTGTTGCATCTTTTTGTATATAGAGATTCTCAATGTATAGCCTATGGGGAGAGAGTACTAACTGCACTGAAGTAAAAACCTATTTGGAAGGGAGATAACTTGTAAAACAGGGTATTTTTTGCTTGTTACAAATCTTGTATGCCATTAAGTGTGGTATACATTTTTTTCTAGAATGTTATTTTTTTCTTCTGATATTGAATTGTAAGTAAATATGGCCACTGTGGACTTCTCAGAATTGTTAGAACGCAATCTTAATTGAGGAGATGATTTATTGTTTACCAATAAAAAGTCAAACTACTTCCTTCTGTGTTGAGAATTAAAAAAAATTAAATTAACAAGTTCTGTGTAAACTTCAGTGAAAAAATAAAATGTCTTTACAGTGTTCCTAGTACTTAGTGTGATACTCCAACACTGTACATTTTAAGGATACTTGGGTTATACTTGGGTAATTATGTAAAACATGGTATTGCAACATCTTCTTGGTGTTGAGACTCCTGATTGCAACTTTTGAGTTACTTTTTTGTCATCTGTCTTCAATATGAGTATATGTGGCTCAGTGACTTTAGGGTGTTGCTGATGTAATCCATGTGATAACAGTATTCAGACCTGCAGTGAAGAAGAGATGAGCCTTTGAGAAAATTCTAAATGTTCTGTAACTCTTAAGATGAAACATTGACATCAAAAGCAGCTATTACTGCTGAATACTGAAATACATGGTAATACTTAGATGCATGTAGTTGACATACTGCAGTTCTATTTAGTTTTTGCTAGTGCTATAAAAAATATTAGGACAGTCTTTAAGACTTGGAAGATATATTTTTTCTTAATGTGTTGTAATTTCCACTATAATCTTGATAATGTAAACAAAATGTTCAAATTCTACTTTAGAATTAATGTGTGGGTTTTTTTGCTAATTCCATATACCCATCTACAACAAGTCATAAACTTGCTACAGCAGTATTGGTGGGGTGAATATGTATCCTCAAAGTGCCTAAGTTTTGGGCTACAGAAAAAGAGGAATAATTTTTCCTGATGATTCACCCTCTTGGTGTTTGAATAAAACTGGAGTACTTTTCTTTGAGGTAATTTCTGCAGTTATAGGGTGGGGAGGGAGTTTACTGTAGATTTTCTTTACCTCTACCAGCTGAAACCTTACTTTCTCTAGTAACAGCTCAGATGGGATCAAATTGGCTTCCCAAGGTAATTTTCACCTACATCTGCCCATGTGCCACACAGAGCTGGGAAATAGATTGGATTTACAACAAATACGAGTATTTATTTTGCTTCCTGTTGTACCTAACTTTTTCTGCTTATGTTTAAAGATAAAACTGAAAGAAAAACACTGCACTAATTTTTGGAGCTGCTTAGTTGAGGAATCTGGATACACAGCAAAGAAAAGTTGGGTTTTAGACTGCAGGTGAGAGAACAGTAAATGGTAGAAGGTAAAATAAGCTATTTCCATATACAAAGGGGACCATCAGTGTTTAACTGAACATAATTGAAATCTTTCAGAAATTTAGATTACTGTCTTCCTGACATCTAGAATTCAAACCTGTAGAATCTTTCTAGGCTTTGAGCCACCCTGAGGAGGTGTTATGCTTGTTATGCACAGATATTTGAACTTGTAAAAGCAAGTTAAAATCACTGGAAATGCAATGCTGGAAGCTTTTGTATGTGCTGCAGGTAAACCTTGATGTTTTCCTGCAGAAAAAAACCAAAATGGAACAGGTTATTCATGTTTCCAAGCAAATTTTCTGTTGGGAAAAACTACAAAACATACAAATTTTCTCAAACATTTTGTGTAGGCTTCTTTCATCCGTGCCTCCAAAAATATAAGGCTCCAGTTACAGGAAAGGTGTCTGTAAAGCAATCATACAACTGGTAGTAAGTTGGAACAGTTTTGATTTCTGGTATGTCCGATACCATGGGGTTGATGGAGCAACCTTCCTTGGACTTATTCAGATGGAATCTAATTTCCATACCTGAATGCATTCTCATTGCATTTGCAGACACAAAACTAGTAAAAAAAAAAATCATGGTTTTGTACATCTTGATCTTAACAGTTGGAAATTTCAGCTGTGAGTTACATCCAGCACCCATTGATAGGTGCAACACCATCAGTACGGTTTCCAATTACATGTGAAAACATGTTCGTAGAGCTGTTCTAACATACTTTCAAAATTCAGGAAAGAATATGCCACCACAGAAGCCAGTAACTGACCTGTGCATAAACAGAACTGAAGTTTATATCAAGTTTATTTATCACTTTAAATTTTAATTTTAAAAGCAAGATTAAAAAGATAAAGACAAATAATTATGAAATGTGTAACTGAGTAGCTACCTATGGAGATATTGATCCCTGTTGGACCTAAAATATTAATAGGCCAGCAAAGAATGTGAGCTGATCTGCTGATGTAAAGCTCATTGAACATAAGAAATAGCCCAAGTTTGATGAGAAATGAACTGGGAGAGAGGCTAGTTTTCTTCTATAGCTTGAATTTCTGAAGGCAGAAAATGGAATGTGGAGAAAAATCTTGGAAGATGGAAAAACCTTTAAATGTTTTAAAAGATAGTCTTACAATTTTTTCTTTATTAGTGTAATTTGAGGCACAGCTTGTACAAGAATATGTTGTTCCTGGTGAAGTCTGAATGTATTACCTAAGTGCATTGATAAAATAATGGAGCAGGCACCCTGTGATACCATGAATAGGTCCGAGCACGAGAAATCTATGTGACTGAAGAGGCAGATGGCATTTTTATTTTTTGTGTTGACCAGTAAGAGCCAGGAACAATATTTTAATACAGAAGCCAACTGAAAAACTTGAGTCTTGAAAGACCCAGTATGCATGGACTGCTTCATAGTTTTGTAATAGACTTCGGTTTGCTACAGGTGTCTTGCTTCATGGTACTACTGATGATGGTGTTCCAAACTGTTAATTGTAAAAGCCCTGCAGAATTTGTCCAACTCTCTGGAGTTGTGTCCTCTGATGAGATTTTTGGGTGATTTCTCTGTCCAAAATTATTTATCATTTCCAAGTGGCTTGTACTCTGTTTAGCTTCCATCTTGAAGCATTCTTATTTTTTTTTTAATTATATAACAAGAAGATTCTTTCAAAGTATTATCAGGATGGATGGATAGGTTTAAGATTTTATAATGAGATCCAAGGAAGGTTCTTAAATTATGAAATCTTTTGCATGTAATTACTTGCTTTCTTTAGTTGGGAAAGTGTAAACTTACGATCTTGCCATAAGCCCTTTCAATGCTTATGGCAGTACACTTTGCACAAAAATGCTTCATATAATGTTTTCCTAAGTGATGTGGACATATGAAGCAAAAGCACATTAAGTAAATTCGCTGTCACAACTAATCTAGGAGGAGCTGAGAGATCTGAATAGGCTATGGAGAAGATAATCACCAGGCATGTGTAATAAAGAGCAAGTGCTGGATAATAGTAATACAAACTGAGGGACAAGAGCAGCTCTGGAGAAAGATGTCTGGGGATTTGAGTTAATGGCAAGTTGAATATGAATCAACAGTGCCCTGGCAGCCAGGAAGGCCAGCTGTGTCCTGGGATACATCTGGGCGAGGGAGGGGCTTGTCCCACTCTTCTGTATTTTGAGCACCACAGTACAAGAAGGACAGGGAACTACTGCTTTGTTGACCTTGGAGAAGAGAAGGCAGTGGGCAAGAGGGGCAGCAGAGTGGGAGATGCTGATGTCTCTGCTGACCAGTGAAAGGGCAGAAGGGATGGGAATGAAGTTGTGTCCGGTGGAATTTAGGTTGGACATATGGTGGTGTCTGTGTTTAAAAGTTATACAAGAGTTCTTTTTGATACTCACTTATTTATCAACCTAGGTAATGGGCAGTTTATCAGTTTTCTTCCCTAAGCTTCACTCTGTTTAATAGAAAAAAGGATTCATTCATATTAGCTTCAGGAAACTTGGTCCATAATTACAGAGGATGAAACAGTATACATTCTCACCCAAGCATTTCATTGCTCATGCTTTTAAGAAAAGTCAGTGTCAGTTCAAGAGCTGACTGGATGCATTGTATAAAGAAGTACTCATTTTTAAGAAACAAATTCTTTATTCTTTCTACAGCTTTTTCTTAAAAAAAGAAAATAAATCCAGCAAAAAGCCTGTAGGTAAGGTAAATGGCATTTGTGAGGAATCTTAATTAAACTTCATCAAGAGATTACATTATTGAAAGGTCAGTATTGGCACATTTTAAACCTTGGGAGATTTCACAGGGAAAACGTTTGCTGATATTGCTTCTTTTACCTGCCTTGGGCATGTCCAAAAAGAGATGTGACTGTGGATTTCTATGCAGACCAAATACAGGCATTTTTAGTATGTTGTCTGATAGAGTCCAAAGGCCTCTCATCTCTCTAAACAGAAAACACAGTTTTACAAATATATAAATTAAACTTGCTGACATATATACATCAGCATTTTTGTGATATTTCTGATATTAGCAGTACACTTCTCAGCAAGAAGATTGTTCGGATAGGTGGTGAGATGCAATTCAAAGTTTAACAGTTCTTTCTATCAGATCTTTGATTTGACCTTTCCTAATATGAAATCTAAATCTTGTTTTTAGTAATTTTAAACCTATTGCACTGAAGCTACAGTGAATGGTAAAAATAACTTTCTATTGCAGATCTTCCATTTCTTTCAAGATCATTATATTGCCTTTCCATCTTGTCTTAAAAAGACCTCCTGGGTTTCTTTCCTTCTGTATTGGTTTTGTATTCTTTTTTGGTAGGAGGGGTGCTACAGAGGTGGCTCCTGTGAGAAGCTGCTAAACGCTTCCATCGTGTTCAGCAGAGCCAATCCCTGGTATCTCCAAAAATGAACATGCTGCTGGCCAAGCCTGGGCCAGTTAGAAATGGTGTAATACCTCTGTGATAACACATTTAAGAGGAAAGATAAACAAAAAGTTGTTATACAGTTTTAATTCCAGCCAGAGGAGAGCACGGTGAGACCATAGGAGAGGAACAGCTATGCAGACCGCTGACAGGAGAGGGAAGAGTCGCCCCAGGTGCTGGAGCTGAGATTTTTCTGCAAGCTGTGGTGAAGACCATGTGAAGACCTCCTGGTCTGGGAGGAAGCTGCGATCCTGTGGAAGTCCTGTGGAGAGAGGGGCCCTATTTCTGTGCTGGAGCAGCCTGTCCTTCCCCCCATGGAAGAATGACCCATGCTGCAGCCTGTGGGACGGACTCACTCTGCAGCAGTTTGCGGGGAGCTGTTGCTTGTGAGATGGACCAAGGTCAGAGAAGTTCATGGAGAATTGTCCCCTATGGGAGAGACCCCCATGGTGCAGCAGGGGAATAACTCCTCTTCCTGAGCAGCAGAAGAAGCCGCAGGAGATGAATTGATCATAACCCCCATTCTTTATCTCCTTGCACTGCTGGAGTAGGAGATAAAGTTGAGAAGGAGAGAAGGATGGGGAAAAGGTGGTTTTAAGGGCTTGTTTTACTTCTCATTATCCTGCTCTGATTCCTGTTCTGATTATTTGTTTGTTTTTTGGTTTTTGGTGTTGTTAGTGATAAATTAACTTCATATCCCTAAGTTGAGCCTGTTTTGCCTGTGATGGTATTTGTTGAAGGGTCTCTTCTGGTCCTTATCTCAACCCATGAGCTCTTTGTTATATTTTCTCTCCTCTGGCCAGCTGCAGAGGGAAGTTAATGAGCAACTTTCATTGGTGCCTGGCATCTGGCCCAAGTCAATCCCTGACACCTCCCAAGGTAGTCATAACTGACAAACTTGCTTAGTATGCCTCCAAATTCTACATCTAAGTAATCTATGAAGACACTGAAGAGCACCATGCTTGGAATGGAGCCCTGTGGAACTCCACTTGTGACAGCCTGTGAGGGTCACCCCACTCACTGTCACCCATTGTGCTCAACCCATGAGCCAGTTGCTACACTTGAGATTAGGTGTTTATCTAGCTGAGTGCTGGGCATTTTGTCCAGGACACTGTGGAGGGCAGCATTTTTGACTACTGAAATCCAGAAAGATGATTATATCAATTGTCTTCCCTTGATCATTGAGGTAGAGAATGTTGTCATGAATGGATATCAGAAGGACTTTCTCTTCATGAACCCATGCTGACAGTAAATGATGACTGTGTTGACCTTCAGGTATTTTTCAATAACTCACAGAATAATCTTCATAGTTTTGCCGGGCACTAAGGTGGGACTGACAGGTGGGTAGTTACCAGGGCCATTTCTCTTGCCCTTCTTGAAAATTGGGATGCTTGCCAGCTTTCAGTCATCTGGGACCTTCTATGATTCTATATTTCTGTGATTTCTGTGATAGAAACATACACAAAGGTTTGTGCGGCTGTCATACTTTTGGCCTTGAGTTGTATAAATAATTTCACTTCATCCCCTACCCATATAAAAGATAAGTTACCACATTTTCAATTTTATCTCTCTAAATAACTTCAGTTGACTTAGAACCTTAGATTTTGTAGCAGTTTCAGAACCATTTGATACTAGAAAGTAAGTGCAGAAAATAGGGTTCTGATTTCATATGGGTATCTACACATTTGCTTTGTATCTGCAAGTAGGATAGACATTCTAAACCTTATTCTGTCCAAACTGGACATGACAGCATTCATTTTCCCAGAGGAAGTATAAAACCAGGGCTTATTTACCTGAGCAGCTGTGGTGCTTCTGGTCTTATATTTTTATGTTTTCTACTAACATACCATGAAATACCAGAATGCCAGGGTGCTGTATTGATTTAACTGAAGTATTTGTAGTCTTTTGGATATAAATAGTAGACAGACATTAAGATTTTAATTTATAATCTTGCCAAATCTAGCTGTCCCTAAGAAAAATCCTTAAATTCACTCATGTTGGTGTAAGTTGCAAGAAAAAGAAAACTAAATTAGGATATATTAAAACTTACTAATTATAAATTTTGTATGAATGCAAATGCTGTTGTCCTTGGTGCAAATACATGTTTTCAGTACCTATGAAATTGAAATATTTTCCTCATTTTTTAAAACTGCAGATGCTGTTCTGCCCATAAATCAGAAACAATTTTTAATGTTTCAAATTTTAAATTAAAATAAAATTTTCATATTAGATTCAGTTTTGTTTCCTTCTAAATTCACCAAAGGGCAAAATTATGATTAAAAAATGCAAGTTGCAAAGTTTTGGGGTTCTATCTGTGTGTTGTTGCTGTGGACACTGTTCTGTCACCTAAACTTGTCTCTGAGTGTAAGGTATAGTGAAGTAAATGCACTCAACACCCCTTATACCAAGGTGTGAGACTTGCCTTGAATATGACATTCCACAGCAAAATCCTGTTGAAATATTTAGGATTGTCTTTTGTTTCTTTTCTCACAGTGAACAGAAGTTCAGTTTTGGGTGGCATATGTCTTAATCTCCAATGAGCAAAAGCAAGAGAAGGCTACTGTAAATATATTTTATCAATATCAAAAATATATCAAAAAATATATCAAAATATATTTTAACATCCTACAGCTTCTTAAAATTTTTCTCTGGTTAAATGACAAGATGATAATAGTACATGTTTTTAGAATTAATTTGAATATTTTGTTCAGAGGCTACTTAAAGTCTGAGACTGACAATGGACTACCAGCCTTTTATGTAGAAGCAGCATTATAAACTTGCCTATACTTCTGAGTGAGGTTGCAACTCTGACAGTGGAAGGAAGAGAGCATATGCTCTGTCCAAGGTTAGCCCTTGAGCAACAAACATTTTGGGTTGTTAAACAGACTGACCTATTTTGATTACCGTTGCATGTGTCAATTATAGTCCTTTGTACTTTGCAAAACTGATGACATTCAATCCTACAAATATTCATGGCAGACTTCTTAGGGACTCTGTGCCCATACACTGAAAGACAACATCCCCTTAAAAATTCTGCAGCAAGGCTTCCAAGTGTGTCTCTCCTTCCTAGCCCGTAGTCAGAAATCTAGTACCCCAGTTGTTATTTAAGCATAGTAAGTGGTCATATGAATGAAATAGATGTGTTAAAAAACTTAACTAGCATTGCAAAGTAGTATTTTCAAGTTACTTCCACCATTGTGAAATTTACAGAACAAACTGATCCCCAGCAAGATTTTCACAGGAGTGTTGTTGATTGTGGGAAGAAGATGAAAGTTTCCCTTGCCTGTTGCAGAAGTACAGGAGGGTCACAATTAAGCCTGTATTGCCTGAAGTTCAGAAGTAGCATTCAGTTACCAATAGTGGCGAAAAATTAGACTTTTGCCCTGAGGACATTTCTGAATAATGTCAGTGATATATCACTGACATAGATGTGTGGCAGCAGGTATCCTATCATGACTGACAGAGCATCCATTTACTTATATTTCTAGCTGAAACCAGGTGTCCACTTTATTTGGGCTGCTGCCAAAGACTGATATGTTCCTTCTGGTATATACTATCAACGGCTCTACTACTAGCTGTGGCTAAGATGACTGCTAGCCTAAGCCTCTCTTTTTCGTTTTGATTATCTGCTGTCAGTCAGCTTGGACTTCTCTTCAGCAGCAGCTCACAAGCTGAACTATAATCAGCCAGGCTTCCTCTTCCTTATCAGACAAGCACTCAAGAAACATACTTGATTTAGGGTTTTGTGGATTTTTCCCCAGGGCCAAAATGGGCCCTGCAAGCCATTCTGTGAAGCTGCTGTGAAGGACTTCGTCAAAGCAGGCAAGATTTGTCAACTGTTCCTACTAACATGAGAGGGCAACACCTTTTAGTATATAAACAACTATCAGTAGAATGTGGATGAAGTGCTGCTAATAAATTTTGTCACCTTTTATTGTAAATTTAAATACACTTTTGGCACTTTTAGCATCAAAATGTTGCAACGTTTCTCCTGGAAAGGCATTTGTTTTCTTTCTGTCTGTGACTTGTAAATTGCTGCATTTGACAGTTGTCTGCTCTCATCTTCTTGAGGATGAGAGGCTTCGTCCAGATCACTTAAAGGAATATGTAGTGGAATATGAAGAGGCCTTTGAGAAGTCATGAAAGGAATGGAAAGGTAAACCTTCTTGCATAGGTAACATTCAGAGTTGCTGTTAATGACTATATGAGTCAAGTGATTGCATTTTGCTGGATTATAAACAATTCCATGTTTGGCCTTCTTCCTTCCTCTTTTATCAAGTACCCTCTTTTCTGTTATGTAGTAAGTGCAGACAAGGAGACATATCCTTCCTATGAAGTGCTCTTCCAAACATGATCACTATCCAGAATCAAAGTCAACCTGGCAGACACCAGGCTCTGGGTTTCCCATCCCTCATGTGTGCATGAGAATGCCTGGAGGCATAGTTCTTGGTCACCTGGAGAAATTGAGGGCCCACTATTTCCCATAGAATTGATGATTAGAATCAGAGCCACGTTAGCCATTGGAGCAGTAGTAGTTGATGCTGTTGATGATGTTGTAGTTGATGTCTCATGTTTGGAACAGGTGCCAGCTTATCACAGGAGACAACTGCTGGAGTTCTGACACGATACACAGATTTTTGTGTTTACAGCCCATTATCTTAATGTGAGTGTGAATGGAACAGTTCTGCTGAGACACTGCTGTTGTCTCACTGTTCTTTTGATTGAGACTGCAGGCTGCCTGTGTTAGTGACTGGATTTCTCATGCATGGGCTCACATGATATGTGTTCTGAATTCTGTGGCACTTACACTAAGTATTTCAAGTGGTGCCACAGATCTTTGTTGTAACTCTTGTTAACTGCTGTACTGAATAGCTATGAAACTCATCCCTTCGAGGTTATTGTTGCCTGCTTCAGGACTGGAACAAAAGCCTGGAAAATGGAGGCTGCTGAATTGAATATAGCACCAGCTCCAAAAACTGGAGGAATGCAACCTCTTGACCAAGGAAATTTATGGGTACAGAAGTTGATGGGATCAACCTGTATACCTGTAATTTTTTGACAGTGGTGAGTGTAGGCTCAAAAACTGCCAGCTCGAAAATGTTCAGACAGCAGCTTAGTATTTTTTTTTTTCTGCAGATTGAGTTGAAGAGGACTGGAAAAGAATTGCCAAACTTCGAGCAAATCTTATAAATTTTGCTTTAAATCATGCCTTCTTTATATCTTAAATCTTGATTTAGTGGTCCCTCTGTGGTTTATTAGTGTGGGTGTGAGTGAAGATATATTGGTGTCTTTCCATGTGGGAATGTTTTGTGCATACAATTGAAATATGTAGCCCAAATAAACCCTTGAAAATAGTGTTTGGCTGACCATACATAGTGATGTACATAGGCATGTACAGGTCATTGGCTCATGTTTGTGACAGATTACTTTTTATCAGGTGAATGCATCTGTGTTAGCAATGTCATTTTACATAGATGTCAGCACAGGCAGATGGCAGATAATAACATTCTCATTTAAAAACTAGATTTGATGTGAATGAGCAGTCTAGACATGATGGTTAGATCTCATTACAATGTATTTAATTCACTCTTGGGGAACTCTAATCGAGCTAGATTCTTCTACTTTGTCAGCACAGTATACTAAGAGGAGATACAATTTACTTAGAAACTGTCTAAATATTTACCTCTAGAATAGCTGCACTAATCACAACGTTGCCTTGCAAGGTTCTTACTATGCAACAATATTGATGCTTATTTAAAATAGTTATCAAAGCACTTTTTCAGGTGCCTAATTTCCATAGAGGTCAGCTAGATTTAACTTGATGTCTAACGTCTCTGTGTAGCTTGAAGCATTTTAACTTGTAGTCATGTAAATCCAGTTTGTCTAGAAGAATCAGGTAACTATACCAGGCCACTACAGAGCCCTGTGGAAAGTATGTCAAGGAATGATAATAAGGATAATACCTTAGTATGATCCATATCCTGTTCATGTCAAGGAATGATGTACTAAGTAGTACTTTGTGAGCCTTGTCAGAACCATAGAGTTCTGGCTTAATCTGAAGTAGATGTATTTAAATAATCATTTGCATCATATGAAGAACTTGCTAACTACTTTGGTTGTGTGTGTTGCTCCACAGATATTCAGAAGGCCAGATGCTTCAATGTATGAAAAAGAGGAGCAGTTACTCAGCTTAAAATTTATAGTTATATATTTAATGGTAGTTTGCAGTATCAAAAAATTTAGTTACATGTGTTAAACATTATTCTTTGCTTTATACTAAAGTAAAAATCAGTTTTTACTAGATAATAGAATTTAAAAAATATCTTCAAAAATAAATGAGTTTGTTTGAAGATTCCTGCTTGATATGAGTCTTTGTTTAAGATGATATTTATATGAATTCTTTAATATCTGTTTCAGTCTTCATTGTTGCCGTGAAGTGGTTTTTTTGGTCTTCATAGTCAGAAGTTTGGGGGTTTTTCTGCTGGCTTTCATTTACTAAGAGTATCAAGTTTTACACTGTTTTTTTAAATATTCAATTTTAAATATAAAAGTTTTCAATAACATATTTCATCACCTATTGGAGAACTGATTGTTGATATTTATAAAGGCAGTATTTCAAACAGAAATTCTCTGACCCTTATTAAGTTCTTTCATGGCTTGTGTATGTCCTCATTACCAATAAAGCAGTTAGAATTGGTGAATTTAAAACAAAAGACCAAGTGCTTAAATTTGGGAAGGTACAGATTTTCTCTGCAATCTTACATTAATATGATTATAGTATAGGATAATAAGATTAATAAGATTATTAATAAGATTATTTATATCTTATTCTCTACACACATAATGATATTATTAGTTACGGTGTCTCCCTTTTCTTCCCACAGGATTTTTTTGTTTACTGCAGGATGGAGAAAATTAATAAATAAACTTTAATTGTACTGTTTTCTTCACACATATGCATGATTTAGGCCATAGTCCAGGATTCAGATGTTTTCCTACATAAAGAGTAACCACTTTTTCCTTAGCTTTATTTCAAGACACCCATTCCAATTGTGTCTTAGGCCTTCAGATGAATAAAACCAAATCAATTTTCACAGAAACACCAGAAGGTCTTATTCCCACTCCACAGTTAAGGTACCAAACCTATGAGAAATTAAACTGCTACTAATTTTAGTAGATTGTCTTCAGATAAAACAGCTAGAGATGATTTTCCAGGGTGTTGAAGAATTTAATATGTTCTATGCATGTGCTGTTTTTTTCATTTTTGTGTTGGATGAGCTTTTATAGAGCCAGAATCCTAATTTGATCAGCAAATGAGACCTACATTGTGAATGGCAAACTGGAGAAATTTTGAGCTAAAAGATTTCTTTGACATCACTTGAAAACTCAGTGGCAGAGCATTTGTTCAATTTTGTTTCTTTTTCCTTTAAAGATTGAAATACAGCACATGGATGTGTAATCTCCGTGCATTCCTAGTTCATTCCTCAATTGTATGGAGTCTAAAGGAAGAGTGAAAAATATTTTCTAATTATGTATTTAAAGGCTGTGCTGCAATGATATGCACAAGGGGGAAACTTTCTTCTGCTATGATTAAAGAAAAGTTATTTGTGTTTGAAGGTAGTATACAGAAGTAAAAAAAACCAAAAGGATTAACTTGGCAACTGTTAAATTTGCAATTGTTTTGGAAGAGAATACTTTATTAAATATTCTTCTGAAGGAGGAACAATTTCTTTGAGATCAGGGGATATGCAATGATGTTTTCGAGGATAAAAACCAATCTTTGTAGTAGTTTTCCACAGGTTTCAATTTATTTCATTGTCCAAGAGAAACTAATTCTGAATTGATTTACTTTGAATAACCTCTTGCAAATCTGGACCAAAAGGCTGAAGGAACCATTTATCTGCAATTGTAAATTTTAAGTTCTCTCTGAGGATATGCTTTATTCCATTTTCTATGCATACATGTCAGCAATCTGTCTTGCCTATGGTGCAGCTATATGCTCTGTTTGGAGATACCTGTTTTGTTTCCTTCTCAGCTATTGGTATTTGGTTTATTTACAAATAAATATGACAGACCAAGAACTTTGAAACTAGATAAGTGAAGCAGACAAGGTTAAATAGACAAGAATATTACAACTATATGTAATATAATATGTAGAGTCCATGAACTTTGCATTGGGAAGGGCAAATCATAAATTCTTTGCTAACGTGGTCTGATCTTTGACTCAAGAAAAGTGAGAGCAGAGGCTTTTCCTTTTTGGCTTTTCCTTTTTCCCTTTTCCTTTTCCTTTTTCATTTTTTCCCCTAATGAAGGGGAAATAAAAGAACATAGCATTGTTTAAGGGTCAGTTTTAAGTAAGGGGTGTTTTCTGAAGTAATGAAAGGTACGTCCCATCTTCCCATGTAACACAAATTCGGTGGTTTGATTCCAGATTCTGGAAAGCAGATTCTATTACATGTCTAACCAGTGTACTTATACATAGATAAGTAATGAAATATGGGAATAGAAAACATTTGTTTTTATTCTGAATGACAAATAAATTTACCATCAATGCCTGAAAAGCTAATTAACAAGATGGAGTCCAGAGGTCACAACTGAGCCTACAAACCTGTACCAGCACTTGGTCTGTGTTAGAAGGGGACCAGGTAGGTGAAGAGGAAATAACTTCAGCATACCAGTCCTAGGAATAACTACCTGTGTGTGGAGCAAAGATGAGAAGAAATCAAATCAATAATTCAGATTTCTATTTACATGTCTGCATGTAATACTGGCTGATCATACTGGGTTGAACGTGGACACAGACATGTTCAAATCAGAGTGGCTGCAAGTGAAAAGTGCTTCCAGCAAACCAGGGGTAGCATTGACTTCCTGCAGTCAGAAGTTCTTGAAAACATTTTGGATACCTCAGCTTCAGAAGGTACAACCAACTCAGTTTTAACTTTGCCTGTGTTTGAGGCCACAGCAACAGCAGGAAGTAATGGATAGCCAGGAATTAACATTATTGGTGACTTAATCCTTCTGAAAGGAAGTTGAATCTCAACAAAGGGGTGTGTATACAGAGGTCCACTTGGCAGATAAACCAGATTTATTACCCTGTATGTTTACTGATATTTGGTCTGACTCCAATGTTTAATGATTTATGTTTGTTATTTGGTATCCAGGATTTCCTTGGCTGAGTCTTTTTCTTCTTTTTCTTTAACTAAACATGATTTAATTTTCTAGGAATAATATCTTAGTAATAATAATATTTTAAGAAATAAACATTTCTCTGTCATCACCCCTGCCCCCCACCCCGCCTTCCCAGTTATTTTGATGTGTAATAGTGTAGAACTTTTAGAGACCATCCTTAATAATTTCCTTGGCCATGGGATGGGAGGACAAGGCTCAAGCCTAAGGCTCTTTATTTCTATGAGTTCACCAGCACATGGAGGGAAGAATCAGGAGCAACAAACCCTCTGAAGAGCCCCACATCCAAATGAAGGGATCTCAACAGCTCCTTCTTTTTATTTGCAGACTCACTCTGAAGCCAAGTGTAAATTCTGATTTCAGGTTTATTAATAAATGAGATTTCTGACAGGTACATCTTGACATCAGCATCCAAAATCAATTGAGGTGTGTTTACTTTCACTGAAAGCAGCAGGAAATAAATATTCAAGTGAAAGAAATGACTTTTTTTGAGCTGTCAAGAAGGAAATCAAGTAGCATGCAGCAACTATTAGACTAAGAGAATGAGTTTTCCAAATTTACACCAGACTATATAAAAGAAAGTAACTGGGTACTAGGAACAAATCATCATATATTTTAGGTAGAAAGGGTGAGGAGAACAATAATTTTCATTACATTTAGTTAAAATACTATTTATTTGCAAAATTATCTTACTGTTCTCAGTTGAAAACAGCTAAAGTTACTTTTTTCTAAGAGATAATGTTATTTTTATTGACTGATGTATTAAAATAGAATCAGAATCACAGAATGGCCTGGGTTGAAAGAAACCTTAAAGATCACCTAGTTCTAACTCCTTGCCAAGGGCAGGGACATCTTCCACTAGACCAGCTTGCTCCAAGCTAAATCCAGCCTGGACTTGAACACTTCCACAGAGAGTTCTTCCCAGTTTATTGTATCATGACAATTTTAAAGCATAGTTCAGGAATTTTTATGGGCTAGAACAGTATGGTTGTATTTAAAACAAATAGGTTTTGTGTGTATATCTGAGTTTTGTGTGAAGGAAAAAAATCACCCTAATGTGATAGAAAACAAATATTTAATCACTGGAAGCACTTGTCAAAACATTTCAGTGCAGGGATCACTATGGAGAATTCAAGCATCAGAAAACAGTACCCATAATACTGACTAGTAATAGTAGTTTGGAAATACTGCTAGCGTAAAATATTACATGTCAAAGATAAAATAAGACATAGAAAAATATTTGTTTTGGCAAAAGTGTTTTCAATTTTTATGTGTTCTCTTCCAAGCAAGAAAATCCTACTTTTTAAAAAAATTCCTGATATAAAGAAAAATTTTCAGTGTCAAATAGGTATTTGTCTTGCCATTTTAGCTTTCAATTACATCTAAAATATTTAATTTGAAACACTGAGTCAAATATTCAAATGTTCTTTGAAGTAATAAATGTTTCATTTCAGTGAATTTTGGAAAATAATTTTAGAATGTATTGTATCTGGAAAATGTCTATATTTTTCAGTTTTGTCCTAATTTGAAAGAACAGTTCTTGCAGTACTGGAAATTTCTGAAGAGTAAAAATGACCTTGTATAACATGATCAACATTTTTATTTCCCCCCAACTCCACAAGTCTGGTTTCTTTTTTGTGAAGTGCAAGCCTAGAAGAGATTTTCATGACATTCAACTACTGAAGGCAAACCTAATATTTTGATTGCAGAATCTTGATCCTGTAGTTCCAATAAACCTAAACATTGTTTGACACATCAGGGCTGAAACTAGACTTTCAGAAAACTTTCATTTCTGTTTAGGCATTTAAATAGCAGAGGGGTTTTAAGACAAAAGTGTGGCAGTGATTTAACAATCATGCCTGACTTCAACAAAACAATGTTTTATTAAAACTACTAATAGTTGCATTTGTTTCAAAAACCTAGTTGTAGACTATTTATAGCCTTGATGAATTTCTAACAGATTCCCAGATGAAAAGTGAATCATTAAACATAAAATACTAAAATTTTAGCTGAATAAGCAACCAAAATATGTACTTGGCAGCAAAGATGTCTGGAATTCTGTTGTTTTGTTTTTCTCTTTTTCTCTGCTGCATCTGTCTATGATGGGAGATGAGATTACAAAATCATTGTAGAAATACACAGTCTGACCAGGGTAACACACAGCCAAAGTCTCAGCTTCCTCCTTTCCCTTTCTGGGTGCTGGTCACACAACACTTCAGCTGTGATCATTGGGTTAGTAATTTTAAAATGAAGGAGGATACAGATGCTGAAAATTCCCTAGGAATGGGAAATGCAGGGGCTGGGATTTCTTCCTCTGTGTGTATGTGTGTTTACATGCAGAAAGGGCATACTCTTTCTTGTGGTTTCATTCCCTCTGCTGGGTCCTTATAATTAATTTTGCAAATTAATTTGCACCAGATAACTTCATAATGTATTACTTGCATTTCCATATTAAGTGGCATTTTCTAGCATTTTAGCATAACTCATACATTTTTATCCATTGTATTTCTTGCCCTCTCTTCTTCCCTCAAAGGACACAGCCCTTTTTAAAATTAAGACAACTCTTCACCCTTCTTAGATAAAGATAACTGCATTATTCTTGAAAATATTTGTTACTCTGACTGTGCCTGTGTATTATTTACTCAACAATATGAACACAGATTCTGCTGTTATGTCTGGCACAGGCATAAACCAGTAATTGCATGAAAAACTTACTGTGGAATTGCTAAGAATGTTTGTGCTGTGGTTGGTTCAAAGAGATAGGCAAAATAGTATGCAAATTAGGGGCTGGGAAAAACGCAGGAATTTCTTCCCTTTGGTGTCACAAACAGCCAATCATATTTATCAGTTCCAGCCTTCCAAAAGTCTTTGTATGGTTTGGTATCTCCTGTTCATCTTTGTCATGCACAGATTCTCCTACTGAGGCTTCCTAGTATTCTTCTTGCTCTTTGAGTGCCCCTGAAAGCGATTACTGCTACCAAAGAATGTTCAATATGAGAAAATTCAAGCTGAATGACAATGCTGAGAAAGGCCAGTCATAGACTGTATGATCACAGACAGGTCTGTGAGCTACT
This sequence comes from Erithacus rubecula, assembly GCF_903797595.1. NCBI lineage: Eukaryota > Metazoa > Chordata > Aves > Passeriformes > Muscicapidae > Erithacus > Erithacus rubecula. The sequence continues at coordinate 10,285,252 of NW_027635860.1, forward strand.
AATTAAACACACTAAAAGTGTCAAATTAGTTTTGCTAGTTCACGGTGCTGATTCTTGAGATTGGCAATGACCTTATGAATGTCTTCCTTTATTTCTCCTGTCATTTCAGGAGTGCACCCTCAGCAAGTTCACAGACAACACCAAGCTGAGAGGGAGTGTTCATCTGCTGGAAAGCAGGAAGGTTCTGCAGAGGGATCTGGATAGGCTGGATTGATGGCCTGAGGCCAGCTGGATGAAGTTCTACAAGGCCAAGTGCTGGGTCCTACCCTTGGATCACAACAATCCCTGGCAGTTCTACAAGCTGTGACAGTGGCTGGAAGGCTGCCTAGGGAAAAGGGCCTGTGGGTGCTGGTGAGCAGTAGCTGAACATGAGCCAGCCGTGGTGGCCCAGGTGGCCAAGAAGGCCAGTGCATACTGGCCTGAATCAGCAGTAGTGTGGCCAGCAGGACCAAGGCAGTGACTGTCTCCCTGTACTGAGGACTGGTGAGGTGACATCTTGAGTGCTGGGTTCAGTTCTGGGCCCCTCAGTTCAGGACACTGAGGTGCTGAAGTGAGTCCAGAGAAGGGCAGTGGAGCTGGACAAGGACCTGGAGCATTTGGAGCACAAAGAAGGGTTCGATGAAGAGCAACTGAGGAAATTTGGGTTGTTTACCATAAACAAAAGGAGAGTCAGGAGGGCATTATCATCCTGTACAAGTACCAGAAAGGAGACTGTAGCCAGGTGAGGATCAGCCTCTTCTCCCAGGCAACAAGTGATATGGTAAGGGGAAATGGCCTTAAGCTGTGCCAGGAAGGTTTAGATTGCATATAAAGAAAGTTTTTTTTTACAGAATGGGTTGTCAGACATTGAAATCCTCCCCAGGGAAGTGGTGGAGTGACCATTCCTGGAAATGTTCAAAATATGTGTTGCTATGGCACTTGAGGATATGGTTTAATAGTGAACATGTGGTGGTGATGCTGGCTTGACAGCTGGACTTAAGGTTCTTAAAGGCCCTTTCCAATCCTAATAAATCTATTCCATGGTGTAGAGTACTTCCTCAATAAGAGATCTGACACTGAATCTTAGTTCATTTGTTAGTCAGGCTGCAGGTGTGAAGATGCGAGGACACAACCTATTGACAAACATACTGGAAGGAATGTCCAACATAATTTTCCTGTCTGCCTCTATTGCAAAATCTTGACAGTTGTAGATGTGAATGTTGAGTTAACTTTGTAATGTCCTGGAATATGCTCTAATAAATGTTTTTTTTCCTCTTGAGGATGAGGCTAGCATACTCATGATAAGGGGAAAAAATGAAAACCACCAAAAAACCCTCAAAAGCAGCAAGTTTGTATACTGATGTAGTGAAGAATGGGATAAATGGAATAGGAAGCTAAGAAATATATATAATTTCAGAGTTTAAAAATCATTAGGGTTTTACTGAAAAATGGTAAACATTCATCAGTCTGAAAGGGTGGCTGATTGCCTAAATTGTAAGTACAATCTTTCTTTCAGCCTTCAAATGTTTAAAATTTCAATAGCATACATTTCTGCAAAAATGGTTCTGCAAAACTCTGTAAACCTTTGTGTATTAGCTATTCTGGATGTTAGCATTTCAACCACAAGGAGAAAACCTGTGCTGTAAACTCATTTTGGAATAGGTCAAAGACCTGAAGACCTATTGGAACTTTTAGCAGACTGTATTTATAGAAAGGCTGGTAAAATACTCAGTTTACAAAGAGATGTGATATTATTTCTGCTCATCTGTGTTTTATTTCCCTCTGATACACAGAGGCTCATCACATTATATAGAATCCTAGAATCATACACTCATAGAATATACTAACTTTGAAGAGACTCATCACAATCATGTAATCCAACTTCTGAACGTGCACAGCACACCCCAAGAATCATGGCATGGGCCTGAGAGCCTTGTCTAAACACTTTCTGAACTCTGTCAGGCTTGCTTATGTGACCACTTGCATAGGGAGTCTGTTGTACAAGTAATAAATAATTAAGTGGGTACTCCTAGACAGAAGTAGAAATGTTTACCTGACTGTTCTAGATAAAGGGAATTTGGAAATTTGGGAAAGGAATGCTTCCAAAATACACAAGTAAGTCTCCGAATATATAGTGCAAAATTTTCATATTTTGCATGAAAAAGTAAGTACTTGTTTGTGTAGAAGGTCAGTTTCACAAGGTCTATTCTACCTAGGTTTGCAGACAGATTTTTGTGTTTGTGGTACACCAATAAAAAAGAGAATCTGCAGTACAGCTTGTAGGTTTCGGGATGAAGGTCAACAAGAAATACATTATTAATTGTATACTTTTACTTAACAATAGTTTCAGGTTTTGTCAGTGTCTTTTTATTTCACTTTTATATTTTTATAATTCTGAAACATTATGAAAGCAAGGAGGTATGACAGAAATATTTGTCCTTTGTACATTTTTCATCAGCTTTAATTTTCTTTCTGATTCATGTGTTCAGCCTGTACAGCCTCATCTTCCTAGGTATTTTTGTTCTCTGAAAGGAACATTGCTGACCACATAAGTGATATGCAGATTGTAAACTATGCATTACAATGCTTTGATCACTAACTCTGTCATTTCCATAGGCAGATACTTGTGATGTCAAAAGTGATGGCAAGACTTACTGACAATGTCTGCAATAAGCTTACCACCTAAGGAAATATTCCTGTGCCCAAAATAAAAGCAGGATCTATATCCTGTAATACAGAAACAGCTATAAATTACATCACATACATTTTTTTCTTATTAGCTCTACAACTAACACTAGCAGAGACAGCAGTAGCAAACAACTGAGCTGTAGCAGTGGAACTCAGTGTCTTGCCAGTATTGCAGCCACACACCATGTGCATATTCTTCCCCAAGCCCAAGTCAGATCCAGCTATTCCTAAACCCCTGATCAAACACACCAAGGCTGTAAGGTGGCTCTTTGAGATCCCTTCTTGAATAATGCCAAAGGGTTAGAACTTGAGTTGTTTTAATTACAAAAAAAATGCCTATTCTTTCCAACTTAGTTTTGAATCCTGTTCAGGTTTCAGGAGAATATTAAATATCTGTCATTTATGTAGAGAATACCATAGCAGCTGCAGCTAGAAACTGGCTGAGACAGAAATCAGGGATTTGATCCTTATGACAGAAGTGAGAGGAAAGAAATACTTGTGGAGGTCTCTTTGTCGCGGTGGACGGTTTTTTCCGGGACAAACTCAAGGGCTCCACATATGCTGTTCTGTTACAGTTGCAGTTTATTTATTTATCTAATACAAGATACAAATACTGTAACATTTACATACGGCCTATAAGAATCTTTGTATTACCATAGTGTGTTATACTTTAAACTCTAACAAGATTTTTTCTTGAGCTTTAGACCTGCTTCCAGCAGGAGTCATTGTTTCATCAAGAGGGGATTGCTTTCAGCTAGCTATCCTATTGTCTTCTAGTTATTTAGTAACTAAGGCTTAGTGTCTCGAAAATGGCTTTTATTCCAACCTAGCTCTCAGAATTTATATATTCATATTTGTTTCATCCTCTCCAACAAATACTGCAGGCTGTTTTCTGCAGCCCTTTCTGTATTCAGTGCATACAATTATACATACAATCTCCTCTAAGAAAAACAGCAACAAAATAAATTAATTTACTTGTATGAAATACTTACAAAAAATATTTTCTATACCGACTATTTTGAGCTATTGGTATTATGTTACATATATAAAGGTTTTGAAACTAAAGCTTAAAACCTAGTTGTATTTCTTTGATGATTTTATGACAGGACCAAAATGATCTTTCTTTAAGGTGGAAAGACCTTTTGGTTTGTTATCATTTTAGTGGTTTTTAACTTGGACTAGGTGAGTATATATAATGTAAAGAAATAAAAAGAGAGGGTTTAGACACTGGAGCTAGGTTTGAGCAAAACATGTTTGACCCTGTAACAGGATGACAACGAACCATTAACGGCTTTCTTCAGAAACTTCCACTTTTCTGTGCAGTCTTGCTCTTAGCAGGAGTGAACTTCTGAAACCCATCTCCTAAGTATCTCCTTTTATCATGCTTTAGTTCACACTGTGAATGGCTGTCCTGGTTTGGAGGATAGGTGTCTGCCAAGAAAGGCAGACATTCTCTTTGAAATGGAGAATGTAAACCCCCTCCCTCCAAATTATTGTAATTTTGAAATTAACGGGCTCTCAGGTAAAGATATGGGAATTAGGAATAACCATTCTTTACTAGGAAAATTAAAACAGAAATACAATATTACAAAGAACAATCCCAAAACCACTGACAGAGTCAAAATACAACCTGATATCATGTCAGTCAGGGTGTCGGTAGCAGTCTGATTAAATGGTGGCTAAAGTCCCCCTGGAGTGACAGATGTGGTTCAATTAAAGTCGTGGTCCTGTAAAAGGGTGCAGTTTTCCTCTGAAGGTCTAGGGATGATGTGGAAAGGTCCAGCTTTCCTCTGGAATCCAGTGGAAAGAAGGCTGCCTTGGTGTTCAAAATCTCAGTTTTAATCTGTGCAGGAAAGGCTTGGCTCCTCCCCCTGACTAGAGCATCTCCCAGTGGGGTGATGTAATTTTATCAGTCATACAGTGGAACTTAATGGCTTATCAGCAGATGACATCTTCCTGGAGGGAGGATGGGTTTTGGAAAAGATAAAAGATGATTGCCCCATCTGGTTTTAAAGATGGGATAATATGTGCCACGGAGATGAGGGTCACTACCCCACCCGGATTCAACAGATGGTGATAGCATACACATTTCTGGTCACATGCTGTATTGCAACCCAAGACAATGACAAGATGAAAACATGTATTCCGGAAATGAACCTGTTGGGCTTCAGCACTGGTGGTCATTCAGTCATTTGAACTACAGCAGAACCTGGGATTAACACCTGAAAGGCATGGAGACTGGCAGTGGTGTCTCAGCATTAATTTCTTTTCCTATATAAAAGTCCTGCTATTTGCTAAGGTAAGCACAACTTTAAAGCAAGTCATCTGCTAGAGGGCAAAAATAACAATAATAAACTACCTATACTGTCTATAGATGCTGACTCTTTTCTGAAGCAGAATACATTATCCAGGAGACCTCTTTCCTGAATGAGGAGGGTTGGAAAATACAACTTGGACAGCTTCGGATAATAATACAGTGCATCAGGGATTTAAAACCTCTGTTAAATGGCTAACCTAACAAAAATAGAAACTATGTAAAAGTCTGTTAAGTGTAATTGATGTGCATATTCTTCAGTTATGGCAGTCTATTTTTATACATAAAGGCTCATAAAGAATATTGATTTCCCTCTGGGTATAGGAAAGGCTTTTTCTTTGTTGTTTTTTGTTTGTTTGTTTGGGTGGGTGGGTGGGGTTTTTTTGTTTGTTTTTTTTTTAGGTTTTTTGTTTTTTCTTTATTCTTTTTTTTTCTTTTTTGTCTGTCTGGGTTTTTGTGGTTTTGTTTCTTTGTTTGTTTATTGGAGGCTGGGGGTTGAGTGGTTCCTTTTTTTTGCATTTTTTGGTAGCACTTTAAAAATTGATTCTTGTAGTTCCACCAAGGCTTTTCACAACAATGAGACTCTTTGCTTCTCTGAAATTGAAGAAGCTGGAAACGAAAAGGAAATATATAAGCGAGACAGTCAGATGCCTGAACATCAGAACAGAATTTGCATGGCTGCAAATGAACATGAAATGGTTTAAAACACTATTCAAAAATGCCACCCACTGCATATGACTATCCCTACTTAATGCACAGCTAGAGCTCTGACATGGGTGTGGGATCTCTCCACAGTGCTCAGATTCACTACTGTTGCTGGTTTGTTCAATTAGCTCTGTTGGGAGATTGCAAAATGCAATGAGGAAGCCCTGAACAGTCATCTGAAGGAACATGACAGGGAGAAGTTCAGATATGTAATTTCTGCTCTTTCCTGTGTCAGTTCATAGCACCTGGAGGGAAGCTGCTTGATAATGAAGGAGGATCTAGAAATGTTTTTCTCTTCTTCATTCTGAAAAGTGTCAGTTGTTTGTTTTCTTTCCTGTTTAATGCTCAATAACTAAATCCTTGTTGTATCAGGCAATAAGACCTAAATATATCTTTCCTTATTCAGAAAATGACTGAAAAAAAAAAAAAAACCCAAACCAGGACTTTTCACTCTCCTCAGCTTTTCAATGCCCCCCAAAAAGTAGGAACTTGGTATGAGTCCGGACTTCAATGCATGCCATTGTCTTCATATCTGTCAGGCCCAGTAAGAGTTTCTGTCACATTCAAAAGCAATGGCATAGTGGAAGTGGGGGCAGAGAGGAACCTGTGAACTCTAATTTACCTGTGCAAAAGAAGAAATGGCAAAAGGGAAATGGTACAGCTCTTTAGAAAAGAGCTTACAAAAAGGTATTTGTTGTTGCCAGAATTGCTAATGGATAAAGTCCAGGCATAAATATCTGACTTCAGAAGGGAGTTCAAGACTTCAAGTGATAAACCTCAGAGATGTTTACTGAGGTCCACAGGCCTTCCCTTATCCACTGATGTAGTCGTTTAATGGTGGCTAGATGAGTCAAGCAATATAAATATCTCAGAAGGTGGTCCACAACAGCCAAGGCAGGAAATGAGGAATTGTCCAAAACAGCCAAATAAAACCCCTGGGATGAAAGACTGCAGTCATGTCTACTCCCAGATAATCTCAAAGACCTTTGATATACTCCCCTGCAACATTCCTACCTCTAACCTGGAAAGATACAGGTTAGGTGTGGAATCACAGTGTCTTGGTTTGAAAGACAGATGTTTGTTGAGGAATGCAGAATCTTCCCTTGGAATGAATAATATTATCCCCTTTCCTCTAAATTATTATAACTTTGAAATTAAGAGGCTTTTAGACAAAGATATTGGAAAAGCAGTAATAGCTCTTTACTAGTATGTATATGTATAGCAAGGCAAACAAACAACAATGGCAGCAGCAGCAAACAAAGAACCAGAAAACCCACTGAAGTCAGTTCCGCTCTCTAAGCGTTTCCCCTTGGTGCAGTTCCCATCACAGACGGCAGGGGCGCCGCTGGCTCCTGGTGGGCAGGGCGGGTGCGATTATTCCCCCGTGGCTGCAGGGGGCGCTGTGGCGTGGGGCTCAACTGTGCCTCCCTCTCGCGGAATGGCGGGCGGGCTGCAGCAGGAACCTCAGAGCAGCGGCTGGCACAGCAGTGGCAGGCATGGCCCCTGCAGTGGCAAATAAAACGCAACAGGGAACTACAGACTCAGCAGGAGCTGTGGGCACCGGATGGATGCGGGTGCTGAGTTGAAGTGTAGCGATAAAGCCCGAGGCAGTGGCACAAAGCAGCCGTGCTGAGCACTGGCAGCCAGGCTTCTTTGTGGGCACACAGCTGGGCTTCTTCCACTGCAGCACACAGCTGGGTGGATGCACCCTCCAGGAAGGGACAGGAGACTCGGGGTCCCGGGTTTTTCTCTGAAGCACCCCAACAGATGGTGAGAGTCATTTCCAGTAAGATCGGGTGTTAATAAGGTCGCAGTGCTCTTACGAGCAAAGGTTCACCCTCAGTAAGGAAGAAGCTGTACAGGACTGGGCTCTGTGGTGGCAGTGGATTCTCCCTGTGGTAAGCAACAGTTTGACCATCCTCCTCTGATCCCAAGGGCCAGAGAGGGAGAAAAGACCCCAGCCAAAATCTTGTGGTATCTCTGCCCTTCTAGAGAGAAAACCCTTCAGGTAGGAGAGTAGCTAGCTGCACCCTTCCCCCTCTTCCTCCCAGCCACATCTTTTGTTATGTATTGGTAGTTATTGTCTCTTGGCAACAAATGGGATGAAATTCCCTGAGAGAAGTAAAAAGAAAAAATCCTAACCTCCAACAGAGAGGTGAGACATAGGCTAGACACCCTTGTCCAAAGAGTTATAGTCAGTGGTTCAATTCCAACTTGAACTACTAGCAGTAATGAATGGTGTCCCTCAAGACTCAGGAGCCATGATATTTAATATTTTCATTAATGACATAGACAAGGATCGAGCGCACCCTCATCAAGTTCTCAGACGACACCAAACTGAGTGGTGCAGTTGACAGTCCTGAAGGATGGGATGCCATTGAGAAGGGAGTTGGATAAGTACAAGAAGTGGCCCATGGGAATCTCCTGATGTTTAACAAGGCCAGGTGCTGGTTCTGCACTTGGGTCAGGGCAGCCCCTGGTGCCAGCCCAGGCTGGGGATGAACAGACCCAGCCCAGCCCTGCCCAGAAGGATCTGGGGGTGCTGGGGGTGAGAGCTGGACATGAGCCAGCCATGGGCACTCCCAGCCCAGACAGCCAAGAGTGTCCTGGGCTGCATCCAGAGCCCCGTGGGCAGCAGGGCAGGGAGGGGATTCTGCCCCTCTGCCCCACTCTGGTGAGACCCCACCTGCAGAGCTGCCTCCAGCCCTGGGGCCCAGCACAGGAAGGACACAGACTTATTACAAAGTGGGTTCGGAGTGGAACCACAAAAATGGTCAGAGGGCAAAAACACCTCTCCTGTGAAGACAGACTGAGAGCTGGGATTGTGCAGCCTGGAGGAGACTTGGGACAGATTTATTGCACCCTTCCAATAATTGAAATTGACTTATAAAAAAGATGGAGACATACGTTTTTACCAAGACCTATAGTGAGAGTACAATGATTTTAAATTAAAAGGGGATACATTTAGATTTGATTTAAGGAGTAATTTTTTAGAAGTAGGATGGTGAGACATTGGAACAATTTTCCATCGAAGTTGTTGATGCCACAACACTGGAGGTGTTCAAGTTAAGATATGGATGAAAAACCTAATCTAGAGAAATATGTCCTTGCCCAGGACAGGTCCGTGAACAAGATGAACTTTCAAGTGTCCTCCAGCTCAAAGTGTTCTGTGATTCTATTACTGTATCCTTCATATGCATAGATAAGGCCTGTATCCTGCAATCTCTCCTAGTAGCAAAGAATTTCAAACCTGGAAGGTATCTGAAGTGGACTAAATATAGGCTCATTCTGCTAACTAAATACAGAAAAAGTCTATGAAACACATGGTTTTTTCCTTTTTCAGTTTTAATGTAAGTCCCTTCCCATAAGTCATTAACAATGCTCACACTTATCCAAAGACCATGTATTTCTGTTTTTGATGTCCCCAAAAACTTTCCAGACAGATGACCAAGTTCAGCGATGCAGCCTTTCCAGGGAATCATATTTCCTTGAGGACTGTCCACCTCTTGATGTGTATCAGCTTGATCTGCAGGTTTTGGAGTCTAATAGGACACAAAAGAAAAGCTTTAATAAAATGCAAATAACTCAAATACTCCTATCTGTGGTGGCCAACAGATGGCCTGGAGGCCTCACAGTCATAGATAACCCTGATTATAACTTGACCAGTCTATGCTGTTAGGGAAAAGGAGTGAACATCCCTAGGACAAAGGAATTGAGCAGCCGGGAGATTTAAATTCAATTTAAATTCACCAATGCCAGGCAGTTCTGGATGAGCATGGATGGCAGGCCATTGGCCAGTGAACTGGGTGGTAACCAAACTCAGCCAATCAAGATCAACTGTGTGGGTTTCTGAAAACCATATAAAAAGGAACTGCACTCAATAAAATTTGTTGTTGCCGCATGAACTGCAGAGTGTCGTATTGTGTCCATCTCAACTGTGAAACCTATGGCTTAATCATACTAGCTAAATATGTAATTTATAAAACTTAATTTAATGAAGTGTCACAAATAACCTTTTCCAATTAAATACAAGAATGAATCTCAAAAAGCCCAGGAGGAGGAATCTTTTACATGACCATGTAGTTTGATGCCATGGGTGGTTTCACAGAAGCATGTAATATACTCTAACATAAACAAGTCTGGTATGTTTTAGCATTCAAGTGTCCTAGTCATGTAAATGGTTCTTTGTGGTAATGGACTCCTAGAAAACAGGTTTTAATTTCTTTAGCCTTTAAACATCAGCTAACTCTTGCTGGATATTTGGAGGACGTTTTATTCTATCTTCCAATCACCACCAAAAAGCACCACCTTTCTGCACACTAAAAGTACAGCATCCATCTAAATCATCAATGCATCTTTTAGTTAGACAACAACATGCTGTTAGTAGCTCCTCAGTTGTCAGCTGAAAAGATCTTCATTAGCTTTACTGAGGAGGTGAACTGAGGAAAAATGTGAACTAGGAATGAAAGGTTTCATTTTATCTCTTTCTCTAAATGTCCATTTTCCAAGAATGTGAATCTCAGATTAGCTATTTCAGTTTCTCAGACAATTTTTTCTCCATCTGTCTGGATATTAAAATCAAGACAATTAATTTCTTTAAGTAAATTTTATCCCTGCTTTGTTTTTTGTAGTAAGGTTTCAAAATTTTTAGGCTGTAAATTTTGTATCCTGGTTTGAAAGACAGGTGTCTGCCAATAAAGGCAGCTTTGCTTTGAAATAGAGAATTCAATACTACTCCCTCCATTAAAATGGCAAAACCAGCTCCCAGCAAAATCTGGATGATTTTCTCTCCCTTCTCAAAAACCTCCATTGGTGTATTCCCCCACACAATGATGTCATCGATGTACTGCAAATGTTCTGGAGCCTCACCCCTCTCCAGTGCAGCCTGGATCAGTCCGTGGCAGATGGTGGGGCTGTGCTTCCACCCCTGGGGCAGTCGGTTCCAGGTGTACTGCACGCCCCTCCAGGTGAAAGCAAACTGAGGCCTGCACTCTGCTGCCAAAGGAATAGAGAAGAATGCATCTGCAATGTCAATGGTGGCATACCACCTTGCTGCCTTGGACTCCAGCTCGTACTGGAGTTCCAGCATGTCCGGCACGGCAGCGCTCAGCGGTGGAGTCACTTCATTCAATGCCCGATAGTCCACAGTCAGTCTTCATTCTCCATCAGATTTCTGCACAGGCCAGATAGGACTGTTGAAGGGTGAGTGGCTCTTGCTGACCACCCCTTGGCTCTCTAGATCACGGATCATTTTGTGGATGGGGATCACAGCATCTCGATTTGTCCGGTACTGCCGGCGGTGCACTGTCATGGTGGCAATTGGCACCTGTTGCTCAGTCACTTTCAGGAGTCCTACTGCAGAGGGGTTTTCTGACAGTCCAGGCAAGGTGTTCAACTGCTTAATGCTCTCTGCCACTACAGTAGCTATTCCAAAAGTCCACCTGAACTGCTTTGGGTCTTTGTAGTAGCCATTCTGGAGGAAGTTGATGCCTGGAATACGTGGAACTTTTGGGCCAGTTACAATTGGATGTTTGTGCCACCCGTTCCCTGTCAGGCTCACCTCAGCTTCCAGCAAAGTGAATTCCTGTGATCCCCCTGTCACCTTAACAATGGAAACAGGTACCTTCCCCACATGTTCTGATGGTATCAGGGTGCATTTTGAACCAGTATCAACTAACACTTTATGTTTCTGTGGCTTTGATGTGCCAGGCCATCACACCCACACCATCCAATAAATCCTGTCATCCCATGCCTCTCCCTGGCTAGAGCCAGGGCCCGTCTAGCCCTGGTTATTATTTCCTTCCTGGGCATGCATACTAGAGGTAGCTTGAAGTGAGTCTGACAGATTATCTTCCCTTCTGTAATACTATGCACCTTGCTTGTGGGAGGTTGAGGCTACCTTCATTTTAGTGCGGTTCCCTCGGTTAGCATTTCCCTCCCTGAGCTGACGCACCCGTGCTGCCAGGACAGAAGTGGGTTTCCCATCCCATTTTCCCATGTCTTCCCCCATGGTCTTGCAGGAAGAACCACAGGTCAGCTTGTGGGGTGTACCCTCTCTCCCTAGTTGGGGGGTGTTGGGTTCTAGATTTGGGGCCCGTGACTTGTACTGGTGCAGCACGGATCTTCCTTATCCCCTCCCTTATCTCCTCTCTCATCTCCCTCAACTCACCTCTCCACCCTCTCATTCCCTTCACCTCCTCTTGGGCCTCCTGGAGGTCCTTCACCACGGCAGAGACATTGGTCTGCATTGGGCCATTCATCATGCTCTCAAAATTCCTGAGTTTGTTGGCAACAGAACACACTGTCTCTGGACTGTTATCAGCATTAATCATTGCTATGTAGGCAGTATATTGAGATGGCCCCAAGGTTGCCAAATTCCACAGCATCTGCCCTGTGCACCTGACCTTGTCAGGGTCATTGTCATGCTGTCCATCCCTCCCAAAGAGTACCTCTAATACTGCTGTCTCTCTCAGCTGCTGGATCCCTTCCTCAAGGGTCTTCCAGGGCATCCTACGGCGGTGGTCCTGCATTCTCTCTCTGTGGACAAACCTCTCTCTCTCACACTCATTAAAAGCCGGTCCCAGAGGGAAAGGAGGCCTTGCTCTCTTACGAATATCTGGTCCACACCTGGGCCAAGTATCCCAAATTCCTGGCCTCAGTTCCATCCAGTTGAACACCTGTTCCCGTAAGGTCCCAGACCCGGAGTAACCAAGTTGTAAAAGGCTCATGGCCCCGCCGAGCAATGTCTTTGCGCAGGTTACGGAGACTATCGTATGAGAGGGACTCAGTGACAATCTCAACCTCTGACTCCCTTGCTGGTTGTGAGGACCCTCCTTGCTGATCCCCATTATCTGAGTGTCTCGTTTTAATCTTAGATTTTCTAGTTTCCACAGGGGCAACTGCTGCTGGCTGTAGCTGCCCCTGCCATCCAGCTGGAACCTGGGCAGGTATAACATCTATGGGTTCCACTGCAGCACCATCTGACTCTCCCTCTTTAGGGCAGGGGGAGGGTTTCTCACCAGCTGGGGACAAATGCTCCTTCAACATCTGGCCTATCTCCTTCACTAGAACCCCCACCCACTCTGCGTGGTTTGTTTCTGCAGTGGGCTGTGGGGCAGCATCAGGCTCTCCAGCAGCATCCCAAGTCCCTGGGACAGGGTCAGGCTCTGGGGCAGCAGCTGTATTTCCTGGGGTAGGTATTAGGGTTTTTATCCAAGCCAATATTCCCTTGTTTCTGAATGCTAAGTAGAACAGGCCTATCAGCAACACCAGCCACTGTATAATATCATTAGCAACTAAAGCAAATCTGAAATCGTTGAGAACTGGTGGGGTAGCCTCAAAAAACTGAGTGATGGGTTGGGAGAAAATTCCCCTTGCATTCATTGCCTCCCAGTAAGTACCATTATTAAAATAACCCCAGAAACACGCCTTGGATCCATGTGTCCACTTTGCAGAAAAAATTAAAAAACCATGAATTCCTGACATAATTAATCCACCAAACGAATCAGGTAATAGCTACAGTAAGTTTAGTGAGGGGGCCCATATTCAAATAAGGGCTTGCAAATGGGAGAGAGATATCTATGATCATATGGAGCTCAAGCCGGATTAAGCTGGACAACATGCTGCCACTTAAGAGCTGTTACTCCTGTTTTACCTCTCCTCTCAATGCCCTCAGGCCCCTCGATGGGGGCCAAAATCTGTTCTGGTTTGAAGGATAGGTGTCTGCCAATAAAGCTGGAAGCTTTTCTTTGAAACAGAGAATTCAATTCTGCTCCCTCCAAGTATCATAATTGTTTGAATCAAGGATTCTGAGGCAGAGATAAGGGGGTAGGAGTAACAGCTCTTTTACTAATATATCTAACTGTACAAGCAAAAACAACAGCAGTTATTAAAATTACCAACAAAACAGAACAGATAACTCAGTTCCAGTCCTTTCTTTAGCTGAAGGCACACTCTCTGTGCTCAGTCCTGGTGCTGTAACACGTGTTAGGGCCGGCACAGCTGCGAGAGCCGGGGAAACAGCAATGGTCGGGCTGGTCTCCGGTGGGAGCGGGCTGGAGAGCAGCTCCTCGCTCTCCGTTTGGTTTCTGGAGGTCAACTGTGTCCTCAGAGGCAGGAGGCTGAAGCGAGGCAGATGCAAGGCAGGTGATTGCAGAGGGTGTGCCTCTCCTGCGTTCTGGCCGTGTGCTGCAGACGGGGGTCCCTCCTCCAAGCTTGCGGGAAGCACGAGCAGCCCCTCCTGGAAGCCGCTCCCACCTACCCCTGTGTCTGGAGACGTCAAAAGATCCTGGGTGTAACCCAGCAGGCTCTGCTAGCATGATAATGGGAAAAATTCTCTACATGGGGACAAAAACCCAACCCCTAAAATTTTGAAATAATACATGCAGATTGTTAGGATAGCTTCTGTGTGGTTTTAATGGTCACTGCCAGGAACAAGCAGAAATGTGTGTACTCATGTACAGAAATAGGTTTAGATTAAAGTTCACTCATAATAGAGTGAATATCAAAACAGATACAGATAAATTATTTATTTAAAACTATTAATTAACAAAAATATTTCAGGGGCAATAAGACAGGGTGTAATTGAATATAAATAACAGATTTGCAGTAGATCAGTGCAGGACATATACAATACCTAAGCTCATGCTCATGAGGTTTTAAATGGGTTTATGCAGATTTAGCAAGGTAGTTGAGAAACTTTGGTTTTTACATATGCATTATATCTTATTGGTTGTGCTGCTGAAAATGCAATGTCTGTTTTGGTATGGATGCCATTCTGTACAATTACAAAGGCCACAATTATCAGAGAGGCAACAAAATTTAAGTTGTTTTGAATCTTACAACACATTTTGTACCACAGTTATTATAGCTGTAAAGTCTATCCATGCACCTCATTGTTCCATTTTGTTTTATTTTATTTTATTTTAGGAATTGGTTTTTGTTGGATTTTGTTTCATTTTGCCCAATATACAATTTAACTAGGGAAATGGTTAAAAGAATAGCAAAAATAGTTTTTAATAATTAATCTAATTTTTTAAAGCCAACTTTATTTAGAAAATAAAAGAACTATATATAGTGCTCTATGAAAAATTAGTAATGCTGGTATTATGTGAAGATTATTACATGAGACGCTTGTCTGATAAGCACGTCCACACAGATTTAATATTGGGATTTGCCATGACAGAAGTTGAAGACAGATTGATTGAAAGACAACTTGGTGAAACTGTTCCTGCAAGGGCTTTGCTGGTAAGTTATGTAAGTGATCACACTGAGGTGATTACCTGACAGAAATTCTTTAGTTTTATCTACCATCTATTTCCTTGGTACTGCTCATGTGTTTAAAAGCAGCAAAAAACAGTCACTGAAATGTTTCACTCTAATTCTCCCAATCTCCTGGGACCTGGATAGTTGAGCTCTTCTTGTGGAACAATTCAAGTAATGTTCTGCATAACCAAGATTATTTCAATATTTAAAATACTTTCTGTGTGTTTATAAAATCAGTCACACTTGAACCGTATGCACTTTGTCTGTCAACATGTGGAGTAAAGTCAAAAGCACTTCAGCAGGTGCATTTTGCATTTTAAAGACCTTTTTGTGTAAATTGGTACAGGCCTAGCATTTTGCACAACGATAAGCTATTAATTTGGTCATTATATTTCAAAGTATGAAAATATCTTTTTTACTGAAAAGTTTGTCTTTCCTGGGAATAGCTGAAAGATGAATTATGTGCAGTCAGTATTGGTTTGAAGTAGGAAAAAATTAGTGCTATAGTTTCACTTCCGTTTTTATAGACACAGACTCAGACATTCAAGAAGTATTTTGCTTTTCCAATTCTTTTTCACAGTAAATGGGGACATTTTTATTTCAGTGCATTTTTTCTTTTCTTTTCACCTGGCTGCATTATACATTGCTGAAGTGTTATGAAATAGCATTGCTTCTGTATCATACTTACCATAACACTGACTTTGTTAATAGCTCAATGATTCACTGGCTAGTGACTGATTTACAAAACAACAGACAAGAAGGCCATCAAAGAAGTAGGCAGCCAAATACACCAAAGATATATAAATCAAGGGTATACATTTACTCTGTAAATATTTAATGAGATTAATTATTCTGACTTTAAAATACTATAGTAAGGTATTTATGAATACTCTCCTAACAACCACTGCTTATTCTACAACTTCAACACATGTAGAAGCTAAGTGCATTTTCTACCTGCCACACAGAAACATAGACTTTTCATTGCATATGCTGAATAAAGGGCTAATATATGTTAAAAGCAATAGACTTGTAGACTGAGAATATATAGTTAAATGTTATGTCAAAAAGAGAATAATCAGAAAGCAAGTGCACCTAGTGCTTGGAATTTTGGTTTGGGGGTGTGTTGGGTTGATGTGGCCAGAAATGTGTATTCTATCAAGATCTGTTGAAACTGGGTGGGGTAGGGACCCTTATCTCCGTGGCACATATTATATGCTAATGGGCCATCTTTAAAACCAGGTGGGACAATCATCTGTATATTTTACACAACCCATCAGCCCTCCAGGAAGATATCATCGGCTAATTTGCCATTAAGTCCCACCGTATGACTGATAAAATTACATAATCCCACTGGGAGATGCTCCGGTCAGGGGGAGGAGCCAAGCTTTTCCTATCTAGATAAAAAAACCTGTGATTTTGGACAGCGAGATTCCATCTTTCCACTGGATTCCAGAGGAAAACTGGACCTTTGCACATCATCCTTGGACCTTCAGAGGAAAATTGCAGCCTTCTACAGGACCACTTCAGTGAACCGCATCTGCTACTGCACGAGGACCGTAGCCACCATTTAATGGGACTGTTAGCAATACCCTGACTGATGGGGTGTCAGGTTGTATTCTAATTCTGTCAGTATTTTTGGGATTGTTCTTTTTAATACTGTATTTCCATTTTAATTTTCCTAGCAAAAAACTGTTATTCCTAATTTCCATATCTTTGCCTGAGAGCCTGTTAATTTCAAAATTATAATAATTTGGAGGGAAGGGGTTTCCATTCTCCATTTAAAAGAGAAGCTTCTGCCTTTATTGGCAGATACCTGTCCTGTAAACCAGAAAAGATTTTGGCACCCGACGTGAGGCTCGAGGGCATTGAGAGATAAAAGGCATAACAGTTCTTGAATAGCCTAGTTTTTGTGAGCTGGATATAGAAACCTCATTAGGTAGCATCGTGTGGGTCTAGCTTACCTTGGTTCGAGTAGCACATGGTTGTGGCTATATTTCTCCCATTTGCAGTTCATTATCTAAACATGGGCCCTATAACTAAGGCTACTGTGTCTATTATCCAGTTTGCTTTATGGGTTAATAAGGTGAGAAATTATTGAATTTTTAACTTCCTTTGGAAGCCAGGTACATGGATTCAGGGGATCACACAACTAACTGTATGCTTTTAGGGTTACTTTAATAATGGCAACTACTGTGAGGAAATGACACCAGGGAAAATTTCCTGTCAACCCTTCACCCCAGTTTTTTGGGTCTATCCTACCAGTTTTTGAAGGGTTCAAATCTCCTCTGAATGCTAATGATATACACTGGCTGGTATTGCTGATATGCCTGTTTCATATAGCATTCAGAGATAAGGGGATATTGGCTTGGATAACAAACCTGATACCCATCCAAGGAAATAGGGATTCTCCCTCAGAGTCTGACCCTGCCCCACAGCCCACCTCATAAATAAACTACCCAGATTGGATGGGGGTAATGGAGGAGAAGATGCACCAGATGCTAAAGCAGTACATTTCCCCAGCTGGTGAGGAACCCTCCCCCTGCCCTAAAGAGGGAGAGTCAGATGGTGCTGCAGTGGAACCTGTAGATGTTGTATCTGTCCAGGTTCCAACTGGATGGCAGGAGCAGCCACAGCCAGCAGCAGTTTCCCCTGTGGAAACTAGAAAATCTAAGATTAAAACAAGGCACCTAGATAATGGGGATCAGCAAGGAGGGTCCTCACAACCAGCAAGGGAGCCAGAGGTTGAGATTGTCACCGAGTCCCTCTCATACGATAGTCTCCGTAACCTGCGTAAAGACATTGCACGGCGGGGCCGTGAGCCTTTTACAACTTGGTTACTCCGGGTCTGGGACCTTACGGGAACAGGTGTTCAACTGGATGGAACTGAGGCCAGGAATTTGGGATCCTTGGCCCAGGTGTGGACCAGATATTCGTAAGAGAGCAAGGCCTCCTTTCCCTCTGGGACTGGCTTTTAATGAGTGTGAGAGAGAGAGGTTTGTCCACAAAGAGAGAATGCAGGAGCACCACCATAGGATGCCCTGGAAGACCCTTGAGGAAGGGGTCCAGCAGCTGAGAGAGACAGCAGTATTAGAGGTACTCTTTGGGAGGGTTGGACTGCATGACAATGACCCTGACAAGGTCAGGTGCACAGGGCAGATGCTGTGGAATTTGGCAACCTTGGGTCCATCTCAATATACCGCCTACATAGCAATGATTAATGCTGATAACCACCCAGAGACAGTGTGTTCTGTTGCCAAGAAACTCAGAAATTTTGAGAGTATGATGAATGGCCCAATGCAGACCAATGTCTCTGCTGTGGTTAAGGACTTCAGAGAGGAGTTTAAAGAGGAGATGAGAGAGATGAGTGAGGTGATGAGGAAGATCAATGTAGCACCAGTACGAGTCATAGGCCCCAAATTTAGAGCACAACACCCCCCAGCTAGGAAGATCCCACGAGCTGACCTGTGGTTCTTCCTGCAAGACCATGGGGAAGACACGGGAAAATGGGATAGGAAACCCACTTCTCTCCTGGCCGCATGCATGTGTCATCTCAGCGAGGGAAGCACTAATCAAGACAGTTCTACTAAAGTGAAGGTAGCCTCGACCTCCCATAACCAAGGTGCATAGTATTACAGAAGGGAAGATAATCTGTCAGACTCACTTCAAAGTACCTCTAGTCTGTATGCCCAGGAAGGAAATAATAACCAGGGCTAGAGGGGCCCTGCCTCTAGCCAGGGAGAGGCATAGAATGACAGGATCTATTGGACATTGTGGATCCCATGGCCTGGCACATAAGAGCCACAAAACCATAATGTATTAGTTGATACTGGTTCACAGCGTACTATAATACCATCACAACATGGGGGGAAAGAACCTGTTTCTATTGTTGGGGTGACTTGTTGGAAGCTGAGATTAGCCTGACAGGGAAGAGGTGGCAGAAACATCCAATTTTAACTGGCCCAGGGGCACCGTGCATTCTAGGCATAGACTTCCTCAGGAACGGCTACTACAAAGACCCAAAGCAGTTCAGGTGGGCTTTTGGAATAGCTACTGTAGAGACAGAGAGCATTAAGCAGTTGAACACCTTGCCTGGACTGTCAGAAAACCCCTCTGCAGTAGGACTCCTGAAAGTGACTGAGCAACAGGTGCCAATTGCCACCATGACCGTGCACCGCCGGCAGTACCGGACAAATCGAGATGCTGTGATCCCCATCCACAAGATGATCCGTGATCTCGAGAGCCAAGGGGTGGTCAGCAAGAGCCACTCACCCTTCAACAGTTCCATCTGGCCTGTGCAGAAATCTGATGGAGAATGGAGACTGACTGTGGACTATCGGGCATTGAATGAAGTGACTCCACTGCTGAGCGCTGCCGTGCCGGACAGGCTGGAACTCCAGTACGAGCTGGAGTCCAAGGCAGCAAGGTGGTATGCCACCATTGACATTGCAAATGCATTCTTCTCTATTCCTTTGGCAGCAGAGTGCAGGCCTCAGTTTGCTTTCACCTGGAGGGGCGTGCAGTATACTTGGAATTGAATGCCCCAAGGGTGGAAACACAGCCCCACCATCTGCCACGGACTGATCCAGGCTGCGCTGGAGAAGGGTGAGGCTCCAGGACACTTGCAGTACATTGATGACATCATTGTGTGGGAGAACACAGCAGTGGAGGTATTTGAGAAAGGAGAGAAGATCATCCAGATTTTGCTGGGAGCTGCCTTTGGCATTAAAAATAACAAAGTCAAAGGACCTGCTCGAGAGATCCAGTTCCTGGGAGTGAAGTGGCAAGACAGATGGCGTCAGATCCTCACTGAGGTCATCAATAAGATCACTGCAGTGTCTCCACCAACAAGTAAGAAGGAAACACAAGCTTTCCTAGGTCCCATTGGCTTTTGGAGAATGCACATCCCTGAGGACAGCCATATTGTGAGCCCTCTTTACTGTAATGTAGAAAACTAAGTTGTGTGTTTCTGTAAATGTTCCCAGTTGCTGGTAATGTTAATTGTTAATTTTAAAAGTTCTTACCCTCACCTTGTTTCACCCCAATTGTCCTGCCCCATGTTCCTACCCCTTCATCCATCGGGTTGTAATGTCGCTGCTCCCCCAAAATGGCACTGGTAGCAAAAAAAGGAAGTGGCATCAGAAGAATGTATGCCTATGAAGCAAAATGCAAGGAATGCTGGGACTCTTTCAGAAAACTAAAACCGCTAAGACAACAAGCCCAAACAGCATCCAAAACTAAAAGTAGGGTTCGCCAGTCGGGAAAGGCAAAATCATCATCCAAAGCTGCTTTGTCCTCTCAACGTGACATGAACTGTGACCTACCACCACAACCTCCCTCTAACAACGAGCCACTCCGAGTTCCTGAACCCCGTGAGGATGGAACCCCTGACTCTGCAGTGTCAGCAGCAGGCTTGGCTTGCACCTCCTCCTTTGTGGTGTCCAGTGGGAGCAGCAGCAGCATGCACAGCCCCTCGAGTTCCCCTGCCATAGCTGTTTCAAAAGAGCTGTTCTAATAAAGTCCTTTAGAAAGGAGATCTGTCTCCTGGCCCTGTTTTTAGCATTTACCTGGTTACCTGCAAGAAGAATGATTTCCATTGGGGCCCTGAACAACAACAAGCCTTCACCCAGATCAAGCAGATCGCCCATGCGGTAGCCCTTGGCCCAGTCAGGACAGCACCAGAGGTAAAGAATGCGTTTTACTCTGCAGCCGGGAACCATGGTCTGTCCTGGAGCCTTTGGCAGAGGTTACCAGTACCAGTACCTGGTGAGACTCAAGGCAGACCTCTGGGATTTTGGAGCCGAAGTTACAGAGGGTCTGAAATCAACTACACTCGCACAGAGAAAGAAATCTTGGCTGCCTATGAAGGAGTTCAAGCTGCCTCAGAGGTGGTTGGCACAGAAGCCAAACTTCTCCTGGCACCCCGACTGCCAGTGCTGGGGTGGATGTTCAAAGGAAAGGTTCCCTCTACCCACCACGCCACAGACGCCACATGGAGCAAGTGGATTGTCCTCATCACGCAGCGCGCCCGTATTGGCAACCCGAATCACCCTGGGATTTTGGAGATAATTACAAACTGGCCAGAAGGTGAAGGTTTTGGTCTCACTGATGAAGAGGAACAGGTGACCTGGGCTGAAGAAGTCCCACCACACAACCAACTGCCAGCAGATGACTGATCAGCTGCAGTCACAAACAGACCATAGTTATTTATAGGGTCTCTATGTCCTGTTCTCTGATCCATGATACATTAATATCCACTAAGCCTTCTTCTCATTGCCTGGTGTTAAGTAGCTACTTGAGCTTCAAGGAGAGAGCTAAGTGTGACATATTTCACTGTCTAAAAGGTACAAGTGTGGGACCCTGCAAGAATTGTGCATTCTGTGCTGACTTCTGTCAATGCAGGGATCTCCCACACAGTGATGCATTGTCTCACATAGAATTGCCTCTTCCTGTGTTTATTTCAGGGACCCCCTTATCCCGAGCTTGCAGCCATGTGGCAGATTATCCACACACCAGGAGCCCTGGCTCTCCTTCTGTGCTTTTAGCTCTGTCTGAGGTGTGGCAAGTAGTTTTCTTACCTCATTTCTTTCCAACCAAACATTCAAGACTGAGCAGAACCCAAGAACTTGTTTTACTTACATGATGCTAAGCCTGAAATAAATACTCACAGCAAAATCAGTGTGTTCGTGTCAGAACTGAAGTATGCTCAAATATATGTAAGTTTTTGTAGTTTTTCTTGAATAGGTGTCAATATAATAAGGTTTTGCAATATTTCATTCTTTCACCACCACCAAGATGTAAGAACTGTGATAGCAAAATTCACTTTTGTATATTTTTATATATCTTCATAATTTATCTTCATAATATCTTCATATATATAATAATTTTTAATATCTTCATCTTTTCTTGCTTAGTATCTTCCTAAGTGACCTGAAAGTTAGGAGCAAGTGTAACCTCATAAAGTTTTCCAATAATACCAAACTGAGTGGTGAAGTGGACAATTTGGCAGGGAGCCACCCTGTAAGAAGACCTGGATAGGCTGAATGAGCTGGGTAACCAGACAAGTGTGAGGTATTGCACCTGTAAAAATATAACTCAGGAGTGCAGAACAGGCTGGGATATACCTGACTGTGAAAAGTATCTGGTGGGCAACAAGCTCATATGAGTGAACTCTGTGAGGATGCAGGAAAGGAAACCAATGGGATGCTGGGCAGCATCAAAAAGAGCATGACCACCAGAGATAAAAAAGTCATCTTTCTGGTCAAGCCACAGGTGAAATACTGTGCTCAGTTCTTGTCCCCACTATACAAAAAGATGTGGACAGGCTGGAGAAGGTCCAAAGGGCCACAGACATGATCAAAGGGCTAGGCTGAGAAGAGAGCTGGGTTGAGCTGAGGTAGCTCAAGAGGCTGAGAGAACCTCCGGTTTGCTTACCTTTCAGTAAAAAAGGCTTAGGGGAGACTGTATTTCAGTATTTAAAAGATGACTGCAAAGAAAGAGGAAACTCCATTTTTACGTGGAATCACATGAGAAAGACAAGGCATGATAAGTACAAGTCACTCCTAGGGAAATTTCAATTAGATATAAGAGGAATATTTTTCACAATAAGAACAGTCAGACATTGTATATCCCCTAAGAAGTGGTTGATTACTGCAACACTGTAAAATTTTAAGATAGAATTTTAAGAGGAGTGCTGGTCTAGTTCATCCTTGAGGTTCCCTTCCAACCTAGTATTCTGTGCTTCTATGACTGATATCACCAGGAATATTTCAGCTTCCTTCCCTTAACATTCAGATGTGGAAAAGCAAAGCCAGGTGCTTATCTTCTAGAGATTCTGTGTCCTCTGTACACACACTTGCAAAACTATGAAGACAAACAATTCCATGATAGCTAGACATGAAGAAATAGCTTTTTCTGCTTTGAACTTACAGGAGGTTTTTACTTTATTTTTCTTATAAAGCAATAGCAAGATTTCAGAGAATGAAAGGATTCATAGTATTATGTAGAAGTCGTTATTAGTGAATTTAACAAGCCTCAGAATTTCACAAGAGTTGTTTCCTCCCATTTATCCTAGCAGCTGGTACTACAAAAAGTACATCTGTAAGTTCCCAGTTGTGAAGATACTTCTTTACTGTGTAGGCTTTTTTTTATCTTCTCTGGAATACAGACATAAATCTCAGATACCAATTTTGGATAAAAATCTTTCATATGTATTTTTTTAGCATCCATATCTTGGCAGATAACTCTCAATCTTGGTGGCAGTGCCAGACTTTTCCCTCAATGAAACTAGAATTAGTGTCTGAGTTGTCCTCTTGCCCAATATTGCTCAATAATGAATAATTTTCTTTCAGTTACCATGTTTCCCTTTGAGCATCAACTTTCACAGACTGATCTGCATTATGGAAAAGGCCAGAAATTGCTAGAATTTTATGACAGCTGACCTCATATAAAACTGTTGAATTCCTATCACTTTATCAGCCTTATGTTCCTGAATTTCCTTTTCTGTCCCATTCTTTCCAAATATCACATTAAAAAAAAAATCCCTTTTGCCCCTCAAATTATTCAATGCTTTATCTCAAATTTTGTTCAAATAAATCAGTTCACAAAATAACAAGAAAAGCATTTCGTATGGATCTTGCCTGAAAAAAATGCTGTGAAGTATTTCCATATATTGTAAAAACTGCAGTCTGATTTTTTGCCCATCCTACCTCAGTAGGTATTTTCATTTTGCATTGGATTTCATGTTATTTAAATCACTTTACACCAATTTGTTAATACACGAGATTCCACTTTCTGTTCCATGTTAATCAAGGAAGAGTTTTTGGGCCTTCTTTTACTCTGAGTATTAATACATAATTAATCTTGGAAAGCAAGGAAACTTTGACCTTACTAACCTTTGAAAGTGAGAACAGTTAGAAATCCCTCACAGGCCTGGGATAAAAGTGAGTTTTTAGCAATCATTCCATCATGGGATTGGGTAAGTGGAAATAACCTGTAAGTATCCCTTGCCACTGCTTTGCAACTAGAAGGGAAAAAAGGCAAAATTGCAATTTGCTGTAAAGCTCTGCAAAGAAAACCACAAAATTCATTTCTAAAAACTTGGGTTTGGTGGCAAGTATTTATTTATAGAGAGATTAAGGAATGAATAGTGATTCAAATACAGATTGACTCCTGTTGAACAGAGGAAATATTTATAAAATAAGAAGTTGCCAGATTTGTCTATTAAGAACTGTGTCATATTCACTTGGGAAGGCTGTTAGCAATAGTTGGTGGAAAAGGCAGGAAGAGAAAAACATATGTGTGCATGTGTGTGTGCATATGTGTGAGTGAAAGATTAAGAAAATGGCAAGAAAATAACAGAAATGTGAAACTGACAACTATTTGCATGCTTGCATTCTCAGAATCCCCATATCCCACATTTTCCACATGAAAAAGAAAATCACCATCTTCTATGGAACCTGGGGTCCAGTAGTTTTTTAGATGAATGCATCCAGAGAATATAATACTCATCATGTGTTCACCAGTAAGCACTAAGCTACTTTGCAAAAAGTGGGGATTTCCTCTTACATCTTTACTATTTTTGTAAAAGAGAAGTGAGCCATTGGTGTGAATGATAGAGACATGACTTAGGTGTTTTACTCTGGAGGGAAATTTGATGCCCAAACCATCTCACAGTATTTCAGTTCAGGAGGAGAGAAATGGGAAGATCCCTTGCATGTATTTAAGTGTTCTAGAACAAATGTCAAATAAATATCAAATGGTTCATCCTGAACTTTTGTAATCAACAATTAGATTGAATGCAGGTTGTTTAAAATACCTTAAATAAATAATTAAACTCTGCATTTCTACATGCACCTCCCCCTGCTCCACATACCTCTTGAGAAAATATTCTTCCTGAAAATACATCTCTTTCTCCTGTTCTTCTGCAAGCTTAAGAAATTTCCATGCTTGATTTAAAAAAAAAAAAAAAAAAAAGAAAGAAAAAAAATTAGATAACTTTTTCTTTAACTGCAGCAATATTATCTGAACAATAACTCTTTAGTCCAGAAAGAATCCAACCATCTAACATATTAATTGCCATTCATTTTTTCTATGGCATTGCATCTCTGAAGCATTGTAGAGAAAGCAAATTACTTTGCCTGTGATGATGTGATGAATTTTTTATGATATTGGAGCTTGCTTGGGAAATGACATACCACTACACTGGGCAATGCTTCAGGAATGACACATCTCAAGTTACTACTTAAAGCATATCCCATATGGAAAACGTATATTTGGTGGTTGAAAAGCACTTTGTTTAACACTGTTGAGGAAGTTGTTGGCTAATAATTACTATGCTGAGGACTAAATAGACAAAATATCACATATAAATCACATGAAATTGCAAATGACACTGTTTTCCTTCTGTAGCACCACAGCATCAGAACTTGAATGTTTATAACTTCTTCAAGCCAAACTCTCAGAGATGCTGAACTGAAGCATGTTCACTTAAGCCTAGGTGAATCACACATTCAAGAATATCCCATTTGGATTTTCACACAAATATAAGGCCTTTATCTCTTCTGGGGTACTCAAGAACAGATCTTTTAATAACTGAAGCCTGAGTGTTCAGAATTTAAGGCCCTATATCATCTATTCCAATTACAACTCTTGAAATACCAGTTCAAATCCTACTTTCTCAGCAATTTTTACTCCCTAAGTACAAGCCCTCTGAAATCTGTTACTGAAAACCATGCTCCTGAGATCTTCCTAAGCATTTTATACAAAGACAAAGCTTCTTCAGTAACATCAAAAATTGAATAAAACCACATAATGGTGATGTAGATGTCAAAAGAATCAACCCAATATTTGTAAACTCTCACATGAAAATTGAAGCTGGACATTCACAAATACCAAAGTTTTCATTTATAACAACTACTCTAGAAAATATTGATGCTCAAATATCATGACAACAGAAACAACATGCAGTGAACCTCTTCAGTACAAAGAAACAAGAAATAATTCCTTAAAAATAAATAACATGGTGGGAGATTTTGTTTTAGTTATTACTTTAGTCCAGCAGGAAAATGCATTTTTTACTTTTAATTGGATGTTGGCATGGAGGAGAAGTGAGATTTGGAACACCAACTCTCAACTAAAGGAGCATGAAGGATGAAAGTTCCTTCTGGAAATACTGAAACTTGCAACAGACAGAAGAAGGCAAAATATCTCTTTATTGGATAAAGAGTGCTAAACTAGAAAATTCTAATATTTGTAGCAATGTATCTGAACAGTATAGGCCATCATCTGTTTCAAGTGCACCAGCCAAACTATATTTAACTGTTTTTCTACACACTTAGCTGTTTTTCTACGTATTTCTTAGTTTAGACCAATGTTTATAACAGGTACACTTGATGAGCCATTTTTAGGTGGTTTTCTGCATATCAAACTTCCTGGAACTCTTCAAGTCTACTGAAACATAAATTGTGCTAAAGTGGGAGAGAAGAAGCTGAAAAACAGAATACCAAAATTAGAAGATGCAAGATAAAGGTGGGCAGGGATGCTCTGAACTGCAAGGCTCATGCAGGGTGCATGGACAAGATAGAGGCACCAAACAAAAAATGCATGATTGCATGAACAGTTTTAGAATGTATTAGTAGGGTTAAAAGCAAACAATAAATTGGCTTCTGCACAATCATATTGATTTGCTGTTCAGAAGTCCTTTGTTCCCGCAAATATTGAAGGCAAACCCAGAAGATTTTCTCATCAACAGCTAAGAAGAATGAGTCAGGGAGGAAACTAACAATCATAGCAGTAAAATCCCTGGGAAAATGAACAATAAATACAAGTTATTAATAGAAATGACGCGTGACAAAAAATCTGGGGAATAGGGAATCCAAACCTCCATGGCATTCTGCAAAATATAATGAAAAGGAAGTTGCTTTTTGCAAGATAGCCCAGGAATGTGTCTACTCTATCCAGAGCAGTTAGAGCAGATCTATTACAGCAGACAGAGGTCCTCTGCCTAAAAGTTACCAGGGTAGCTCTTGGCTAAGCAGAGGGAGCAGGAGAATTATCAAGAGGTTTGGCAGTGTCATAAGAATACATTGCAATCTAGGGTTCAGGTTTCTCCCTATCCCTCTAGTTTCTTTTCCTTGCAATCCCCCATGATGGCCTTCATGGTAAGACACCAGCAGGAGTTGGTGGCCAGTCTGTTTTGGAGTGCCTGTCATGTCAGCAAACATTTCTTAGTTGTCTTTTTCTATTGTCTCAGTGGCATCAGAATCAATCCTTTATCATTCAAGAATATGGGGAGAGAAAGCATGTCTTTACTTTGCCTGGGTACTCACAATAATTGATTGATGTGGTTGCCAAATCAGTCTTCCCAAAGAGCATGCACATATCAAAATCCCTTTAAGAATATGTCTGAAGATGACAAAATGCCAAAGCGTTGTGCTTTACAGCCTTTTTTTTCCTTTTCTGGCTTTTGCCCCAGAGAGAAAGGCAGTGTACCTGGGACTGCAGCTCCTTTGGGAATTTATACATATATAAGGGCTTAGAAGAGCAGCAGGAAACAGGTAAACAATATGGTTAGGAATAACAAAAGTTTGAAACTCTGATAAATTAACTATCAAATATAGTATAATTTGAAAAAAAGGTAAGGGAGATAAACTGCTAAAACTTAGCAAGAGAATGGCAGATGGAAAAATACTAAATATAAAAATTTATCCCCAAACCCATACTTTGCATTTATGTAAATAAGATTTAGGCACAGAGAATAAAAGAAAGGAGAGTGCCATCCAGCTGAGAGTATGACCTCCTACCTTTGCTTGACTTTTTGAAAATGCTTCTTACTGACTGCTGATGTTAGAACTTTTGAAGTCTGGCAAGTTTACAGGCTCATAGACAGGTTCCACCCTTCCTCAGGAATTATGATTAAATTGATACTGAAATGCTTGACAGAGAGAACAGAGACAGTAAAGACCCCTTGTGCTTGCCAGTGGCTTCAACCCTTATTGCCCAATGGGGGAAGTGAGACAAGGCATCCTTGTGATCCAGTTCAGACTGGAATAGTCTTTTTTTATACTAGTGCCATGACTGTGACTAGAACTACAGGAAACAGAACCTAGAAATAATTTTACTGTAGAGGGAGAAAAGATACAAAAAGGCAGGGGTGGGAATACCTGCAGAATGCCATGGCAGGCTCAGGCAGCTAGTCTGAGGAGTGGGCAGTGTGTGATCGCCCCTATATAAGGACACTAAAGTGTGGTGCTAATGTTGAAACTTGTGACAGGTTGTTTAGTGAAAATATCATATAAGGAAGTACTGTGTCTTGAAGAGGTGTGTTTCTGGCAATAAAGGTTTCAGCATCCCCACCGGTCTGAGTCCCTGTATCAGTTGTTCACAAATTACATTTAGGAACAGAATGTGCATTGAAACAACACCAAAGTCCTTGTGTGACTGCCTATTACCCTGACTAAAGACAGACAGACTCCTTGGAATGTGACTATGCTTGTGCGAATTTTGCTAACAAGTCTCAGGCTGACACTTAGAGAGTGAGCAAAACAACAAGGATCAGCACATGCCAAAATTAATGGCATTTAAATTCCCTAATGGAAAATGCAGCTTTCTCTGAGAGTGTCTTCTGATGCTGTCAGGAAAAAACAAACACCCATTTTCTTTAGTGGAGTTCAATGAGTGAAGGAATTACACTTTTTCTTTTCTACAAAGGACATGTGTAACTTAATTGTGGTGGAATGATGTGTGTCAACACAGAAATAAAAAGTTAGGAAATACAACAGACTGATGTCAAAATGAGATGTAATGTACAAAAATTGACAGTATCAGGGTACAGATTGTGAAGGCTCCATAGGGAAATATCTAGAGAGGAAAAAATTACAGAGAAATATATACAGCGTCTTAAAAAAAGAAGTCTTCTCAGTGTCACTACCTCTATCCCACCTATTGGTTTTACTTGCTTTTGAAAATTTTATTTGTCTTTTATGCCAAACTCTTTCTAAAATGAGGAAGTGGAAGTGTGCAAAACTTACTTCATGCTAACCTGCAAACCATAAAAAACCTACCCTTTGCTTTTAATAAAATACATCAGTATCTAAGAACAGTAAAACAAGAAACTGTTAATTTTAGCATTCATAATTTGGAAGCCTTCATATATTTCTCATCAAGCAACCAATATAGAGGCTGGCTACAGACCTAAAACACAATTTTAAGAGAAGCCTGCTAGTTAACAGTAGCTCAGAACATTTAGGGATAAATTGTGACTCTATGATTAAAAGTAGAAGTGCTTAGAAATGGGCTGAACCTGTAGGAAATCACCAACAAATGAGGAAATTCTGGATTGCTTCCTCAAATGGTACAAATCAGTGTGCAACAAGCACTGTTCATTTGGCTCATGAGTGTAAAGACTATATTTATTTTAGCTTGCAACTCTTTCTTTATTTTTGGAAAGATAAAACCCACAGAACACACAAAAAAGAAAATACATGAGTAGAAACATAACCACCTTAATATCTTGTTGTAGCAAATATAATATTTAGTTACACTTCTCACTAAAATGTAATCAGCTTGACATTTATCCACCATGGTTTTAACTGCTCTACTTTTTAGGGCAGACTTGTTTAAACTTTGTGCAGAAATTGACATTCTTTTGTTAACATTAATTATTATTTCCATTTTTTCCCCCCAGGATTTACTATTTACAGGGTTTTTCCTCAGGAATATATAGAACAGCTGGGTTGAAAGAGTGCTACAGATCACCTAATTGCAGACTTCCCATCATAGTCTGGGATGCCTTCCAATATCCCAAATTGGGTCTCACCAGAATGAAGTAGAGGGGCAGAATTCCTTACATGGCCACACTGCTCATCTCTCCCAAAAGGTGCATAACTTTGATCTGCATTTGGCATATCTGTTTTCAGACAAATGTAAGAATCTAAGTGCAGAAATACAAAGAAAGGTTTTAGGGACTTGTGTCAATGAGACATTAGTGGCAGAATAAAAGCTCACATACTCAGAACAACATTGGAAAAGCTGCAGACTGCCTAAACTGAAATTATGTTTCTGAGTTTCTAAGTATTACTTCTGGTTCTGAAAAAATTTTAAGCTGGGGAGAAGATGACCTATCTGTTTATTTCATATTATTTGAAACCAATGAGTTATGAAAAGATTGTAAGGCATCTTACAGTGCTGCTTTCCATTTCATACGTTTTATTGGAAAAGCAAAATGACATTTGATTTCTGCTCCTCTAAAACAAATAAGTCACATGTATCAGTCTTCCTGAACCTTACAGATAGTAATTACACATGTGAGGATATTACATAAAAACTTTTGATAAATTGCTCTTTTTTTTTTTCATTTGTTCTCAAGTGAGCATTCCTTATGAGTCCTTTACTGTGTTTAAATTTAGAAATAGGCCAGAAACTTCCATCTGAATTATGCTATATTTAGTGCTGAAAGTACTGCCATATTCTAAAGACAAATATAAGGTTCCCTGAGTACAGAATTCGTTAAACACATTTTTTACATTCTCCTAATCTCAAACACTGCCTTTTCTCCTTGCATACAGTTCTTTCTATTTTATAACAGCAGTCACAAAAAATCAGTGGAAATTACTTATACAATAATTCTACATATCCACACCAACCCCTTTCTATTTGATAAATAACAAGCTTCTTCTTGTATACTCTAAACTCCTTCTTCTCCCTATTAGCTATAAAGATTTAGCTGAAATCTTTACTTGCCTTAGCAACTTTCTTTATTTCAAAACCCACCTGCACCTGTTGCCATTTGATGCCATATTTGCTACTGCTTGCATATTTCCCTTTAATTATATTAAATTTTAATTATATTAAATTTAAATTAATTATAAAATAGTCTTTTAAATTCCTGATTCAATTCACAGCTGTCCTGAGATGGCTTATTGATTTAATATTGAGCGGAGCTGGAATTCAACACACCTTGTATGTGTTTTCAGCAGGCATTTTTCCTTTATTTTGCTCTCTTAAGAATCCAGGAAAGGGAATTAGGATTTTAGAATTGAATCTATTTTTAGAGAAGACAATATTATCTCAAGAAGTCAGTATGATCTAATGGAGTGATTAAGTAGCTAAGATACAAAAAAATAGTTCAAACAGCTGGGGAAATTCTTCCCAGGAATGCACATGGCTGATACAATTTTTTTCTTTTATGCGGAAGTTGATCTCCTGAAGCTGGTCTAACTAGTAAGGCTGGGAGAAAGATTGAAATGTGTAATAACATAGTATTTAAATATTTAAAACACTAAAAAAAAAGACAAGGGGAAAAATATATAACTAACCAAACTGATGATCTCTGTATCTTAGTTAATAGAGTTATAAGGTGATTTAGAAAATTTTATTATAGTTTAATGGATTTGAAATGAAATAGTAATGTGTAAGATATATATTCTTCAGAACAGAGTTTTTCCATATTAAACTGGGGTCTTTGTTCTGCAAATGTATAAATAAGTGAAAAAAACAAAAATTAAAAATAGATGGATTAGAAAATAAGAAGAGAAAGTTAACAAATACCTCTTTAAATTTATTTTAAAAGTTTATGTCTGCATTCTTTTTTCTTGCAAAGAACAGTGAGAAGAGCACCTGTTAGCCTCCACAAAGCAACGATAATAAAGTTTCTTGATTACAGAAATACAGATAAGCTGCTACAGCTGGCTACACTGAATAAGTCTGATTTATAATTCAGATAAGTACTGCTACTCCTTGATTGCAGTATGAAGATACAAATGAAGCAGAATCCATAGAAACTGAGAGGAAGCTTTGGGATTATAAAATTGAGTGCTTGTTTTATGCTGCTAGGCTTGAACTTGATGTGCATGAATTCACACTTTATTTTATAGTACAGAAAGATTATAACTCTTGATTTACACAAGAAAGGAATAGACGATTGCAAATAAAGGATTGATATTCTGAATGTGAATATACCTGTTCATAAGTTCTTTCAAGAGCAAAGAACCCATAAGGTCAATTCTCATGGTTACTTCTGTTTACATGACAGTTTAATGGATAATAGCCATGAAGAACACAACAGTCTCTTACCTTCTCTCAGCTGATTTAATATTAGATATTTTTAATACTGTGGCTCTTCTTTCTCAAAAACCTCTCCCTTTTTGGAGTTGTGGCACAGATACATGGTACATACTTGATCTATATTTC
The DNA here is from genome assembly GCF_903797595.1 of Erithacus rubecula. Classification (NCBI taxonomy): domain Eukaryota; kingdom Metazoa; phylum Chordata; class Aves; order Passeriformes; family Muscicapidae; genus Erithacus; species Erithacus rubecula. The sequence continues at coordinate 10,317,389 of NW_027635860.1, forward strand.
AGTAGGTTCTTGGACTCCTACAGAGTGTATGCATACACACATACACCTACACATGCACACAGAGGGAGAAGAGACACTCCATCTCTTTCACGAGAGAATTTAAGCATATCCATCTCTTCAGATTTTCCTGATAGAAATATTAAGGATTTTGGTCACTGTGCTGGTTTCTGTGAACACATTTATGAATGTGTGTATCTCACAAATTTCTATGGGGAATTTAGTTACTTGAACTCAACTCTAAGCAAGAAATCTATCTTGAAGGCATGACACTAGAAAGTTTCACAACATTTAATCCTCTCCCTGCATTTGATTCACAAAGTCTTAAAGTGGGAATTATCAAGCTGTTTTAGGAGTCTCTCAGCCCAGCCTCTTTTATGCTCACAGGGTATAATCACTGGGTAGTGGTACCATTTTCGGGTATAGGTATATCCATTTCCAACTATATTTAAGTCTTTTATCTAAGAATAATGCAATTTGAATAAAATATCTTTGACCTACAATTAACTTTGGAGTAAACATTCTATAAATACTCTGTATTGCTCTTTCTCCTGAGGAATCTCTTGTTAGGGAGTTAATGGAAAGAGCATCATTTTCTGTGGTAGCTGTCGCAGCTCTCCTATGGGGAAAACAGCTGGAAATGTGATCACAGTGATGTCTCTGAGCAATTTATTTTGAGCTCTGTCCTGGCATGGAACCACAACTGCATTTCCAAGCTTTATACCTTATCCTATCTTAAATCTCTCTGGGATACAGGTAATTTAATGGTCATTAATAATCCCTTCTTCTGATTTCTATGTTCACAGGCAAATTGTTGAAAGTCGTATATGATATGCTACAGAGTCAGTGTTTGTTCCTATCAGTTAATGCTTTATGCATTGCCTTCTAATGAGGCAGAACACTAAATCTCAGGTATTCTACATTCACATAGTAATTTTTCAGTAGACAACATATTAGTGCTTTTATGGTCCAAGTACAAATACCATACAAGGATATTGACAGACTATTGAGATACGAGTTTTAGCAATAATTTTCATTAAATGGAAGAAAAAGGTAAACATACATTATCATTATCTGGTCCTAAAAGATACTGACGAAATGCATTAGACACCCATCAGGTACTTTAATTATCAGTTTTAAAACTTCACTAGCTCTTCTATACTTTGTGCCTAATGAGCTTTTATAGAAATTTTGCATTATCTACGAATTATTTTTTTTTTTAAAGTAAGAACTTACAGAGTAACTAAAGTACTTTGTTTCCAATATACATATATTTAAAAAAAAAATCATTACCACAATATTGTTCATCAGAATAGCTGGTAAATAGGAAGAGCTTCTACAACAAGACTAGTATTTCTCACTCAGTTACCTTTAGCTTTTGAATGCAAATAAAAATAGTTTGATAGTCTGAATTCCTGAGGAATTCAGTGAGCTTATGAGCTTGTGAAGGGTTTGGGATACTGCAATATTCAAATATTCCTAATATTCATCTGAGATGACATGAATGCTTCTGTGCTTGGTAAAATTCTTCACAGTGTTTTTTCTTCATTAAGTTTTTCCAACACCTACTCAGCAACAAAGGTGGAGTTTTGCAGCGGAGATTTTGTCAGAGGTGTTCTGCCCTGGGTAGACATGAAACAAAGAATCTTGAAACACTAAAACGTCATGGAATGCAAATGGAATGTATGTATTTTAAGGCAGACGTATGTCTCAGAGTTAGTGAAAATGGTAGTTTCTGATGGTACTGCTATTTTATTTCATGATAAATCACAGATAATTTGAAAACTCACAGTAAAATAAAAAAATATGCTCAATTGGAAGGGACCAACAAGGATCATTGAGTCTAGTTCCTGGTCCTGCACAGCACCATCCCTAAGAGTCACACTATGGGCCTGGGAGCATTGTTCAAACATTTCTTGAATTGTGTTAGACTTGGTGCTGTGAGTACCTTCCCTGGGGAGCCTGTCCCAGTTCCCAACCACCCTCTGGGTGAAAAACCTTTTCCTCATGTCCAGTCTAAACCTTCCCTTATGACTTAACTTCATGCCATTTATTCAAGTCCTATCACTGGGTACCACAGAGCAGAGACCAGTGTCTGCACCTTCTCTTCCCCTCACAAGGAAGTTGTAGGCTGCTATGGGGTCTCCCTTCAGTCTCCTCTTTTCTTGGAGGAAATTCTTGGAGGCTGGATAGACCAACTGACCTCAGCCACTCCTCATATGGCTTCCCCTCCAGAACCTTCATCATCCTCATGGCGCTCCTTTGAACACTCTCTGACAGCTGAATGATTTTGTTACATTGTGGTGCCCAAAACTGGTCCCACCACTCGAAGTGTGGCTGCTTTTTTGCAGAGCAGAGTAGGAACAATCCCCTACCTTGCCTGGCTGCCAATGCTATGCCTGATGCCCCCCAGCATGAAAGGAAAGATTTAATTAGCATATGCAGTTTGATAACCAAGATACCTTGGGAAGAGCAAACAGAGCTTGTAAAGTTTGTCTGTGTGATGTTTGACCCAATGAATGTAGTAAAAAATTACAAGCCTTTCTGAAAATTGTGTATAAGCATATGTAGCTCAGAGTAGAATTTGGATTCTGATCACAGATCAGTAGTCCAAGTCTCTCTCTCAGTTGTTGATACCCCAGGACATGGTTGTCCCTCCTGGCTGCCAGGGCACTGCTGACTCATATTGAATTTGATATCAACTAGGACCCCTACATCCCTTTCCATAGCTCTACTCTCCAACATCTCATTCTCCTGTCTGTCCAGGGCTGCTCCACTCTAAGTGCAGAGTCTGGCACTTGTTTTCATTAAACTTAATACAGTTTGTGGTTATCCAATTCTCAAATTTGTTGATACAGCTCTGCAGGGCCTCTTTGCCCTCAAGGTACCATTGAAAAACTTACCTAGTGTACCTTCAAGTCTTATATCCAAGCCATTTTAAGAAGGTGTTGAAGAGCATTGCCTTTGGAATGGAGTCCTGTGGAATCCCACTAGTTACAGGTCACCAGTCTGGTATCACCCCATTCACTGTCACCTTTCATGCCTGACCCATGAGCCAGTAGCTCATCCATAAGATGATGTTTATCATCAATTTGTCCAGGACACTGTGAGTGACAATATCAAAGACTTAACTGAAATTACATCAACTGCTTTCCCTTGATCAAGAAGATTGGGAACCTTGTCATGAAAGAAAATCAAATTTGTACAACAGGACTTTCCCCTTGTGAACCTGTGCTGGCTTGGACTGATGACTATGAAATATCACCTCTTTCAAAGCTATTAAGATTTATTCTGTGTCAGTGAGATCAAGAATAAGATTTTAGTGAATTCCCAAAGAAATCCTTGCCAAAATAATTTTCTGGTAATTCTCATCTTATTATTTTATATTTTCTTGAAGCCTCTGGCAAAATCTAAACCAATGACAGTTCTTATATATCATAAGCACAGTCACAATGTAGACCATATGTACACCTAAATATTAAAAATCATTAAAATAAAATAATACAAGAGTCTACCAGGTTCTTAGGCTTCTAGAAGGCATACACTGTCTTTGCCACTTAGTATTACTGCTTAGCTATTCAAATTTTGATGCTAGAGGTGACTTAGATGCTAACAACGGGTAGCAAGCACCTAAGATCTTTCAACCATCTAAAACTGTTGAAGTATCACAGGCCACATGTTCTTTCCATTCTGATATGCAATAAAATTTCCACTCCATTGGATATACTGTCTGATAATTAATATGTTTTGGTTTCACTGCAGAGCAAGGGAGCATTGGCATTTCGATACAAAACACATATATATGAGAAGGACTTGCCTAGCCTCTGCCTGCTAATGCAGAGGAGACTTGCCCAAGAAACAACAGACTTTAATAGCTGGCCTGATACGAGTCATTCCTCTACTTCCTAGTGGTCCATGTGGAAGCTACAATCCAAAAATCACATTTGGAGTAGGTTATAGACTACCATATAGGCCTATGCACACACTTTGAAGAGCAAAAATTATTATGAATTGTATGGTAAAGACAGACAGGTAATTTAGGTCCCTCCTTCCACAACTCTTTTTTTCTACATTAGGAAGTTTTTGTATAAAAACCAGAAATAATCAGAATTCAACTAGGAGGCAAATGTCAGGCTTTCTTTAAGCTTCACAACACTGGTAAAAATGCAAGTGTCTGCATCAATTTTCTGTGGCTTTTGTTTTTTTTCCCCATCTGAATTTGTCTCCTGAATTTTTGACAGGAAGTTTTCAGTAACACATCATTACAATAGGGCAAGATAGCCATAAAAAATAAAAATCATTCTGTGCTCTTTTAGTTGCAAATACTACATTTCATCCCTGTATAATCATTAGTTCCATGAATAACATTTCAAGTAAGACTGTCGTTCTGGATAATAAAGTATTTTGAGGACTTAAAGTAGAATGCAACAGGAATAAAGCTGGGTGTATTTGTGTGAAGAGCATTGATCTGGGTCCCCACAAAGTCCTATGAACTACATTATCTTCTTTTCTATTTCTACAATGTGTGTGATTTTCATTTTTCTAATTCAAAGAATATCCTAACAAAACCCCTGCTCCTGAGCTTGACATTCAGAACTTTCCTGGTCTTCCTTGAAAGTGATCACACTTGACAAAAGTGAAATCACATTTGACAGAAATATCAAATACAAAATTCCATCAAGTGCACAGGCATCCAAGACAATCCATTTTGTGTCTACAAAGTTTAAGTTCTTGGCTACTGTGATAGCAGTGAAAACCAACATTTTAAAAGTTTGTTCTCCAGTATGGTCACAATAAGTTATAAAACAATTTATCCAAGGAGTACTGCTAACATTCATGGTTTTTCCTGAATGCAAATAGTATATAAGTGACCTAAGGTTGGTTTATGCTTTGATTATCACTGACCTGCAGTCAGAAACACACAGCTTTAAAACCAGAGGACTAACACCAAAGTGAAGTTTATTTGAAAAGGCCCTTAGAAAGAACTGTGATCACTTGGGCTCATTAAATCTATTTTTAAACTGTCTTCCTCTTAGATGAAAGCTTTTAAGACCCATCTATATGGAAAACTATTTTTAATGTAATTGAAATAACCACCAGAACTACCAGGAATGAATCCATTATATTGTTGTCTTTGTTTTGATTTCTTTAGCTCAGATGGAACAGATTGTCAAAGTCAAGTGACACATGTGCTAACTTTTTCATTTAAATAGATTGTTTTTATGATGAATAGAACTGTCTGCAAGGCCTACTTTTTGAGCATTGAGAAATGCAAACAGCAACAATAACAATGGCTCTTTAGTAAAAACTATAACTCAAACAGCAAGATGAATAATTTTGCTAGTGTTCAAACTGTCATTGTTTCCAAAACTTTTTTTTCTGTTTTGAATCTTCTGCCAACTTACACTTTTTTGTAATTACAATATAAAAGAAAATACATAGAATGAAGAAATCAGAATGAATTAACAAACAATCTGGATCTGCTTCTGAGAAAAGTCTTTTAGTTTCTTCCAGAGTTTCATTGTGTAAGGAGCATTTTTGGTTTTGATACTAGAAGTGCCAGCTGTATTTTCAGTCATTCACATTTCCTGGTTTTTCTCTGAGCTGAAAAATTAATTTCCCATATATACATACAACACTACAGATACATAGTATGTGGACTTCTTAACTTCTTTCTATCCTGGTGTTTGATATTCTACCTGCTGTGTCATCCACAAAAGGAAGGAAGGAGGGAGGGAAAGAGGCAGGCTTAGTAAGAAGCACAAAGATTGCAGACTTCATTCTAGGAGAATGTGGCTTCCAGCCTGGAGTTCTGTTATCTTTCTTTGATGTACAGTGCCATGAAATCTTCCCAATTCTATGATTTTGTTGTCAAGACACAGTTGGTCAGCAATGCCTACTCTGGAATGGTAAGGTGGGGATGGAGCTGAAGGGAGCCTACAGTATGGACAGCAGTACTCTTCTCTAGCAGAGTGCAGTTACCTTGAAATCTGCAGCACCTTCGATGCTCAGCTCCTTTCCTGGGGAATGGGTCTGTATGACTCAGCACACTGCAAGAACATACAAGCCTCCTTGGGAGATAACTGGCAGCCACACTGTCTTCTTTGTGAGCAGATCTGTCCCAGCAGATGAAACAGATGCCTTCAAATGGCTTTCAAGGAGAGGACAGTGTTGTTCCCTTCGGCTGCACCTTTAATAGAATGTTAAGTTATTTGACAAAAACCTGTGCAAACAGAGAAGCATGGAGAAACAAAGCCAGTGTGGAAGCCCAAGAATATGCTGCATTGCCATTTTTAGGCCTATTACAGGACTCATTAACACAACATCTTTCTGAGTCCAGAAGAGTCCAGGGTCACAAATACAAATGGGAGCTCAAGACAAGGACATAGAAGCACTGCCCTGTTTTGGTCCTTCTCAATTCTGTCCCAGGAGACACCTGTCTTCTTTGTCCAGGCATTCAATTCTTTGTTATCCAGGCATGAAACTCTTCAACATGAACCAATTTCAGAGCACCTTTCAGACTGCATGGTCACTGCCAAAGGGAAACTGGACATCCTAGAGCATGCAGAACAGCATTTTGGGGGAAGTCTACCTGTGTGATATATAATGCATGACCCACAGGAATGGAAAGGGGATGGATTTTAATGACTTAGGAGAAGCAAGAGTGGGAAAATAGAAGAGTAAGTTTATGGAAAACGGTCAGTTAAATGTAAACACTTTGCTGGGAAAAGTGGACTAGGAAACCTATTGTATCACAAACATTTACATGCTGTTAAGTCAAAGTTCAAAAAGAGTTTCAAAACAAAAGAATGTAAAACATATGACAAGTATAATAAATTGTGAAGGATAAACTAAGTGTACATTTTCCTCTAGAATGGGGGAGAGAGGACTGTATTGTGAGTTACTGTATGTTTTAGACAGCAAATGCTGTTTCTGTAATCCACATCTTCCATTCACCAACTTGTTAATTAAGATGGTTAACTGGTTGTCCCTCTCTGCCACTTACCTTTTGATAAACACCATTTTATGGATTAAACTCCATATTTAGCAAGGATATTGCAAAACCAACAATTTCTAGTGCCTTCACTAAATTCCCTCTGTGTTTCCAAAACAGGCAGAAGTCCTGTGCAGCCTTCATGCAAGAGATCAGAAGGGCATAAGAAAGCAAGAAATATATCCTAAAGACTAAGCATAGCAAGGACATATATCCTAAAGACTAAGCATATTTGAGCTCATCTAACAAATTGCTATTTTCTAAAAGGTGTTATTGGTTTAATCCATGTAGTGTAATTTTAGCCCTGATGTAATACATAGGCAGCAGAAATAAAACTCACTAAATGCCCTCAGTCAAATTGAGGTATGCAAATTTAAAATAGAAAAGAAAGTAAGGACGGATGGCATTTCTCATAATCCATAGCTTGGCTTTGTTGAACTTTGTTCTAATACTTAAAAGAGACTGACCTTGCGAGATTTGGCACAGTTTTTAGGCATAAGAAAGACTGATATTTTTTTTAATTTTAAGGTGCTACTCCTTTTCCATGAAGAAAAATGTCTTACTGTCTCTCCATGGATTGCAGACGAAGCTCTGAAGTATATTTCAAGAGTTTTTGTCATTTTGCTCATTTTGTTAATTATTAAACTCATACAAAAGCAAGAACAAAATGCTCAAAGCCTTCATTATTACACGTTACTGCTATTTAATTTTAGATAGGATAAAGCTATTCATATTAGGAATATTTATTGTGGATTTTACAAGCTCTGTAGGCCACCCCGCCCCCTCAACCCCCCAAAAAAGACATTTAAAGACTGTATTCTGTGGTATTATAAATTCTACCTAAATGTTATATTCTTGGGGATTTTCTACATCAGGTGCTTCTTCCCTCATTATTCCTACTATATTGACCTCAATATGATGCCACAAAGACATTACTGTTGCACTTCCAAGCACACATCTGGTAAACTTCCAAGTATATGCACTCATTAAATCACACTGATTTAGAGAGTACCACAAATATCAGTAATACTAACAGCTAATCACTTTCCACATACAACTGTCCTTCTGTCATTTCTTGCAGTCATGACAAGACTGGTCTAGTTGTAGATGATGTATATTCTCTAGTTAAAGAATTTCAAATTGGTAGAAAGTCCTTTGAAGGAGCCAGACTGCAAAATATATAACACTATACTGAGGGATTCAGAAAAAATTTAAGTTACATATAACTTTTAAAACACAGACTTAAGCCCTGACATCCTTCAAGTTTCAACTCAGAAACCTTCATTTAGATAATGAAGACATTAAAAGTAAGCAACACTTTTTTTATTTATCTAAATTTATCATCCTGGATCTTAAACTTGTTTATTGACAACAGTGTACACTAAACCCACATTTACTGGAAATTCAAGTTTTTCTCAGAAGATTCACTTTATGCTTTTTAGACAATAAATTTCAGTGTCTTAACTGGCTATGAATGAGTATGTTTAAGATACAAACAGAAAAGTTTAGTTTCAGAACTAAAGACTGATTCCACTGTTATCTGAACTGCCAAGAGGACATACAGAACAGGATAGATAATTTTCAAGCTTTTAACTTTTCATGAGCTTTTAGCAGACAAACACAATTGCAACCTATTTAAAATATATGAAAATGCAAAACACACTTTTAAAGTAACTGGTATAATCAAGGTGCAAATTAAAAAGACAAAGGGAGTTATAATATTGGAGTATTGCAGGAAATTGAAAATGACAACAATGTACACCTGGAACCCAGGTCTTAGAAATTACCAAACCACCTAATAGTAATAAATCTTTGTTATAGCCTTTGTTAGATATAGTAATAAAGATAGATATGTGTTTTTGTTTTCTACTGAAAATTGAGTATATATTTCTGTGCATAGAGCTTGAAATTCCAGTGAATTAGCCAATATAACTAAAATGAAAAAAATGCTGTATTTCAATCTTGAAATCAAATCAATATATCATTATATGAATAACAAATCGGAATGAGTCAACTCATTCAAATCCTGGGAAGTTACAGGTTATGATGTTATCTGAGTTAATATGACCCCTCTGAAACAGAAGGACAGAGCTTGACATCAACATGGGGCTGCAAATCCATAATTTTTACATGTTGTTTTCCAAGCAACATGTACAACTATCTCTTATCCTGCCTAAATATTCCTTTTTGACATGGAATGTCTTGCAATCACTGTAACTTGATGTAGTAAACTAATTTTACTCTGAGAAAGCACAAATTATGGCTGCATTATTCTTTGTCAGCGCTAGTATGACATTCAAAGCAGAAGAAAAAACATACTATGGTTCTGAAATACTCTACTCCAAAGCAACAAGAAGGGATCAATAACTCCCTGCCTTGCAATTAAGAGGGCCCACAAGCTGTTCTTTTGCACACCACATAGCATCATTTTTATTTAGAATCTTCAGCTGTGGTTTTCCTTTGGCTTTGGGGTTGGTACAATGAGAATTTCTCACCTTTTTCTCCTTTTTAGGCTGTCAGGACAATACAGGCTTCCATTATGACGTTGATGCTGAAGGAAGACATGTATGTTTGGTATTTATGAATACCTAATTTAACAAGTTGCCATTTTCTCCTTGGATACTTCCAGAGAATTCTTCATAACAAAATATAGGTTCAGTTGTTTGTTCTGGATCTTAAATCATATATGCATAGCCCAATGATCACTTATTTATACTGTTTATTCTGATTATCTCTTGTTTCTATCAGTAAAAAATATTTCAATATTACTATGAGCAACATCTAGAAAGGAGATGTCATCACAAGCACAGCATTAAACTCATTATCCCATTCCTCTTTGTGATGCTGAACCTGCCTAATTTTGTCTCTTTATTTTTATTTTTCAGTGACGAAACAACTAATATTTTCTCCACACACACAAAATTAGCTTTCTTCACAGTTTTTTTACATTTTCCATCATCCACACAAATTTAGAAGTAATCATAACCTGTCTTGTTTATTTTGAAGAGGCAGAAGTAATTTTCTCTATTTCACCAAATAAAACTAACTCTTGGCAATATATCTCTCATTTGTGAATTTATACTCTTATGTATCAGTTAAGTAATGAATTATGAAACAGTTTTCTGATTTAATTTTACCCAGAGAAAACCCTTCTCCTATTTGTCAGCATTGTTACTGTAACACAACTTGAAAAGTAATATTCAAATATCCATTTATTTAGAATAGTTATGATTTATTTTGCAAAACTGGGTATGTGAAAATAAAAACAGGGAATATTTAAAAAGATTTTTATTTAAGTAGTTGCTATAGTTCTTCTACACATTTTTTTTGTACAAATAACAGTTTCATAGTTTCAAACAATGTTTCTGAGTGTAAAGCTTGCATTCTACATCTGCCAAGAATTCAAGACTAGAGCATAAACTTCATTCAGTAGCCAGCATAAAATAGATATTTTTCTTTATGAAGAAAGACAGAGTTTCTGTGCTGAACCTTCCATTATTGATCTGATGAACATTTTACCTTCTTTACAAAGTAAGGCCACCCATGTTTCATTTTTCCCTTCTATATTTAACAAGTAAAATCAAGCAACATAAAATACTATGCAATTATTTATTTTCAAATATGCTGAAGAATTCTCATTTAGCCCATTAAATCAGTTTTAAATTTAGATTTAAAGATAAATCCTATGGAGCAGCCAAATTTTCAGGCATCTTTGCAAGTGCTGATATGAACCCTACAGAAATTATGCTTCTGCTGCTACAGCTAAACACATTTTGAAAGTTTTCTCAAGTTAAATAGGAACAACTTCCATAAACTCAAGCCAAAAATAAATAATCTCACTCTCAGATAAGATATGCTTTCAACATCAGACGGAATTTCCAAATGCCAACTCTTGCATCATATGAAACCTCTCTTCCCTCACACTGGTGTTTCCACATCATTCAGATAAGCACTGGTGCAGGAAGTGAAAGAAGGAGCAAGACTTTCATTTCTCCAATAGATCATGTGGAAATTCTTTTGCAGTCTGATCTGAAACTGTTGACTTCTCCCTTTAATTTTCTTTTCTTCTCTTGGAGGAGAATCAAACAGCATAGAAGCAAAATGAATTGAGGTCTGTTTGTGGGAAAGTACACATAGAGATTTTAACTCAGCTGGGGAAGATCAGCACTTTTTCCAGCAAATCTCATAGAGCTCTGGGAATATACCCAGGCTGAAGGACTGCTCTGTTTTGAATAAAAATGTAGAGAGAATTAGGCACATAGCAAACAAGGGGCACACCTGCTAAAGTTAAAATAACAGCCTTGGTAATAATTAACAGTGCTGTATACAATACACCCCTAATGAAGTGTCTACTAATAGACAAGATCATAAAAGATTTCCTTTCTCATCTCAGTCGACACATAAGGGGATTCTACACCCTTGATGATAAAAGCAAGATAAAGCTTAAAAGGAAAAAATAATGTTGTTTCATTATCTGAGAACATGTAAATATATAAGACAAAATATATAAGTAATGAAAAAATCCTGTGAGGAACATACATGCATTTCACTAGGTTTTATGTGTATATATTTAATATATACACATTTATCTTTAAAAGATTAATGTGATATTTAACTGGGTATGTTTTAAACCTACGACAGACAGTATGTGCAAGTGCACATTCACACCCTGTAAAGCAGAAAACTATTTCCATGTCAGTTGGAAATTAGCAGAATGCAGAACCTCTGGGGTAAAAGTAGAAAAATAGTGAAAAAATTTCTGTGTTGTAGAAAACTTGATCTGAAACAGACTAGCATCAGCAGGAAATCAAAAGTTTTCTAGTATGTCATCTTCTTGAGGTTAAAGAACATTAAATATCTTCTTTGGTGTCCTGTTTATGCTGCCAGGGAATCCTGTGAATCCCTTGTAGATGGGCAGGAGAAAAAGCAGACCTCAGAAACTTAGTCAAGAGTCACAGATAAAACAAATAAAGAAACAGTAGGCCATAAAAGCACACAGACCCCACTTAGTCCCATCATTTGCCATTGCAACCATAGAGAAATAAAAGTTCTGCAATTACAAGTTCAGGCCACCTTACAGTTCTTCAGAACTTCACCTTTTTCCTTGGCATATCAATGCTCCAGAGACCTGTTAAGTTAGATTTTATCCTAGTCCAACTTAACTCTTTTGGAAGCTATCCATTCCATCCACAACCAAAGCTAACCTCTGAGTCAACCATGCCAGGGGATTGTAGATCATCATTCCAGTCTAGAAAGCCATTTGTCCTTGTAACATTCCATCTTTTAAATTGCTTTATTTCTAGGTTTTAAGGGCCTTTAAATTTGGAGAAATGGAACAGTCTTATTTTAAAAGTTAACATCTTTGGTTTCAGGACCCTATACAAAGTATTTGTTACAGTCCTAAATTCAGGTATGTACAGCCAAAAGCTAAGCTGACAAAGTATGACTATAATATCTGGCCACTGGAAACAAAAGGATTTTTGGAGTGAAAAGTAAATGCTACTGGGTTTAAGTTTTCATTTGTACTGCCTGTTTTTTGAATATATTTGCTGCCTATCCATGTGTGAATAAAATGCAAGAGTTTGTGAAAAAGTAAGGGTTATATATATTTTGGTAAAATTTTATGCAAAATTTTTTCATTTTTCTTTTGACACAAGGTGATGCCAAGGTCATAATGATCTCTTTCTGTTTTATTGCAGACGTGTTAAGAGGCTTTGGAGACTTCAGACATAGTATTTAGAAAGCCCTCTGAGAGTGAATGCATTTCCTTTCTCACATACACAACGCTGTTATTCATCTGAAGAAAAATCCTTTCCCCTTCCATCTGTTTTGGCTTGTGCACACACAAAATCCGCACTAAATCTGAAGGGAAAAGTTTCATTCTGTTGTTGTGTTGACATGACCCTTGCTGTGTTTTCTACCATCCTTGCCCTCTTAGAAACTCAATTTCTTCTGACATTATAATCAAACATGTTCAGTCTTAGACAGCAGCACACATTTGTTACTGATGCCAAATAGCCACTTTTCCTTTGAATTGCCTAGCAGTGAGATGTAGGATCTCTTTTCTTCCCAAATAGCTTGTTCCCTTTGATCACACTTCACCTTGTTTCTTGGATCACATTTTTCACTAGAATTCCTCAGCAGAAGTTAAATTATCTCAAGACAATTTTTGAAAGAAAAAGAACCTACTGAGAATAATATTCATGAGGTAATAAGGAGGCAAAAGTCCTAGGAACACTATCTGAACAGCACAGATAATTAATCAAAAAGGTTTTTTGAGAAGGCATTTTTTGAGAAAAGATGCTTGCACTTGACTATCTGCTTTCATCGAGGGAAGTTGCTCATTTCATCACTTCTGTATTAGCAAAACACTGTGACCATGAATCCACTTTATTAGGATTTCAGAAACTGACTGATTGCTTACTAATTTGAGGCAAGAAGACCTACTACAAAAATCCTACATCTCTTTGAAATATTTTTGGAGATACACATCACATAAAAATTGTGATTAGTTGGAAGGGTTTATTTAGTGCACAGAACATATTCTCAGGCAGCCTTGGCTGACTGTCCATGCCCATTCTGACACTAGGACTAACAACTCTTCCAGCTTTACATAGGTCTGAGTCTTAATTACATGATAGCATCGTTGTGAGCTAACAGGGGTTTTTCTAGCAGGGGCATTCCAATGCCTTTCATTGTCCCTTAGATGGAGACTGTGCTTAAAAGCAGGAGCTGAACTTTTACTCAAGTATAGTCAGAATTGCTCACTGTACGTCACTCACACATTAACATAATTGTCACAGTATGTTGTCAATGAGTGGCTGAGGTTGTTTAAAGAATCACCACCAAACGTATTAGCAAAAGAGATTTAATTTACAGATTTGATATAAATAGGCAGAAAACAACAGAGCTGGATGGCAAGGCTTACTTTTTTGCTTACAACATGGATGAAACATACAGAGGAAAATCAAGTCAGAAGTACTGAAAGAAGAACCACTGCCTGAGATATCTGTGTTGGCTTCTGATCTAGCAGCTGTTTGCTCTAAAAATGTCAAAGAGCACTGAGACTCAAGCAATGTCTCCTTAGTAGAGTGGATCCTTCTTGTTCCTTTTTGTCATTTTATGTTTCTCATTGCACTCCCCTTGGAACACATTTTAGTTTTCAGGAAACTTTTTCTTTTTCTTTGGGACCACAGCCCCTCAAAGGGGCAGCAGAACAAACTGAAACACAGAGGTTCTATCTCAGTATGAGGAAAAGTTTTAACTTCGAGGTTGACAGAGCATTGGAATGGGCTGCACGGAGAGGATCCATCTCTGGAGATATTCCAAAGGGACCTGGTCACTAAGCAAACCTATCCTGGCAATGGGGTTGGACTAAAGGATCTCCAGAGATGTCTTCTAACCAGCTGTTTAGTGCTACTCTGCTAACTAGCTACATGTGCAGTTGGCTAGCTCTGTGACCACCTGAGTGCCATAAGAGGACAACTAAACCAGAAGAGGAAACTACCTGCTTTTGGCAGTACTCCATTTGCAAGTACTCCTTTGAAAAGCAGTCTTTCATCTTGTCAGCCAAGTTTCTTAAGTCAGCACTTGAATCTCATAAAAATCTTTAAAGTTTTGCAGCAAGTAAAGGGTGAAAACATCCCACTGATTTTTGCATTTATTTGGGGATATAAAGAAGAAGCAGCAAATAAGGCATAAACTGAATACAGAAAGGAGAGGCTCATGAGGCCACTTTCAAAAGTGGTGGGAGAAAGTATGGCTGAACACTGCCAATCTTTATTACAGTGCAGTGATTTTTCATGAACACGATTACTTGTTACCAATTATATGCTTATATTTTTGCTGTAGTAAGCAATCAAAAGACAGCACTTTTCAATAAATATGTATAGCAATTTAAAATAATCTATTAATATTCCACAGCCATAAGCAGAACTCAGCAAAATTTGGCCTCTTTTATGTCTGTGTAATGAAAAAGAACACAGTCATAGAATTTTTAAAGATGCGTAAGCTCCAACAATGTGTGAAGACTGAAACTACAATTAAAGCATAAAAGTACCCAACTCAGAAAAAGTTGGGGACATTTCCTGGTATCTATACCCAGAAAAGAGGTGAGTATTTCCTTTTGCAACATGTCTGTAAAGGTTTAGAAATCTATTATTGTTTGAATCTATTATTGATAGTGATGGATTTAATAGACTTTAAATGTCCTGTATGGTACTTGCAGTATGATCTATGATTTCTACATTCCTTTATACAATCACTGAGCACAATTGTTTCCATTTTATTTAAAAATCAAAAGTACATACAGAGTTTAAATCTAGATCTCACTGAGTCAGTTTTGCTCTCCAGTGAATTGCTTCAAACATTTTATAACGGATTCTATTAATGAGCAGTTTGGGCCAGGACCTTTCCAGTGCCTAGGGGCCCAGGGTCTCTGTCCAGATTGAGGGCAGTGTGTTTTCATTTTTAAAAATTTTCATATTTCACTTCACACAGAAGTGAAGCCAAGCACACATCCTTGTGACACACAGAGGACACCAACATGGTTGGTCACTCACACTGGCACTGCACAGTGTCCCAGGGCTCCCTGCTCTTCCGCCTGGGTTGGCAGACACAAGGTCCCTGGTGCAATATTCTGGGAGCATTCTCCAGGTTCATGAGCATGGTCATGGAGCCCCCTTTGCCTGTCTGGTGTGCCTGCCCTGACTCTGGACCCCCTTGTCAGTCTCATGTGTCCTCAACTTGCTGGCTGGTCCAGATGGAAGTTTGCTGATGATGGCCATGTGCACCCCATCTACACCAGATTTGGGGAGAAGAGACACTTTGTCCCAGCAGTTGGCACTAGACAACTAGACTGTAACCTGTGAACACAGTAGACTGTGGTTCTACTGCAGCAACCAGTGCTGATGCTCTCACTTGCCTCACGCATGCAGAGCCTGGTTTTGGGAACACAGAGCATTCCCTTCCCCCCCACAGGAGGTTAGGGAACACTACTTGCTACAGTGCTGACACTGAATCACAGAATTATTAAGGCTGGAAAAGATCTCTAAAACCATTGAGTACAACAGTCAACTCAGCACTGCCAAATCCATACACCAAGTCCCTCAGGTCCAACTCCCCCACTTCCCTAGGCAGGCTGTTTGAATGCTTAACTACCTTTTCAGTGAAGACATTTCCCCTAATCCTCATTGCAACCCCCTCCTGGCATAAAGCCCGTTATTTCAGTAGTTGTAGAGAGTGACTGAGACCCTCACCACTTGCTCCAGCAGCTAACACCATAGGCCAGGGGCATCTGCTTTGCTTCCCCCCCTTTCCTTAGTATTCCATTTGACTTGATAAGAAAATCATACTGGAATAAAAAATCCTACACTCTACCATTTTGTGTGACTCATCAATTTTGGTTCTCATCTATGCCTCCCTTGTTACGGTCAGACAAGTTTGTGTCTTTCTGTTCCTTTTTTTTGCTTCCTCCTTTTCTTAACTTCCCCTTTTGTGTTAAGAACACAGACACCTTAAAGGAGCAGACACGCCTCTTCCACAGATTCTTACAATTATCACAAGATTGATAAAATTACTGTAACTTTGTTACAAAGGACTATGAAACAGAATATATCAGAAAACGTGAAAGGAAATCTTTATTTTTCAGTTTTACAAATAAAAAACAATCCCCATAGCTTACTTGAAATCATACTAACAGTGTCAAACATGTCAATTCTGAGAGAATATATATCAATCCTTTAAACCACAGAAATTGTATGACATACACTCAGTAGCAATAGTACTCTCCTTTATCTACATTTATAACAATTGTGCTTTCCCTACACAAAGTAACAGTGCTCTTAAAAATAAATAATGTGCAATTTCAGACTTCCATCCTGAAATATGCTAATCTAGATCCCCATCTAAATCCTGGATATGTCTCTCCCAGGAAAGTCAGCGCAAAGAGTGCTTAGAACTTTGCTAGATCAACCACTAAAAACAGTTACTGAATTGGCACCTGTTTTTCTTCAAACTGCAGTCAATTACAGAAAAAGTACTGACCTCAAGCACATGTTGCTCGTATTGTTTGACATAAGAATGATACAGTTGCTATTACATGTCAGACTCAGATTTGAAAGGTTCAGTAGAGAGTGGCTCAGAGCTGTGGAAGAGAACTGTCTCCAAGCTGAAAAGTTAACAATCAAACATTTATCTATTATTTATATGAAAGACTGTCACAGAAACATTAACATGTGTCTTAATAAGAAATTTACAATCAATTTATCTGAATGAAATCAAGTTGCTTAATGCAAAGCTGCCATAAGCTTTGGAAAAATATACATGTTCTTCTGTCTTGATTTAGTTTCCAATTCTTATTTTTAATGTACATTTAGGAACTATAGCAGGCAATTGATATAGCTGGTGAGGAGCACCCTGAACACTGACTGGCATTTCAGTTGTTCTTCACCAGGGTGGATAACATTACAACATTCAGGATCTTTCTTTTTATCCTATTACTTTCTACTAGTTGTTGATAGTATTGGATTATAAAAGTGGCAATTCTAAATCGATTATCTGCTCTGTGTTGTGGGCAGCAGAGCTGTGAGTGTACATAAACAACAGAAATCACCCAAGGCAGATACATAGGCTTAAACTGTTGACTGCTAACCAGGGAAGGATTACAAAGTGAAATCTGTTCTACCTCAAAGTCGTTATACAGCACTTAAAATGTAAGATTATACTGCAGTGCCCTGGGTCACCATTAGGGAAAAAGTCACACAGTGGAAATAATCTGTTTTTTCATTAAGGTCCTGGAGTGCCTTAACAGAAATGCTCCAAGAGCCCCAGGAGGTAGAAGGGAAATGTAAGAAGGGTGTCTGCAATGAGTCCACTGCTACTGCTTCCCAGCTGTACAGTGCAAACAGGGACAGTCCCGGACATGTCTCACCTCAGGTCACCTTAGACCAAACAGTAACTGGTGGCCACAAACCATGTCAAAACAATTTGCAGCAAAACAAACCAGACACCTGGGAGCCTCCCAGAATTTTTGGGCTCCACATGGACACAGGTCTTTTTTTTTCACTACTAGTGCTTGTGAAAACCCACACAGTCAAAGACTACAACTGCCACTTGCCCAGGAGAATAGTTTGAGACCCACCTCTCACTACATCACATCTCAGCTCAGGATAAAGTGAGGCAGGTGAGAGAAGAGGTGTGAAGTCCCTTGGTTTTGGTAGGGAGGCACACCTAGGTGCTGGTGTGAGGGGAGAATGCTGTGAGAAGGATGAGTGTGGACGACAGCAGAGTCCCCTGAGCCTATGGCTCATGGTGTCCAAGGATGCACCACTGAAGGTAGAAAGCCTGCAGAAGATGAGGTTAAGGCCCAGTTTTGAGGAGGTATGGGAAAACTCTCTTGTCTTTGAAGCAAGTGCTACTGTCAATGTCTTGTGCCAAACCAAGCCAAGAGAAGTTTAGTGATAAGATAAAAAAATCTAGACTCCATGGCTTATGTACTGAAGTTAACCTAACATGAAGAAAATCAAATGCATGCTTGGTTTTGAAGCATGCAAAACCAAGGCCTTGGCCAAAGTTTAATTTGTCTTTTGACTTTTAAAGGCAAATTCTCTCACCTATCTTTCTATTTACATGATATTATTTTCATTTATTCATTTGCACAATAAGGAATAAGAGGAATAAGAGAATCCCCATTGACTTTGCTGTAAGAAACATAATCAATAGGCATATTCAAACCTTCCACAGGTGAACAAAATCACATGTCAGGTAGCATTTTAGATTACTTGAGCATGCTGTTTGTTAATGGCCTGACACTAGAGAGAAGAAAAGACGTTCCCAGAAGACAGAGTTAGGCAGATGTTACTCTGAGCTTCTGAGAGACTGGCAGTCTGTGAATTACTTATTTCAACAGCAGTTTTGTCAATGTGTATGAAATATGCTTTAAAAGATCAAACTAAAAAAGTAGCAAAACCCTAACAGCAAGAACAGATGCTCATCCTTCATTGAAGAAATAACCTTACATAAAAATGAAGGCATACATAGTGAACAAATAGCACCCTCTGGTTTATCAACAAACAAATTAAACACATTCAGTCTGCATGGTTGTTTAGTTCCTCATGATGCCTTGATTTCACTGACATTCATCTTTGGATTGCTTATTGCCCATTAGCATGTGGCCAAAGTAAACTGTCCTAGGAAGGAGAGTCTGGTGAATAAGGAAAGATGTTACTATGTCTTACATGTAACAGAACTGACTTTCCACTTTCTGTAATATTTGGCTGCAAGGCAGTGATGTAGCTAGCAAATCTGCATAATCACAGATCTCAAATCATGTATGATGAAATACAGGAACTTAAGAGGAGAAAATGGGTAATAAAGAGCTAGTAAATGTTTGTGAGAATGATGCTACATATGAAATTGCTCAAATTAATTCATATTTAGTAGATAAACTGAATATAATATTTGGAGACCAGAACTGAATGTAGCTCTGAAAACATAACAAGAAAATACCCATACATCATACTTGCATGCATACTCCTTAGCTGAGTATAGCAGGAAAGATATGAAACCATGATGTAACCCATTTATGTGCCCCTTTAGCACAAAAATATATCACAGGATATAAAGTTTTGTTTTTAATGTATGCTGTACTGACACTCCACCCTCTCCTATGCTCCTGTAATCTCTTGTTCTCTTTTTTTGGAAAGAAAGAAGTGAAAGAACTCTTGGTTTTTTTGATAAACAAGACTGATGATAAAAAAAAAAAAACAACTATGCAGTGCTGCATTATTTTAGTCTGTTACACATCAGAACACCTAGATGATACAAAAGAGGTATATTAAATAAAGAGATCATTTACCAAAACTGTATGATCTGCATTTTTTTTCTATTAATTGGCTAGGTCTTTTTTTTTTTCCCTTAGTTCCACTGTCACCTGAATTTCTTTAGACTTCTCCTTTCTACCAAGAATACAACTGTGTGTGTATATATATATATATATATATTTGAATGCATGAAGTAGTTTTTTTATTCCTGCAGATTTCTCTGAAGAATTCTATATGCGAAGTCTGTAAAGAGGCTTTGATCTGAGATGTTTAAAAAATATTAATAACAAAGAATATGTTCCCTTAAGCAGCAAAGAGACATAAATCCACACCAAGTTTCTCCAAGATAAGGAAAATATATGTATTAAAGTAATCTTTGGCACCAAAAACAAGGGCACCCTATTGTATGTATTCAAATCTGTACAGGAGAGAAAAACTTCTCTTTAAGTCAGATCAAAATTATATCTGCATGGTTTCATGTAATGAGTACTGACAACAGCAGTTGAAAAATAATTGGGATGTTAAGGATTGTGTGACAGCAGGATACAAGACAGTAACATTTGATAAAATATTTGATGTTTCCCTCCTCCCTCCCACATTTACAAATCTTTTTTCCTGAAGACAATCCCATAAGATAAAAAATTTAATTACTCATAACATCCTTGAAATCTTGTAAGGCTCCAAAAACTTAAAAGCAACAAAATGCAACCAATATCATTATGAAACACAGCAACCAAAGCTGAGGTTATTATACAATATCAGAAACAGTTCTCTGACTGAAGGCATTTACTGATTTGTTTGACCTTACAGACTTCACTTTCTCTACTCAAATCCATCATGATATTTTCCGCCAAAGCCTAATCTATTTACTCAAGTAAATATTCCATCCACTGGGTATTCCTTTGTGGGCTGTCTGATCACAGTTGCAAACTGGCAGGCTCTTTTTCTTCTTTAATTCATGATGAATGTGTCACTGCATTCTGTAAACACTACTGAGTATACATTCAAGCTTTGTTCTTAGTGAAAGTGGCACTTACTCAAATCTTTGCAGTCAAGATAGCTTAATTATATAGCACTTTACAGGTATAATAGCTGGTTATGTACTTCTGACATAGTATCTTTTTCCAATGACTTAATGGGTATTGAAACAAATCCCCATGGTGGTCCCATTGCCACTCCACAACATCTTTATGATGAGGTGTGTATTCTGTATTTATTGTACCTATACATGTGCTTTATTGCTGTATGCATTTCCCTGTTGTTAATTTAAGTGCTCCTCGATGATGTAACACATACAATGTTTTAAACTCTAATGGCATCCTATGAGGACTGGCATTAGAAAAGTACCGATACTTCAGATCATCATAATAGTGATACTTGACTGGTTTTCCATGTAAATCCTTTGGGAATGGCCAAAATCCGTACAGGTGAATTTCATCACAAAATCTGGTAGCAAGTGTATACATGAGGAGACCAGTGCTGGGTCGTTTAATGTGGACCTTGTTTGTCAGCCAATAGCTGCAAAGAAAGAAAAAGTGCATTAAGAAATTCATGTAACTTATATGTGAATAAATCCCGTGAATTAATTTCATCTACTATGCATTTATTTTATACTATGAAAACGTCAAAGTCTCCTTGTGTCTAAACTGAGATTATAATGATACAGTTCTGGTGCACCTTTACTCCTCCTATAAGAGGTTAAGGGAGATGTTATTTAGCACAGGGCTGGAAAAACCTGGGCCAGCTAAGGGACTTGGTTCAGGCTTTAATCCTGACACAACATCATGTCTGCAGAAGCTAGAAGACGGTAGTTAACCTCCTCAGCCAGATCAGGGAAGAGTCTCTTGCTGTAAAATCTGACCTGTTGTGGTATCCACTTTTAGCACTCCATATCACAGATACAGCAGAACAGATTAAAAGCCAATTACTTAATTTTTGTAAAAACTAGTAGCTGTCTCTTGAGAATTTGATACTTTAATCTCATGCAGTCATCCATCAACATGAACATTTCTAGCCAAATAGTCAAAATAGATGCATCTGGTACTACAGAGTACCACTGCTATCATTCCAGCTGAATTTCACCCTTCCAGGAATAGAATGCTTATGGCAGAAAATTAGACTACTAAACAGATAAATACTTGAAAAAGATCTTACATCTTACTTAAGCATTTCCATCCAGAAATAAGTAAGTAATGAAGGAATAAAATGTAATGAAGACTCTTACAATTTAAGAGTATAAAAGCATATAATCTCCTGTTATATTCAGGTGTTATACAAAACAGAAGTTTAACTATTTGGTATTTCTTAAAATTGAAAAATATCCAAACTCTCTCTATGTATATTGAAAATATAGTACTTGATGTAATTACCATAAAAATTTTATAACTTGGGATCAATTATACTTCAATTAAATTTTAAAAAAAAAAGCATTCAACATATGAAACAGTTGGAGGCACTCAGTGCTCTAGGCTGATACTTCCTAAAGATCATTTATCTCTGCACATTCCTGGCTCCCAAGTTCTGCTTGAATGAATAGAATTGTCAAGTGGTGACACAAATCTCAAGCGATCGTTGTGATTTCTGTTCTGAAAGATACGTGTCAACTTTTCAGTCACTCAGGTAGCTGTTCTAATC
This sequence comes from Erithacus rubecula, assembly GCF_903797595.1. Taxonomy (NCBI): domain Eukaryota; kingdom Metazoa; phylum Chordata; class Aves; order Passeriformes; family Muscicapidae; genus Erithacus; species Erithacus rubecula. The sequence continues at coordinate 10,339,835 of NW_027635860.1, forward strand.
TCAAGCTGAGTTAAGGCTGATTAGGCCAACTGATGTTGTAGATGCTTTAATCAATAAGATCCTTGTACCAGATTTTAGTTTCTGGAGTTTTATTATAACTTTAGTTTAAAGCATAAAATAATCTCCTGATCTGCTTTACTGGGATGCACTAATTTTCTGCTAAACTAAGTTTATATCATGAAGGAAGCAATATACGTTACTTACTATAGAACCGAATGAGAATCTTTCTTGCTTCTCATAACTAATTTCTACATCTTCACCTATGACCAATTTCTGATTTTCACGCTGGATAAGGAATCAGCTTAACTGACAGGACTGAATGCATCTCACCATGTTAGAAAATAGTCATCACTATGAAGTCTGTAACTGGCCATGAGTGCACCACTACAAGCATTCATTTTCTTGATGCCGCATGCTAAAACAACTCCTCTGTGAGCCCTGAAGGCCAAATTTATTGAAGATTTGTGAATGCACCAATGCATAAGCAATCTTTAATTCTATAATTTCTTGCCTTGAAGTTGAGTAGATTGAATTCAAAGAGATCTCACTTTAAATTACTTTAAAATATATGGCTGATGGTAACATAGTGAAGACACTAGCAAGATACAATGAATTTCAAATTATGCTCAAAAGTTTAAAGTAATTTCTAGCGGTAAGTGGAAAACCAACACAAATAAAGAGTATGTTGGACAGTCTGCAATGAATGGAAGGTCAGGTCAGTACTTAGGTCTATGCACTGCTTTTTATAAAATTGTCATTAATAAATATAATGTTTGCAACAGGTAACTGAAACACCCCACAATACACTCTAAGAGTAAGGGTCACCCTGCTGACAGCAGGGGATTGCTAAAAATGCCTCTTCCATGAAAAGAAGGGGTATTTGAGCAGGTACTGGTTCCTGCAACAATATCCTTGATCCTACTATAATTCTGTCTATTTTTACCTCAGCTCCTCATCCCAATTCCAAGCATCTTTGCCTTCAAAACTTCTTCTGCACTTCAGACATATTAGGAAGTGATCCATGGCCTCACATCTGAGACCTTTTTCACACAGTCCAATACAGATCTCTCTTCTATAATACTTTCTTTTTACAGAGCATACGTGTTTCAAAGAGATTTCACATGATTTTAAAATCTGAACAATGATCTTGCATGTTCCACTGCATTTTACATTAAAAAATGAAAACAAAGAAATTTTTGATAATTCTGTCAGTACAGGAATGAAATATTGTCAATAATGGGTTTGTACCAGCATTATTTTCTGATGCTTTAAACATATATGCTTTTTCCTTCCTTTTTATTGTTAATACCATAATGAAACCTAGTTCTAATATGCAGTTCCACACCATAAATAAAATACATTTTAAAATTCTGTATGCAAAAGTGTATATTTTGTCAAAGATCCTTCTTTGTCTCTACTAAAATAATGCAAAAAAACTATAAAAAATATGTAAGAACTGATTTTTAATTGAGGCATTGGTACAAAACCTAAACATCTCAGTAATAATGACTAATACAAGAATCATGAGATTATTCCTATTGGAAGGAATGTCAGCAGACCTCTGTCCAGCCTCTGAGAGATCTCAGTCCAGTCTCCATCTCTAATCAGGGTTCCTCAGCCATTGCTGGCTTGCCTGTGCCCAACCACATTTGTAGCTCACTGTTTAGCTTTCTTCAGTTGGCAATTATCTTTTCTGCTTTAGGAACCCAAAGGTGCTTGAGTGGGAAACTCTGTCCACATTTTAAAAAAGCACTGAAACAAGTGGAAGTCTGCCCTGGTGAATATGAGATAAATAAATTATTTACTACCATAAGCACCGTTAAAAGTTTCCTTTGACACTTACATTTGTCTTTGAATTTGGATCCTCAATACTTTGGCCTTTAAAAATACTGGACCTGTTTCTACCAGATCAAAATATCATCTATAGTTAAATATACAGTCAAATCTACCTATTCACCTATATCTAGCAAGATATCCTCATATTTATGAAAATGAAATGTTCTACTATCAGCATGACTGCCAGAGGAATGTCAATTGAATAGTACATTGCTACCTGATAATGACTTCTTGCAGCAATTGACAAAAATTAAATTAAAATTATCACATAAAACCACAGACATCTGTCTTAAAAATAGTTAACAGTAAAATGAGCTGAGAAGACTCTATTACAACGACTAATATATACAACAATTGATGCCAATCATCATTACATTATACGAATACTGGGAAATTCAAATGACAATTTATCCTGCTACTGTGGAATAGATGACTTCTGACTAAATTAAAATACAAGATGTGCTTTCCCATAGCTGTACTCAGAGTGAAGTGTTGTCTCAGACAAAGAAAATCGGATATGATGGGTTACATTAAAATACTAGATAATTTATTGTACTTATCATCTTTATTTGTCTTATCTACAAATTCCACAAGATCTTATAGCATAAAAAGATCCAGAATCTGAATATATATTTCAACAGATTTTGAATTCCTTGCTCTGGATAGGCTGAATCTGAAGGAACATGTATGTTTTAAGCTCTGAATAGCTCAAAAGATGATGTATCAAGCTCTTTTGCTTGAGATGTCCAAGCTGATCGCCAAGCAAACCTATTCAACACACCTGGCTGTCACTAAAAATCTGTTCCTTTTACCAACAGAATATTTTTAAAAAGAGTTTATTGAGAAATCACGTATGGTATTTCAGAAGTTAAAATATTAACATTAATAGGAAGGTAGGGGAAAAAAATTTTGAAAGATGACAGAACTCTCAGTGTTACTCAAGAGTGTCTGTGTGAGAAGCTAGAGGATGTATATTGTCTTGATTCCACTTCCTCAAAAAATACTTCAGAACAGGAAAAGACACAGAGTAAAGCAACATATGCTATTAGTAGAATAAAGTAACTTCTGTATGAGGAGCGAATAAATAGAGTAGCTTGAGAAAGATACAACTAGGTGCAGAGATGGCAAAACACTCCAAAATGATGAAGTGGTTAAGGCAGCAAATAGGAATTTGATTTCTACTTTAACATAAGCACACTGCAATGTTAAAAGCTATGGACTCAGTAAATAAACAGATGGAAGTACTTTTTACACAATACAACACTGAATGGGGAATTCTTGGCAATAGGATGTTTTGGATGCCATTGGCCAACTGTATAAAGCACCCACAACTTGTCAATGTTCACAAACCAAGTGGTGCTTATGAAGCTCCTTCTGAAAGGTTTGCTTAAGCTGCTGGCAATGGGAGCATATATCACAGGGTAGTCTTTCCTTTAACTTCTTTTTTTTTCCTAACTTTTCTTCTATGTTTCTGTGTTGACACCTGGTACTGGTAAGACTGCAGGCTAGAAAGGGATCTCTTAAATAGCCACTTCTATGTTCTTGGACCCAACATCTGTTTTCTAAAGAAAGTGTTAAGGCAAATATCTTCCTCAAATTCATAGAACAAATCAGTTTCTTGTGCCCTCTTGTCTTCAGTGGGATTAATCACACCAATGATAGGATGATATGAACAACCCTTCAATTTACCCTCTCAATTTATATGGATGTTTTAACTAAAAATGCACTATTTGTCTTTTTCTTATTGAGATGTGTTTTGTGCAAAATGCTGCACAAGCAGTCTAAAGTGTGAAAGAATTAAAGTGTGAATTACAACACAGAAAATGTGACGGCCAGCACAAATGCACTGCTGAGTGTTTGCACAATGTCTACATGAAAGGTTACAGTGTACAGTATTTTCAAAGAGCATACACATAAACCCCCTTTCATTGAAAAACTTCATAAAAATACTTCATACAGCACTTTAGGAAATGCTGAAACCCCATCAGGATTCTGTCCTGATCTGATCTGCCTCTTTTTAGTAGTTAGAAATGTGCTTTGTGATATATCACCCTACAAGACAACAAGAGAAAGGGAAAGCTACTTACTTATGCTTCTAGTGAAACTGGCAAAGAATATTCATCAATATATTTAAAAAATTATTTAGGTCCTCAGGAATCCATTTACATGAAAAAGAGACCTGAATCTTTGCCAGTAAATATTGTTAGTCTTCTACTGCATAGAGACTGAAACATCTACCCTTCCTTCCGGAGTCATGAAAGTCATCAACTGAGACTAGCACAGAACAAGCCTCTGCTAAAAAGCGTTGCTCGCTCAACTCATGCAGGAAACCATTTTCAAGAGTAAAACATAACTTATTTTTAGAGTAAGTCATCTAAAAAAATCTGAGGTAACAGCTGCACTAGATGTGCACACATAGCATAGGTGCAGTGAAACAGACCTAGAGTACATCTTACAGGCTTAGAATGTCAGGAGATAAACTTCTGGAGTAAGTTTTTCCTTTCTGACATATCAGGTCCTTACTGAAATATGATGGAAAAGATAGATCTTCCAGTGAGGTGTTCCATACCTGTCTTATTTCTGTGACATATCTGGACAATAACATGCCTACTGTACAGATAATGGAAAAAATACAGAATTCTGTAAAATAAAGAATCACACAATTGATTCAGGTGGGAGCAACCTTTAAAGATCAGTTAAAGATCAGTCAGTCCTTCCCCTCTGTTCTGAGCATGGACATATTACACAAGACAAGACTGTTCAAAGCTCCATCCAACCTGGCCTTCAGCCAGGGATGGAACATCTGCAACCTCCCTGAAAAACTTGTTCCAGTGTCTCAACACTCTCATAATAAAACATTTCTGCTTTCTGTCTAACCCAAACCTATCTTCTTCAAGCTCAAAACCACTGTTCTTTGTCCTGTCTTGGAGAGATAGGTAAAAAGTCTCTCCCTCTCCAGCTTTCTTGTAGGCTCCCTTTAGGTACTAGAGGACCACAACAAGGTCTCCCTGGAGCATTCTCTTCTCCAGGTTTAGCAAGCCTAGTTCTCTCTGCCCTTCTTCAGAGGAGATGCTCCAGCCCTCTGATCATTTCTGTGTCCCTCCTTTGTAGCTGCTGTCTTCTTTCTACTGAAGATTCCAGAGACAGATGCAGGACTCCAGGTGGGGTCTCAGCAGAGTAAAACTGGGCAGAATGAACTCCCTCAAATTCCTGGCCATGCTCCTTGAGATGCAGGATACAACTGGCTTTCTGGGCTGTGAGCATATAATTCCAGTTCATATACATATGAACACATGTTAATGTTTCTTTCAGGTCAAGAAACACTACTAGCTCAAAAAGCATTTTCTAAGATTTTTTAAAATCAATTTGTAGCCATAAACCAGAATCGACCAGTGATAAACAACAAGATTGCAACAATTTTTCTTTTACTCCCCACACAGACATTATAAATTAATGAACCACCTTCACAATTATAAAATAAAACTCAATATGCCAGTACATAATTTCAAATCAATCTGGTTTTGATTAATACAGACTGAACCTGCATCAACATTTTTTTTGTTGTACTGCTAGCATTTCTGTGCTATTTATTTCCTTTACAATCCCAACAACTAAGATGACTATTTATTATTTTTTATATTTTTATCTTGTTTCATGGAATCATTTAAAAATATGTAGATATTAAGGACTAAGATAAAACCTTAAAAATGTTGGAGAACATTTGAACAGTGTGACTGGTAGATGTAAAAATGATGACCAAGAAGCATGCATATGACTTCATGAGCATTTGAAATGTCAGATAAGAGATGTTTTTAAAAGGTACATAAACAGTCCAATCTAAATGAAATACAATGTAGCAACATACAGTAGCAAGCAAAACACAGAAGAGAAAATATCTGATAAATTAGGAAGAAACAGAATCACCAAGTTGAATATTGAATCTGAGCAACTATTTGCCATAATTTTATAGCCCTCCTTTCTCCCCTGTTTCATTCTTTCTGTATGAAACTTCCAAAGATAAACTGTTTACCCATATCTATAACTATAACTATATAACTATAAAGTGCAGCTACAAAAGAAATAAACTTGGTCAGAAAAGTTGTGTGGGTTTCCATTCTGGAAAGCCCGATTCTAAGAAAACGCTGATAGAAGTAGGTTAAAAGAATGAAAGAATTCAATTACATTTTAAATAAATAGGGCTGCAAATGGTTTCAGAGGGAGTCAATGGCTTTTTTTTCCCTCTCATATAGGTTGTGAATATTACTTATTTTCTTCTCTAGAAAGAAAGGTATTAGATTGGATTAAACAGAGCAATGGAGCAGAGGGATGATTCATAGTCAGACTGAAGATGGTACAACAGTACTTTATTGGTTTTAAAAACTAAATTCTCTATTCAGTAAAATAAGATTACCTACTACTATTCCATGCACAGAAACTTATGTAAAGCTTGGAAGTATGAGAAAGTGTCAGGTAAAAAAATCCCCAAATATTTAGTGCAGAGAAAAGCTCCAGCACATCCTAACAGCAACATTACAACAGCTAATAATTTGAACAGAATATTACTAGAGAGATGTAATTAAAATTAATAACTTGCCCCAATTCTAGCTTTCACCATTAGGTCTAGTCTTTCCTACTGAGTGAATATCTCCTCTTATGCTAATGGCCAATGAATATATTTCTATAGCAGAAAAAAATCCTATCTACCTAATTTTCTCTCTTTTCAAAACAATGTAAATACAGCCAAGTTTGGAAGAAAAATCTAATAAATGAAGAATAAAATCAGTGTCCACTATGCATAGTAGGGAGTTAGAAAGAAAATAATGGAAGAGCCCATTCAAATTGCTAAATTCAGCCTTTGTTACTTTGGAATAATTTATCTGTTGCCTAGAATATCCATTCCATAGAACTGTGTTCTTGAAAGACATTTCCTAAAACTTACTTCACCTATTAAATCTACCATAAAAAAGAAAAAGCTTGGTAGGAAGAATTGCACTGAATTTCCATTCTGGGTCCAATCCTAAAAAACAGTTAAAAATTTAGGCAAAAGGAAACAACTCTATTGTAAGTAGGGCTACAAATGCAAGTATGCTTTAGAGTCAATTGCTTGTAGAAGGAGTCAACTTGGGTTTTCTTGGTCCCTGCTATGGAATATTATATTACGTGTCCCCGAAACAGGGCGATCCCAGGATGATTTTGAAAGGATTTCATTAATGGCACTGATACTGAACCTAATGTTGAAAAGTATTGTCTGCAAATTTGAGAATATGTTCAGGATGTTCTTTGCTCACTGGACTATAAACAGCTTTAAATTTCTTTTAACTTGCCCCCAGCTGCCCTTTATAGCCGAAGCCAGTAATGCCTAACATCAGGTCTGGATACAGTGAAACAACATGTTCAGTCCTATGCTACTTGTTAGACATTTTGAAGTTTTTGAAGATTTATAAATATAAATATAAATATAAATATATATATATATATATATATATGTGTGTGTGTGTGTGTGTGTTTGTGTGTGTGAAGCATATTGGAGTTTAATATAACTATAATTACACAGAAGAAAATCTGGTCTGTTTTGATTTAATCAAAACAAATTGAGGTTTCCTATTTAGAGATTTTTACAAAAAATAAGCATTACAGGACCTTAAATTTGATCAGTGCAACAAACAAGAGCAGATTAATCAGATATGAAAGCTATTGATTTTACTATCTGTCTTGGAGTGATTTATGATGACAGTTTATTCCATGATCTTCTGCTTTATGCCCAAAAATGGTTGTTGTATCTTTAAGGCCTGAGAACTGGGTATGTGCAGGGCTGGGCAGGGGGGTTGTTTTGAGGTTTTTGGTGGACATTTTCAAAGACTCCTTGCCCAGGTACTCTACAGCTCTGTGACATGAGGTTCTTCTTGGCTAGCTTGGTTTTGTTGGCTGAGGCTAAAAGCTTTTCCCTCCCCTGGCTTGGAGAAGCTGTAGTAGAAATCTTTCACCTGCCTTGAGACGAACTCAACAGCTTCAGGTCTGAGAACAGAGTGGGACTGGTGGGAGCAGGGCTGCCCTGTTCCAGCAGCAATCCTCAGGGAGACAAGGGAGAGAAAGCACACCAACAGGTTCCAGAGCAGGCTTTCTGCCTGCCATAACTGCTGTGGAGAGGAAGTTGACACCAGAGAGCCACCAGATTCTTGCTTCCTGCTGGAATTCCTCCATGGAAGCTCCACTTCCCTTAGAGAGAAAGCTGGTGCTATCTTGAACTATGTGTTGGGAAGGGGTGTTTCTACAACATTTCCCCAATTTTTCACACATTTTTGGGTTTTCATTCCTCTATGAGTGAAAGGTGGAACATGAGTTCTGACAGTTTGGCATTTTTCTTCCATGCCTTGCAGGCATTTTGTTGTTAGTAAATTGTTGGGGTTTTTTTTCACTTTCCCCTATTAGTATTCATTTTCTACTAGTTGAGGTTGTTGAAACTCTTTAGAAGAGACTACCCATTACAGTGTGACCACTCTTAAATTTGTCTCAAAAGTGAGACATCATCATATATCTCATGGTTCTCATTAACCAACCAATAGAGACAGGCTTCATAGAAATAAAAGTATACTACCTCAGTAAATGAAGGAGGCAGAAGTTACTCCTTGAGATCAAGATTAAACAAAACCTTTGACCAGTCAAAAGCATTTGCTAAACACGTGCAAGCATGTGTTCAAGAATGTGTTTGAACAGAAACAATTTCCTGTATCACAACTTAGTGTGGAACTAACTCATAGTGGCAGACTGCCTTACAAAATCCATTAAATATGGAAAGCAAACTTAAACAATGCAGAGGAGTCCACACACCAAAGGACCAGTTTTTTTAAAGAATGAATGCTCACTGTTCACATCCTGTTAAATTCTAGTTCATTGCAAACAATGCCAACCAAAATGCCCATTAAAGAGCAATGAGATATGAGTGGAGTTCTGCCAAATCCATCAACTGGTTTCACAAGGACATGCAATACACCAAGGACAAAACTGTTTTGAGTCACTTCTACAATCCAGTAGAAACAAATACATGACACTTATTTGTAAGGCTGCAGATCCCACTACTGATTTTACAAGCAATAACTTCCCAAAAGAAATTTCTATCACTTTCAAGTAAGAACATTAGTGGATCTTTTTTACTCCACAAATATTTTCTTTGATTAGTTTGCTTTCCAATGTGACAGCTTTCTGCATCATCTTCTCTTTTGACTATATATGAGAGGAGCATAGAGAAAATGACAAAAGACTTTGCCATTACAGGCTAGTATTAAAAAAATATCCTCTCCATTGTACAACTTGCTTTATTCTTCTTTATGTAGGTTTCATGCACTTTAAATCTGCACTGCATCAATAAAGGCATACAGTAGGTAGCTATCTACTATTTTTCACTTTATTATTCATTGCTATATATCAAATAAAGAAAAAAAGGAAACCTGAACCAAATCATATACCTACTTCAATACACTGAAAGATTAAAACAAAGTAAAATTTTAAAAAAGGAAAAAAATTTGTGTAAATACAATTAAAATTATTTTAAAAGGAAATAATTCTCACTTTATGGATTAAAGCCTTTAAACAAAATCTGAGCTGTCTTACTGCTACTTACAATGCTATGTTCATATATTATCAATAGCTTTACTAAGTTACCATCAAACATGTAACTAACAGTCATTTGAAGTGCAATCTTCAGACTGAATTCAAGCTACTTAACTTCAAGTCATCAATGCTACAGAAATGTTTACACACTGGCACATTTCCCAGATACCCTGTACCCAGAACTTGCTTTGCAAGTTATGAACAAGTTTATAGAATTTGATAATAAAACCAGAAAGACAGATTTTCTCGTGTCTTTCACCTCTGCTTCAGAGAATGATCATTATACCAAAAACAGCAATGAATAGCTTAGTAATCTCATGAGTTAACACAAGGAGACAAGAGGCATAATTTTGTGCTCTTCACCAGTTTTCATGTATTATCCTTGCTGGTGAGAAGCCTCCTGCTCTTTTAACAGATTCATTTGGAAAAGATGTTTCTTCTTAATGTTAACAACATTACAGAGTTGACATAAACAAATGAATAAATTAAATAATTTTCTACCCATATCCTCTCAAACCTGTTCTCTCTCTCCTGAATTCATCCAGTTCATTTTCTAAAAGACTACAGAGCCAGCAAGCATCACCCCTCTGGATCTGCTCCCACTGTAAAAGATCCCTGAGGGAAACACACAAACTACAACTCAACTCCTCTTTGGAAACCCTCAACAAATCCCTTGCAGGCAGCAGAAATCCCAATTGCCACTGGTGATCCGGGGTCAAGCTTACATTTTGTTTCCAGCACCAGCATTCAGCAGTACTCCTGCAGCAGGCTGAGCTGCCCTATCTGTTTGGCACTCATTTTTCCATAGCACAGCTCACAGCTGTGCTCCTAGGGTGAAACCAGGGTGCAATATCCAACACAGCTTCCAGTGGATCCCTTTTAGAGAGGAGAATACATTGCAGCATGGAGGGAGGGCTTCTCTCTCCTTGACATTGCCTTTATCAGACATCAGGATTTCTCTTCAGTGATTTTTAAAATGACTGCTAGCTCTGCAAAGGAAGATAAAACTTAACACTGCGATTATTTTCTGAAACCTTGTCATTGAGAGCTATGTTCTGTAAACTACCTTTTTCCTATTGCATTTCAACACTGTCCATTATAGACTAAGGTGAAAAAGGCAACGCCTCACCTGTCAAGTTCATGTCACACAAGCATCTTTCTACTGCTTTGATAGCCCATCTGTATGTTACATTTCATCTGAGGCTAAATAATTTGATACAAGATAAGCTGTGCCACCTGTTGGTTTCAGAATGACTGTAAAACACCCACTTACTTCCCCTTTGCCAGCTCTGCTAGTAAGTGTGCCCACACTTACACTGAAATGAAAAAAAAATGGAAACAAAAACCCCCACCTGGTGAGCCTCCAAAATGTTCTGAAACCAGGGGCACACATGTTTGCAATAAGGTCCTATCTCAGATTCTTTTACAAGTCTTCTTTTCTTGCAAAAGAAAACGATTAATCATTTTCTTTGGTAAGTCCCCCATATCCCAGAGGTACACAATAAAGTACAAATAAACGTGAAATGAAGAAGCAAGTTCTAGCAATAACTTTTGCTAAGTCCATTTTCTTTGACTACTTCACTAAAGATATGACACAAAATGCAAATTATGACACTTGCTTCCACTAAATACAGACTGGAAAATGTCCATAAGCTGTTTCTGCTTTTCATGAGGTACAGGAAATATAACACTTCTATACAGAAATTTTGCTTTTAAAAAGTTTGAAATGAAAGTAGGTTTTTTTTACACTTTCTAGAAGTAGCTATTATTTTCCTATGGCCTATTAATTCATGTACTAAAGAAGAGAAGGATAGAGCTCAGAAAAGGACTTCAATGCAGTTAAGAGCACTGAATGCATGATGTGAATCCAAACAGCACTAGTCTTCCACGCATTTATAGGCACGTCCTCATGCCTACATCTGAGGACAAGGACAAGGGTAAGCATGATGCCTAAAACCAGGATTCACTGGAGCAACCTCTGCTGAAAGAGACCCACAAGACAGAATGAAGTGGCACAGAGACTTCAGTCTCTGGGAAATGGGAAGGAAATGAGCACTGGTGAGAGATTTTAAATGTCATTCCATCCAAAACACATGCACTAGTAGCATGTATCTCAACTACAGCATGCCTTCCAACAGCAAAGGAGCAGAATTCAGATTTAGCACCTGATGAATCAGTTATTTTCAAATAAAACAAGTTCTGCTCTTAAAACATCAACACAAGGCATGTCAGCACTGACCTAACCTTCCCAAGGCTCTGAAAGAGTGCAGTGCTCTCCCTTTTTCTCACAAATTCTTTGATGTAAACTGAAACAAGGTAACAGGCTTCCCTTAGCCTCTGAAAAGCCTATACATGGCTCATGTACCAAATAAACAAATTCCTTCCCTCACATGGGGGCTTGACTCTGACCAGATGCTCTCAATCGGTGGGGAGAGAACAGAAGAGTAAAGTCAAGTAACCAAGTACAAACCAAATAAAGTCAGGGATCAAGATAAAGACAGCTTACCAGGAGAAAGAGCCACCTACCACCTTCTTCTGATACCACAGTTTTATCACTTGCTGAGCATAATGGTGGATGGCATGGCAATTCCTTTGGTAACAGGAAGTTTTGAGGCTGTGCAAGTCCCATTCAGGCACAGCCAAAACAGTGATGGCTTACAATTTTTTACCCACAAATACAGCACATAGCATCTACATTTTGGCACAAATGTTCAGAAGAAGGTAGTAGCCATTAGTATTAGCGCTTGGTAAGTCCAGACAAAATGTCCCCAGATGCTTTTCAGTGCTTCTGATAAGAAACACTTAAATCTCTCCTTGTATGCCAACAAAAACTCAGAGACTTCAAACAAATCCATTAAAACATTCTTGAAGGAACTTATATGGATTAAAAAGCAAAGCTACAGAAGACACTAAGCCAAACTGGTCTTTCCTACTGACACCACTGTTTACATTTGTGCCAGGGTATTACTTCTCTGAAGCAGTATTCATGTTAATAGCCCAATGATCTGAATTGACCAAAGCAAAAGGCCAAATAATATAGTGCATCTAGTTATAGCTTTATTTGCTGATTTCCACATTACCTCAGTAGTTAATTAAGTCTTTGAAGAAATCTCTTGCTGGCTGGATGCTTAATACAACTTCTCCTATCACAGAAGCTCAGTAAGATCAAAACTAAATACACACGTCTTTAAAAACTTTTGGAAGGCATTATAATCAAAACAAAAAGTAGCAGAGTTTTTATTATTGTCTTATCTTGGAAACTTTCCTTAACAGGAAGGAAACATAACAATATTCTCATGGATACATGCTGCAGTCAGAATCAACAGATAATTCATCTCATGCGTCAAAACAAATCCCAAGAGAAGCTATTCTCAATTCTATTAATACTATACAGCCAACATCACTTTCTGTGGATTCCAGTCCTATTACTGGTTCATCAAAAACATACGTAAAATATTTCTAGTTTGCTTCTCAATTGCACAGCTACAGTTTTGGTTTTTTTACAGGAGTATGAAATGATCAAATGGGAGTTACAACATATTTTTATGGTTTTCAAAAACACAGGTTTTATGTAAGAGAAAAGAAACTGAAAAAAAACCCAAAAAAACCAAAAACCTAAAATTGAAAAATAATCATAATAAGTACCAAAATATTTTTCAAATAAATATAAATTTGCAGATACACTGTATGAATAAACTATGGGTTATGCATTCCCTGCTTAGCTCCTAGAAGTTATTAGTATTACAGTGCTGTTGCTCATGGTAGATAATCTAAGCAACAAAACTTTTAAAAAATGGAAAATTTCATTCCTCTTTTTTGTTATGACTAATTCTGCTGCTGTCACTACTCAAAACCTGAAATTCAACCCAGGAAGAGTAAGTTTTACAAGTGTTAGGTATATGAAAATTGCTGATAAGGAACAAGGAACAAAATGGCAGAATGCACCAAGGAGTGAAAAATATACAAAAGCAGTTCTGTCAGCAACACTGTCAGTTCTGATTTTAAGTTCTCTACTTCAATTGTGCTCGCCTCCAATGAAAACTCTCTCCCAAAAAGTGAGATACCTCTTGACAGACGTTGCTAAATCTTTCAGAAACGTGATAAAATAGGAGAACTTGTGCAAAGGAAATAAATGCTCATCCTGTGAAACCTTAAACTAGATCAGGGCATGTCCTTAGGAGATGCAGAAGTACTGCAGCTCTGGCAAGTAGCTGCTATACTGAAAAGTCAATCCTGGAGTGTCTCCACTGGAAGAACAGGAACATCACTTCCTGCTCCCCACATAGGACAGGATATTGGGATTAGATGAACAACTTCACAAAATAGATTAGGTTCCTAAAATTCAAACTAACTGGCTTCTCATTTGTATAAGTCAAATAAAACCAGCTCCCAGGATATTTTATGCAAGGGCACAAGGGTCCTATAAGGTAAAACTGTTATTTTTAACGTTCACATGTATAAAAACCAGGCTTGTATTCCACTGAAAAGTAGCTAGTGTGAATTTTTTCCCAGTATTTTGAATATTTATATACATAATGTAAAAGACAACACAGTCATCTTATATTTAGAATTCTATTTTTAGTGTAATAGTAGTTTTTTTCCTGAGAGGATTTATGTATCCATGTATTCCAAAACATGTATTTTTAATAAATATATTTTAGCAGTAAACTGAAAAGGGAAGTCCGTTAGCAGAAAGAAAACAAACAGAAGTTTTAGCAATATGGATTACTCACAGTAGCTGTTTCTCAGCACAGAGCTGCTGGAGAACTACTTAATTTCTGCATGTTTCAGTTTCTGAAAGTATTTTCCCTGTAATTCCCAGAGTAAAAAACTCTGAATATGTGGTTAAGTTGTGCAAAAGCCAAAGAACAGCTGTTTGCTTTCACTAATAAAGAGAAAAGGACCCTGTACTGAGAAGCAACAATAAATAGGCACAACATACTCCTTACATAGGCAAAACTCAGAGATTTCAGTGGGAGTTCTGCCATGTTTAATGCAGGATAATACTCCTCTTTCACAGGCAGGCTCAAGGAGGAAATAAGCAGAGCACAGGCAAATCCCACAGGACGCCTACACAATTGTTCTGTACCCAAAAGATGGGAAGGAATCTAATGTGAAGCAATTTCAGTGATACTGCTGCTGAGGGACTCATAGATCAAAATATCCAGTTTCCTACTGGATGGCTCCATTTGGAAAAGCAGCCAAGAAAACATTCTTACACATCAAGATGAGTGTGACAGCTTTGTTTTGTAGATTTAGGAAAGGAAATACAAGAAAAGAATTCTCAGAAAACAAGCATGTTTTAAATCTGTACTGCTTGTCAGGGCAAGGGGGTGGTGGTGTTCAGCCTCTTCAACAGATGGCCTCAAATATTCACTAGCAGAGGCACAAAAAAAAAAAAAAAAAAAAAAAAAAAAAAAAAAAAAAAAGAGCTGTGCAAGGCTCTGCAAGTTAACTGACCTCCACTGAGTGTACCAACCACACATTGCATCTTAGGAATCCTCTCTAATCCCTCCAGGTCCGCGAGGTGGGATTCATAGCAGAACATCCTGCTGATCCTACTTCTGAGTTTGGTTGCCTGCTGCCACTGGAAGTGAACAATATGATCTAGACTCTAATCTCAGCAGGCTCAGTTCCTGTTTGGCAGTTACAGCTCTGCTACTGAGATAAGCCTCTATACAGACACTTCACACCTCAGAGAGTATAATTTCACTTGGAAAATATTATTACAAATAATCCTAACAAAATAGTTCAGCGTTAAATCTCAGTCTTCTTAAGAAAAAAGAAGTTTCTGAAATTAGTCACCGAAGTAAATAAAAAAAAGTTATGCAATTTGTTCATTATAATTACTTTATAATTAATATTTTTGGCAATGACATTAGAGAGCAAGTAAATTATTTTAATCAGTTAAGATGCTAATTTAAAGACCATAGTTCCATCTTGAACTCTGTCATGTATTGATTGCATCATTTAATATGTCAATATGTACACATTGATATTAAAAGTTCCATATATTAGCTTCTAAAGACATTTGGGGTAAAAATGGAATCCCTCTCAAATCACTTAAAAATATAATTTTCAAAACTTAGATCAAGAAGTGAATAAGCAAAATAGAGAAACATTATCACAGGTAACCACTTGAACTAAATCTACTAGAAAAAGAATCTGAATAAAATGCCCGTTTATGATATTACTGATTTTAAAAGTAGTTATCATGGTGGGTTTTGCATGTATATAATCTGGTTTTAGAATCTGAAACACTTCTGAGATTCTAGAGAAGCATCCATCATTCACAGCAGTTTTATAAAGTATGAAATCAGCAAAACACTGTTTCTTTTTGCAGTACACATTACTCTTTTTTAACCCAAAAAGGGTGTAACAGGAAGGAAAAAATGCTTTAAGAATTATCTCAGAATGCAGTCATCTGATCAAAAGAATCTATTTGATCAACAGCAACTCCAGAACACTATGTACTGTTTATAAAGTTTCTTTCATTAAAAGAGAAGGAAGAACAGGAATGAGAATTTCAATTGTAGCCAAACTGACCTGCTACTAAATAGAATTCTAATATAAATTTATACTGCATTAGAAATAAAGAATTTGGCCTCATTAGATCAGGTCTAAGAAACCTTATATTCTGCCCTTAGAAAACACCTAACACCATATGCTTTAAAGACTAATGAAGGAAAAATTAGACAGTCTGACACATACAAAAAGGAATACAGACAACACTTTCCAAACCTTGAGCCTGCACTCTTCAGCATAAGATGATTATTATTTATTAAATGATTTGGCCCAAAGTTCACATACTTCCATATTTTAATAAAATTTTAGGTTCATTAAATCAAAGAACTCTAGATATCAATTTAAATTCACTGTGGAGTTTAAACCACAGATTCAACAACTAGATACAGTCATATCAGATGACACTGCTAGGTATAGTTTAAAATACAGCTCAATCCAAATTTTCAACAATTCAGATGGCAAAGCTTTTGTTGCCTCATTCAGATAGCAAATGTAGGTGCTAATAATTATTTTAAGACAAAGCCCCCTAAACGACCTTCTAACTGGCTGGTTAAAGACTGCACATTCTGAATTACCATTCACATTTGATAATTTTGCCCAGATTTAGAAGATGGAAATTAACACTGTTATTCGTAAACTGGAAGCAACATGAGACAGGTTTATATACACATATATACACAAACCACTATACCTATGTACTATACACATTCTGAATACTTGAAAAGTCAACACAATCATGGCCCATAAACAGCTAAAGTCTAAATGTCTAATGCAACTGTGTAACTCAGTAAAAAAGTAAGTGTTTTCTGAAGTATTTTCTAATTTCAAAGGCAATAGATAATTTTTTTCCAATGTCAGAAGTGCACCACAGTAGGAATGCAGCATTTAATCTATAAGACATAGGAAAATATTCCAAAAAACAACTTATGTCTAAGCTTTACTCTCATACTTAATTGGGATAATTCTAAGAATTTATTACCAAACAAAATTGTCATAAATGCAATCCATGACATCATTAAGGGAAATACCATGCTCCTTTTGACACTCATCTTTTTTTCTGCCTACTAGGAATTCTAGTTATGAGTTTCATTGTGTGCTGAGGACAGACCAGTCTTTTTCATACACTTACCCTCTGACAGCATGAATAAGTCTCAGTGATGGATAGGCGGTTCGCACTTTCAATTTATTCTTAAGGATTAATGCATTAACCCACTCCACATGCTTCTCTCCACCTTTGACCATGAAAGCTGGGATCCAAAGGACACTGTCATTCAGCATGGATAATCTATGGACAAATTTTTCTCTGTCACTCTCATTCCGAAAGCCTCCAAATGCTCTTTGTACAACTGATGGGTTCATGGTAACAAAATCAGATTTAGTTCCCACATCGGCAGCAAACTTCACCACAGGAGCTAGATTGCACCTGAAGAGGAAGAAATTAATAGAAAAATGAAAATAAATATAAAACATTAACTCAGAAAAACGTGTGCATGAAGGGAAAGCTAAAAATGAACATGCAAGCCCAATTCCATTTAATGTGAGAAAAAAGTACCAATGATGACACACATATACTATGTGATCACACATAGTATTTCACTCGTTGGACAACAAGGATCAGACAAATTTTTAAAAACATTAAGTGTACAGAATGTTGCAAAAAAATTCCTCTTTGGAACCATTTGGAAACCATATCATCATGCTCTAGAATGCCTCAACATCTAAAGCAGCACTCGTGAATAATGTGCTTTCTTAAATTTATTACCTTCCATTATTTATTTAACATCATGTTACCAATAGCAAAGAAAGACATGCTAGCAAAATAAGACATAATTTACCCAGTATAGTCTATGCATTTTCATTTTACTTTTCTTACAACACAGTATTTAAATATTATTTACAAACTAACTTTATGCTATCTTTAAATGGGATTTTGGTACTTTTGTTTTTGGTATTGTCACTGCAGTTAATAAGATGTTTAGAAATTTAGTATTTTTTTTTTGACTAAAAACTGCAACTTTTGGAAAAAAGTATTTAACTTTCAATTTTTGGTTCACATCTCATTTTCAAACCTTCTCTAATTTTGCAGTAGCTCTGTGCCTTTTTCCTAGGGTTGAGAAGTTCTCATTATGCCATTGGTCAGCAGATTTTTACCCCAATTACATAAATACATATATATGTGATCTTATACATGCATTGAATGCAGATGACATAATGTGATTCAGACACACAGACCAAAAATTCTCAGTGACTGAAAATCCGCTTCTTCCACAACCTCTAATACTAATACTAAATGTATTAGTTACAGTGGGATATGTTGAGAAATAGCGTGGGGAAAAAACTGCTAATGTTTGGAGTTAGAAGTAATGAGAAAAAAATGAAGAATGGAGTAGATGCTCCTATACCACATTTTCATCAAACTGGGTGATCATCCCTGGGTTTGCTGTGCCATCTTTATGGCTCAAACATCCATAACATACATTGAGAGCAAAGTTTAAAAAATAAAATAATGCAATCAAAATCACAAAAATATGCTCAAATGAGAAGTTAGTTATTCCACAGAGATTCAGTTCAACTTGCTTCATTGCTAATATATGTATACAGAATACAAAGGTCCAGTACACAGTATTCATAGACCACATTTCAAGTTAATTTTAAATAAAAGCCATCAAAATTTCCTTGAGTAAATTGATCATCATTTCCATTTCTGAGAACCAGAAGAATATTCTAACTACAGTAGAATAATTCAAGAAGTGGCCATGAACTGGTACACTTCTTAATCCTCTAACAATTGGTGTACTTGAGGTTTACAAGTCAAAATAAATACTTTAAGACACAGGAAAGAAGTGGTTTACACTGATGCTTTGTTTCATTAATATCCTCTCTTTGTAGAGCAAAGCCAAAAATATCAGATACACAGTAATAACCATATACATTCTGAGAAGAAAAAAAATTAAAATCTGATTGTTGCTGGCAGACATACTAAACATTTCTGAAACATAAGGCATTACACCCAGATTAGTGTCAGTAACACACACTCCTTCCTGAGTAGTCTGTACAGTTTTCTATCCAGATTCATATTGAAATTCTTGCAAGAATCAAAACAGTAATACTGAATTCAGTAACTCATGCCATTTTTAAGAGATAAATTGACATGGAAGAAAAACTGAAGGGTAGAGCAAGCAGGAGAGGAAAAAAATGAGCTAAACACTGAAGAGAACCTCACAGCTGGACTACACTCTACTCAACCTACATGCAAGAGGAACACTGCCCTAATAATTGTGTGTACATAGTACATCTTCTCACCTGAGTCTCCAAACAAAGGTGTGCAGCAGTGCTGTAGTAACTTCCACACATGCCCAAAAAAGTTGAGATTTTCCTACTTCCCCTAACAAATGAAATTAATAAAGTGTTTGAATTCTCACATGTTCCGCACACTTCTTTGGCTACTGAAAAAACTAAAGTTGCTTCAAATTAACCACAGGAATCTGAAGTTATACTGAATCCCCTAACATATCCACTCAATACCAGTCATTATCAATGGCACGATGTCTCATGAGAGCTGCAAGTTTAGAGCCTCAGGTACAGCACTGCAGATTCTACTCACACACGAGGGTTTCTACTCAGTCATGAGGGGGTTTCAGTATGTGCCATGTAAAATACTAACTTGATACAACCTTTCACAACACAAGTTCACAAAAGTACAGAATTTTTTACTTCAGGATGAAGGTAGTTTTTGTAACATCACCTGCTAAAAAACTGCATTAATTCCTGTTGCCCAGATTAGAACTTATACTGGTAATCAACAAATTCTTTCTTCCACACATCTCCCTTAACACCAGTATCTGAAATCCAAGTTGTCATCAATTGACACAGCATAGCTGAGTGTCAGAAAAAGCCTAAAAGCATTTTAGAAAGAGCTGCAAAACACATTATTTACATCTTTATTGCATGTCCTGCTTTAAAATTACACATGAATTAGTTTTTCTGCTCTTCCCAGTACTATTCCTTTGACAAGAAAATAAAGCAATGAATTTCTATCACTGAAAGCCTTTTGCATATGTAAAAAAACAAAATTAAAAAACTCCACAGAAGCTACAACAGTGAAATATTGAAGATTATATTTTTACGCATGAAAAACTAAGAAATGGAATTTAGAAGTATTCTTAACACCTGTACCTTAGCTTTTTTATGTGAAAATACCATCACACATTACTATCTATAAAGAGCATACTCTATAGGGCAATTATGAATATACACAGAATTGTTATAATACTTATACAGCAAATTTTTAAAAAATCTGCAACACTATGAAGACAGAAAGGGTGAAAAAAATTTATTACCCTTGCAATAAATTTGAAAAGCATTATTGTTTTCATTGCTTTGGAGAAGCACTTTGGAGCCACTAGAATGTAATGTAGAAAGCACCAGTAGTTTGAACTTTCCAAAATGGAGAAGAGCTAAAACAGAAGTTACTTAGATTAAGACTGTTCTGAACCTTTTCACTTCTTAAGAGTCAAAGGGGATAAAAAGCACACTGTTTCTGAGTTTCTAACTGTTCAGAAAACTTAAAGGCTCTTGATTATCAACAATAGTAGTAAGTGACTTTAAAATAAGTGTCCTTTTTTCTCAGGACAGTTATACGAACATTCAAGCTAACCCTATCCAAATGCTTTACATTTGGATGCTTACAGGACATGTATTTATTTAAGCAGTCTCTTTAGAGCCCATGATAATTCGTATATGGGTATAGAGAAGTCAGTTTCTACTGGTATTTCCTGTGCATTTCAGACTTCTGTCCTGTAAATATCCTCCTAAATCACCTACTTAAGGACTAACTCATTAAAAAAAACAAAAAACAAAAAACCCCAAAAAACCAACACCCTAAAAGATGGCTAAACGAGTGAAGCCTTTTCCAAGGCCCTCCTGAAGTGGAGACCACCCACAGCTGGCTGACCAGAGCAATTCCACCAGTGCTCGCTCCCCTTTCTCGGACACTCAAATTCCTGAGCAAGAACTTCAGAAGATGATGGCTTTCCTTTGCTTTCATTTAATGTTTCAATGTAGTGTGACAAGTTTAAGGAAGAAACAGAACGCAAAAATAGAGCTGTCACATTTGAGACCTGAAAAGAGTCAAATGAACAAATCATGATATATTCAGATATTACCTTAGAAGAAGACACATGCTTTAAAAAATGTGTGTTAAATTGGCAACTTTGCTTTCAATGGATCGCTGGCTCCAAGAATTTAGCTCTACTTGGCACAACTGCCAAGAAAGGTGTACATGGTCCAAGAAAGGTGTAAAAAAAATATTCAGAGATAAAAGCTGATATGAATTACAAAAAACAAGTTCCAGAACAGAGATAAATGAATATTCTTAATATATTTATTCTGACAAATTTACCATGCTTTTTTCCTAGCACATGAAGGAACAACACACAATAATGAAGCTACTACTAATTTCTTATTATTAATTTAAAGTGACTACAAGCTTTTCCATGTCAACTTCACTAACCACAAGCATAGCCAAGTTAAAAAATGAAAGTCAAAGTATGTTGGAAAAATAGAGCTGCACTTTCCCAGCAAAATTTTATCACCAGTGATTGCAAAAATGTCCATTTGGTTCCTAAATGCCGGCAGAGTCACCAAGAAAAAAACTCCAGTGGGAAGTGTTGTAACATATAAACTAGGCACTTCAATCCAAAGATGCAAATAATACCTTTTCATGGCTGTTCCTTGTCAGAGCAGTCCTAACCTACTGAAAAAGCTTCACTGAACGGGCTCTTTTCCATACTGCCAAACTGAAATTAAAGGAACTTTTCCAGAAGTGGTGTCACCACAAGAAAAAGCACAATATATTTGCTAAGATTTGTTTGATTGATTTGTTTTAACCAAACTCCAAAATGAACTTGGCCTCTGCTTTTGAATAGGTCTCAAAATGAATGTCGAACTAAATTATTTAAAAAAATAAAACTACTTATTATAATTTTTAAAATTGTTCAAATTCTGAACCCGAAGCTAAACTGTTTGGTACATACTGGCTTCCAGAAGTAATTCCAAGTTATTATTTGGCAATGCTTAGTTATTTTACACTTATTGTTATTTTACACTTGCCTAAAATACAGCTGCATTTCTCTGAAACTCCTATGTAACCACTGCATTTCAAAATACACCACTTTTTTAAACAAGTTCATCTGCTCTGTAAGATGCAACAGTTAACTCAGCCCTGGTTTGGTAATTTCATCATGACAAAGTACAGAAAATGTAGGAATAAGATGTATTTATTCATCTAATCAGATATTTTGGAATGCTGCAGTCTTTCTCTGGGTACAGTATCAAAATGCAGTACACATAAGCTTAGCATTAGAAGAGAGTAGCAGGGGCACACAGATTAATAGTTCCTAATGGGGTATAAAAGCATGAGAGGTAAAAAGGAAAGTTGCACGGGAAACAGAAAATAGTTCCTAGTCATCACAGATTGGGATTTTTTAACAGCAAAGAGTCTCCTTGCTTCCAATTTGAATTAGATGGACCACAATTTCTACTGCCAAAACAGGCATGACTTCACTAATCTTATTCTGTGTGTTTGTCCATTATTATTAGCACCTTCATACTACCTTTATTTAGAGGATATTGAGTTTATTAATACTGCAAATACTGTTGGATATTTGTTGTGTCCTCTTCATTGTCACAGACCTTCACTGTCAGTTTCATCATTAAATTAACAGTATTGTTAGTGTTAACTCTAACATAAGAACTGCTCCTAGGAGTTATTATGCACATAAGCATAATCCACTTGGCATCAGGAGATTCTACAAAACTGTCCTTCACCAGCCTATACACCTGGATATATTCAGTAACTCCTTTCAAGAATATCATCAGGTGGCACATAAGTGAGGATATTTAACTTCTAGAGAGATCAGATAAAAATAAAAATATTAACAGTGTCATGGTACATTTCAATACCAGAATCCTAACAGTAATAGAAGTAAGTGCTGATGAAGCAGTGCAGAACTTTATAATAACACCATGTTAATTATGTATTAAGTGATGCATAACTTTTTCTAAATGGAAGATTGTGGATTATACAATGGTGCCTGAAAAACGCCCTTGGTATTTTGTGCCCTGAGACAATGGAACCTTTAATTTGAGATGCGTCCCCTCCCTGCCAAAACCCCTGTTATCATTTAGGATTTCTATGGGTTTTTAACTTTACTAGATCATTGGTCGTTTTCTTACCTAGAATCTTCAAGTAATTGGATAGTTTCTCAACTCATAATTTTACTGGTTAGAATTTCAATCCCTTTGAAACCTATAAAGACCCCTTGCTGTGCCATGTAACTGCATTGCTAGTGGAAACCCTTCAGAGGAATAAACTGCCTTGGGAACCTCTGCAGCGAGTCCCGGAGTCTCTGTCTCTTGCTGGTTTGTAGCTGGAGCTCTGCCTCAGGAGCTCTTGGAGCTATCCAGAAAAGCAGCCGGGAGCTAGAACCACTCCAGCCGCAGTAGCTACAGAAGATGAGGAATGCAGCAAACTAACTCTGACTAATGATTTGGTTTTTTCTTTAACTTCAGTTACAAACTAATTCTTGGCTATTTAAACAGATGTTATATAACTATACATGCATTGAGACTTTATAGTATGTAAACTCTAAAGCATCTGAACTTCCCTTTGTAAGTAAAAAAAATTTAAAAGTCACTGCATTGAAACTCCCTATAGGCAGGAGGGCCAAGTATGTTATTCCCAAAAGATTAGATATTATTATTCAGAATGCTGTCTGACTCATTAGTTGTTACACAGATCACTTTAACTGTCATACCATGTAAGAGATGGAATCTCAGAATGGTTTAGGTTGAAAGGGGACCTTAAATATTATCCAGTTCTAAATGCCCCACCATGGTCAGGGACATCTTTCACTAGACGAACTTGCTCAGAGTCTCATCCAACCTGGCCCTAAACATTTTCAGGGATGGGACACACACAGCTTCTCTAGGCAGCCTGCTCCAGTTCCTCACCATCTTCACAGAACACCCACATCTCTCTCCAATCTAAAAGAGCTGATCAGCAACAGTAACCTCCTACTGCTCCTATTCAGCTTCACCAAGTCTTTAGAATATTATCTTTCCTCTGTGTAGTTGAATAGTTGAATTACTAAAAATCTCCTATCAGATATCATCACCTAGTTTTATAGCAAGTTAAAACATGTGGAAGAACATAGGGATGATTGCAAAGAAAATTCAGCACATGATTTAAAATAAAGTATGTACCTTGCCTTCTCTATGAAAATTTTAATCTAAGAAAATCTAGCATCTAATTTTTTCATAGTCCTGTGTCCTAGAGTGATGTTATTGTATCCCCTATCACCTACTTTGTGCCCAAAAATGGGTCCTATAGCTTTAAGCTAAGCTTAGAGAGAGAGAAAGAGGAAAGTGAAGCAATGCAATTTTTTTGCCGCCTGTTTAAAAACTCTCAGCTCACAGCTTTTTCTCTCTAAAGAAAAAGAGACTGAGTAGTTTCTTTGCTTTTTAAGATAACTTTTCGTTTGTTAACTGAAGCAGAAATTCTTCCTAGAACTGTAGCTTCGTCTTCTAGACCTATTCAACTTTTCTCCAATCCAAAACACCAAAACATCATCCAGGGACTCCCCCATGCTGTGGTAAAGGGGTCGACAAGACTGAACTACACCTACAGAAATACTGAATCTCTTCCAAGCAGCAAAAAGTTTTATTTAACATTATTCAGTCTTTTCAAAACTGCAAACAACTTGCTAGTTACATAAACAATTTTTTCACTTTCTCCAAGAAAAATCCTTTTGAACCTTGAGAACTCATATAAGAAAATTTGCTAAAATCCACTCTTCATTAAACAAACACCCTTCCAGAAAGTTTCTTCTTAAATTTGTTCAAAACCAAGATATCCTGTTAAATGAATCACACTTAATCTCAGAGACAGTAGAAAAGCATGACTAGGCTAAATGCAGTTTAAAACAGTGGTGATTGCTTCTGGATTTCCTCTGCAGTAAGTAAGGATGCCAATTTGAAGAACTAATAGCACAAGTAAGACTAATGAGGAAAATGAAAGAGAAGTATGCTATTGTTTCAGTTGCAACTTGTTAAAATAACTTTCAAATGAAATACAAAACTCACATATATTATTTTTTTATTTATGTACTGCAGAACTGTTATTTTTCTTTTCTATGTCCTTTAAATATTTATTGTCACCATCATTCTTTAAGGTTAAAAAAGCAAATAACTCACAATGACTAATATTTCTATATTGCTTTCTGACACAACCCTCCTGTTTTCTGTCTTTCACCCTTCTCAAACCAAATCAATTGAAACTTGTGCTTCAAAAGCAAAAGTACCCATCTCTTGCTCAGCATTTTCTACACAATGCCAAGATGTCAAATGAGGTCAGTTTTGACATGATACATGAAATTCAAAGGTCCTCCATTGTGTACGTTTGAAGATGGAATATCAAGTGAAACATCATTATTCCCCCAAACTGCAAGAAGACATTCTTAAACCAAGGTGAAGGAATATATTAGGGTGACTTCCAACTACCTCAGTGGTTGAACATCAATACACCACACTGAAATTTTACTGCATGCTACACAAAAAATAATGCAGTAATCTACAAAAGGCCATCTGTTCCAACATAAAGCTAAGAAAGAGTATTTTTAAAAGAGAAACCATTTTTCTCGGTTATTCTATCAAGACCTCTATAAGAATATTTTTGTTTGGAATAAGCACAG
This sequence comes from Erithacus rubecula, assembly GCF_903797595.1. NCBI lineage: Eukaryota > Metazoa > Chordata > Aves > Passeriformes > Muscicapidae > Erithacus > Erithacus rubecula. The sequence continues at coordinate 10,365,556 of NW_027635860.1, forward strand.
CGAAACGCAAAATTAAGAAATGCAAAACTCTCTCCCTTGTTTTATTTTTACTGTAAAAATAATCTTCCTGTCAATACTACAAGTGTGAATTTAAATTGGTGTGTGTATGTAGCTATGAATTTAAATCCATGTTGACGGATACTACTTCAGATTAATTTCAGATAATGCCTGTAATAAGTACTTCAGATTAAAACATTTGTCCCAGATTTTCTCCAAGAAACATAGTAGCCTGCATCTTTAACAGCAGATAAAAACTTACCTTATTACAAAGTCATGGCTATCAATCTCTTTTCCGCAACCACTCTTCAGAAGGATGCCAGAATTCCCAACAACTGCACAGGTTTTAAATCGGCGATTTTTCATTGGGGAAACTTCAGGGAGAAGGCTGTGCAAATCCTGAGAAACGTTTAGAGTGCGACGTCTGTCCAGTACGTAATGAATTACATCTCCTGGCTTGAAGCTGCTTTTGACCACTGAGACATCTCTTTCGGCATCCAAGAACTGAAGAATGTTCTTCCTACATTGGCAGAAAAGCACAGAGCTAATACTCAACACTCCCTGCTTGAATGGAGTTTATCTCACAGCAATACAGACTGCACAAGGCATACAACATAAAGCAGAGGGTAGAAAGTGTCAGTCCTGCTAGGGTAATATCTCATGCTCTAGGATGGAGTCAGAACAGAGTTTTTAGAAGGGACTTCACACTGCAGTTTACAATGTAACACGGAAATACTAGAGAACTACAGCTTAATGACCTGTACACAGATAGATAAAGGAAAGACAAGAAAGATAGACAAAGGCACAGATAGATAATGGAAAGACAATTGAAAATTTGAAGGCATACTGTGCTTGATTATCTTCAAAAATCTTCACATTTGTAAAAAGGGCAGTTTGTTTACATAAAAACAAACTTAAATACATGAAGTATTTGTGATCAGGAAATACCATCTCTTATAAATCAGCTGGCTCAGAAATGGTCATGTTTTCTTACAGATTCTTATTTCACCATAAAAGTAATATATTCAATTTAGCATAAACTTCCTCCTTAATACCTGAAGTTTAACTAAAGCTATCCTAATTAACTTGACATGAGAATATACCCAGTCTTTTGTACCAATTTAAACAAAACCAACTTAAAACACATTGCAAATTAAACTCCTGCACCTCAGAGTCCAGTAAAGCTGTTAGTTGAACTCAAAATCTCTTACAAACTCATCAAGACTTTGAAAGATTTATCATCTTTTATGTAAATAATGTTTAAAGTATTAGACAAGTTTAGACACATGTGACCAAATAAGGTTTAAGAAACTCCCATATACCAAGTGAACTGTGGAAGTTCAACAGTTGTATACTTTCAGCCTCCAGCAAGTAACTGATAAAGAATGAGTGCTTTTATGTGAGCTGAAAAGTCATGGTATCTGCTTAGGGGCCATTAGGATGCTCTGCCTAAGTGGAGGTAAAGCAGCTCAAGCCTGTCTCTATTTGGAAAAGTTATCAGCACTGATGGAGAAGAGGGGGTCACCCTGCTTTTGGTGTTGAAGAATGCTCAGACTGGCTTGACTCATCAATCCCAAAGTTAAATACAGTTCTGTGAAGAACAATCTTTCCTGACAGAAAATGCCACTGGTGATGATGCAGCAGACAGAGCTTCTGAAAATGGAACCAACAAGTCACAATATACTGATAAGTTCAGTAAAGCTGCTGAGCTGATACATGACTGTCAATTACTTTATAGCAGAAAAGTTGAGGCCCCCTGTTCAATGGCAGAGAATTCTGACACATTCATTCTTGGATGGATTGTGTATGTAGCTTCCCTCCTTGAGTAGGACTCTCCTTCCAGGTTACTCCTTAAGGCTGAATAAAAGAGACTTGCCTATGTGGTCACTCATATGGGTAAGTACCATCAATTTCTACTCAATTATTTTTCTCTTGCTTCAATATAGCTTCAGTAAACAGTGCACTATTCTAGAAGTTACAACTCTACCACCTATAAAATAAAAATGATCTTTTAGTCTAATTATTGTAGTTATAATCAGTAAATAATTTACTTTAATAACTTAATAATTTACTTTAATAAGTTATTTGGTCTGCCATCTAAATCTTGTGGGGCAAAGCTGCATAAAGGTTCAATTACACTTGCACAATACTTCAACATAAACAGTTGACCAAGTTTGGGGCTAAGATTAGATCAAATCACATCCTGATGTGTCTCTGAGGAGTTTAACATGCAAGAGGTTGGGAAAAAAACTTTTGTACCTCATAACTCAGTGGGAGGGATTCTCTAGTAAACTCTGTCCAAAGCTTCCATTTTATCCATGACAATGGGGACTGGGGTACAAAAACTGCCACATGCTTAATATGTAAGCTCAAAAGAGATAATGACTGCAGTGTAATCACTAATGTATGCAATGACTAATAGCTGCACTGGTAGTGTAGAGAACTTTTCAGTACACCCTTGACATAAAAAGCTGGAAAAATCCCTAGGCCAGAGCTGCAGAAGCGATGGATAGCTCAGGATTGGAAGCAAGCAAAGCTGTACAAGGTTGTGTCCATCCATGAAGCAGGTATGTTTGTGAAGAAAGATCACATCCAAACCAAGCACAACATTCTTATGAAACACACATGGAGTGCTGAGCTGGGGCAGGGTGTTTAGAACATAATAAATCTACTAGAAACTTTTACTTCTGCAAGTCTAACAAGAAAAGAAGAAAAAAAAAAACAACTTTACTTTTTCACTGCAGTCAGTAGGTAAGGTGGAATTTAAAACAAAATGAATATTGACTAAATGAATTTTATTTTTGCATATTAAGCTTCTAGAGAAGAACTTCCGTAGAGCACAACCAAAGAGGAAAAGATAACTAGAAATGTGATTCTAGCAGACGCAACACTCAATCACAGCCATAAAGGCAAAATAATCCCCAGAAATTAAAAGGGATGAACTCTAATACCATGATCACTAGCCAGCTCTTGTGTTGCTGCCTCAAGAAAGAAGAGTATTTTTGAATCTTGCAACCAACAACAGAAAATACTCACCATGGAACTGATCTTAAAAGCCACAGAAGTGAAACATAATAGAAGTGCTTTTTAAGTAATTCCTTTTATATCCTACACCTGGACAAAAAAACCCAAAACAAACAAAACAGAACAAACAAAAAACCACAAACAAACAAACAAACAAAAAAAAACCAGAAGAGAAAAAAAAAGAAAAAGAAAGAATATCTAGAGTTTTCTGGAACGTGTTGGACTATCTGTTACAACTGCCACATGTGATGGAAGCAGCATCAGAGCAAAGGCAACTTCTGCCAAGGCGCATGAGAGACTCAGAATAACAAAGAATGATAGACAATCTTAAAATCCTGAGCATAGTTTTTGATAAAGTATTTCTATAAAAGGAAGATGAAGAGTCAAATTTGGCCTTTAAATAGCATGGGCTTTAAATCTCCTTAGGTTTGATAGCTTAACTTCATGGGCACCCTGCAATAGATAGATCAACTGATACAAAACAAAGAAGAGCAAGCAAGAAAAAACTAACCAATCTAGAAGTACTAAAAATACAGGAAGACAGGTACTACAGCTGGGACTGTAAAGGATTATATGAATGCATCAAAAGCTATGAACATTATCAGCCAAGCTGTCAAGAGACGCATTTCACATGAACTCAAACTTGATGATGACCACAAATGAGTGTCAGAAACTCAAAAAATTATTTTATATGTACAAAAACTAGATTTCCAACTACAAAAAGTCACATGATCACCATATTTGCTTTAGTCCCTGGTATCTTGAAAAAACTGGCCTAAAACTTTCCATGTTAGGAAAAAAGTAGCAATATTTGTGCATGAACACAGTACCTTCTCTATTACTTTAAAAAGAGGAAGGCAGTGAAGTTATTCAAACAGTGTGGAATAAGTAAAAGCACATTGGCTTTCATTATTCATCTGGTTGCTTAGATTCAAAATTCATTTATTTATATGCTCATAAAAGTCCACCAAAGAATTTCATGTGGATCCAAACTAGAATCAGATAATCAACCACTCACTTAACATAGCTGAAATTTCCAAAATGTCTAAGGAATTTATTTTTCAATAAAATGCTGAGATTGTCAGAAGTCACTAATCTTAGTGACTTCTTTAAAAATGTTTTCTTATCTGAAGCTGTCATTAGCATATTTAGTTAAATGTGAACACAGGTATTGCAGTACACAACAGAATCCTTTTGTAAGAGATATGCAATAATGCTAACATTATGATTTTTTAATTGATTCATCTGGCTGTATCCAGGTATCTTCTAATACTGAAAAGTAGTATGCTAAATAACACAGAGTCCATGCTATTTTTTTAATTTTCTCTGTGCTACTACTCATCCATACCATGGGGATAACAGTACTTCTGATTTTCACATATGTGCTAAGAGAAAAAAAAAAATTACTGAGGGACATAAGAAATATATGAGTGTCTCAGTCAGTCTTGATGTTGATTAATAATAACAACTTGTTTAAACCTCTGTTCTGTCCCACAAAGACCACTAAAAATAGCACAATAAGGTTATTCTGATTAAACAGATATGACAAAATAATGACAAGTAAGTGTTAATCCACTTCAAGCTGCATATTAAATTCAAAAGTAAACTTGATTCCATCAAGAGAAAGAAGAGCATAATTTTCAGCAAACCTTCAAGAAATGGTGTTCTGCAACCTTTAGTGAAAATAAGTAAACAAAGAGTTTCATTTGAGGAGGTTTTCAAGTTTTTTTTTATGACAAAACTGTATCGGGATGTGATCTGAGCTGTTTCGTGGGCAGGTGAGACTGATGTGACTCACCCTTAATTATAGCCAAGCAGCTACTTGGAACATGTTCACACGACTCAAAAAACCACAGCACCAGTCTGTCTGTGGGTGACCTACAGTTTTCCTTTGATAAGCAGAAACAGATCTCCACAGTATTTAAGCAGCAACTGAAACTCACAGTTGCCTGATGAGTTCATGCAGTAGTATTGTCTCTGAACAGCTTTGCAAATGTTAAGACTATGTACTGCTCTCGGGCAACATGGAGAGATTATTCTCATGCTCCATTTTTATAGTTTTATTTCGTACTGTGGTCTTTGTACTACAAAACTAGTATATAATCTCAAACTGTTCTTCATCTGCCTCAGAACTGTGTGAACGAACGAAAGAAAATAGACCACTAGAAGAGCTGACTTTCAAGATTACAAAAACATGTATATTTTTAGACAGTCTCAAGAAAACCTCCAAAATGACCTGACATATGAACTGCAACGCTTTTTCTTGGAAAAAATAATTTCCATAGAGGAAGGCAATGCCATAAATCATTGTTGCTAAACTTGAGTGGATCCCCAGAAGCCTCTGGAATGCATCCTAAGTGCCCAGAAGGGTTCACTAGCAATCCCATTATGGAACAGAGATCGACTAAGTATTTAATTGATGTTTTCTGTGCCCACCAAAGATATGCTTTTATCTACATGTCCCCCAGCCCATGTTTATCTATTATTTTCCTAATCATCCCTTGTGGTGGGGACTTGATAAACTCCCCACGTACATCTGTCAGTGCTTCCCTGACCTTACTAGAAGCACAGTATTCCTCAGACCTTTACTACAGCAGCTGAGGGTGCTCTTGTTCCTTATCCCTTGCTCAGGATTACACCTTATTTTTAGCAATAGCCTTCATCTACTTGAGGATAAGAAACCACTCAACACTTTTTTTCAACTTTTATGTTGTAGATTTCTAATTCCTCTTCTTGATCTCCCTCATCAACAACTCGATTTTCTAACCCCAGCAAGTCCTGACTCTGCTTTGCACTCTGCAGCTAGAAGGCAAAAGGTGCCCCAGCCTTTAGAACTATCAGGGACTATGGCCAAGATAAAACACGATTTTTTGACAGCTAAATTAGTTGAATTAAAAACAACAAGAAAGAGCAAACTCTGTGGACACAAAAGGTCACAGCTTGCTCCTGTACATGACTAGAGTTTCAGGTCCTGTTGGTTTCTTAAGGAGGAAGTGGGGACCACAGGTATTTGCTCCTCTGTTGGGCTTTACTTTATTCTGAAAGGAAGTTTTAAGAAAAGCCCTTCCTGGAGCTTTTCAAATTCTTCCAGGAGAATCATAGGACAGTTTGTGCTGGAAGGGGATTTGAAATATCATCTAGTTCAACCACTAATTTGGATTTGTTAAAAACATACCTAACTGGAAATCATCCTGGAAGGGTTCCTAGGAGCTCCCAGCTAAGGGAGGCCACACAACCAGAAATGCTGTAATACAAGAGAGTAGGCATGCAAAAGGAAAAGGGCTTTAAAACAGACTATGACTCAACTACCACTTATCACAGGAAGGTCTTCCATATACCAGCTTTTCATGAAGATAAGCATGGTAGAGTAAGATAGATTGGCAAGCAAAAATCCCCTGAGGTTTACTATGACTAAACCAGAGCACAGAACCCCAGATTCTGTGTCTTTGACACGAAAACAATCAGAAGGAAACAGTGCAAGTGGCTTCAGAACATTGTTCCAAAAGCTCCAGAGCAATTGTAGTGCTCCACTGCTGGCTCCGTATTTACTGCTTACACTTCAGGGAGTTAACACAGCTGTTTCACACTAATTTGTACCATAACCATTGATAACAATCGGAAACCGTTGAAGAAGGAAGATGCTTTTTTTTCTTTTTAGATGCTGCTGACATTATACAAGTTCTCATACTATTCTGACAAGAAGTATTTTCTGATATAAACCTTTCCTTCATAACATTCTTCTGCTCCTTGCAGCAGAAATTCCCGTATTTATTTAAAAGTAAGTAGAAGAAAGTCACAGACATCAAACTGTGGTTCATTTCATAGATACAGGTCATAGATGTGATGTTGTCAGCTCTGCATGGAAGGCTTCTCCATATAGGTTTGTACCGTCTCAGCCACATTCCTACTTTCTGAAACTATAGCCTTCATTACAAATGAAATCTCCTTATTTCCATAAGCATAAGGAATACCATTACATCGCTAGACAGTAGAAAGGAGTTAAGACATAAAACCTCAAGACTCTTCTTCATGACCAAAATAATTGAGCTAGAAAGGGGAACCAAGAAAGCAGTCTTCTTCACTTTCTTCCCTTTGTCACAGGAATTATCAATTCTTCTTCAAAGAAGTTGCCAGCAAAGAGAAGGCAACATCAGTTGCAAAAATCACTCTCCCACTAAACCAGTCATTGCCACGACAGCACATTTTACACAGTCTCATGTAATTAGTAATCCACATAATTTCTCAAGTCACAGAAAGTCTAGCTCCTTCTTCTTAAGCCTGCTTAGTATATTCAAAGGGCTGCTGCCTTCCCAAGAGGGCTGCTGCATTCCACAGGCTTCCTTATCTGGCTGCAAGAAACCCAGTGGAAGCTCCCATTCTGTGGGGTCCTGATGAAGAAGATTTAGCACTCATTGACTCCTGAGCCTGGCCTTGCCAAGAATTCCTAAGGCCTTTGAAGCTGATAGACATACCACTAACTAGAGCAAATATAAAATGGCCAGAGATCATGCCCAAAGGCAACAACGCAATAGCAAAGTATAATATTTTAGATATCAATCAACAAGACTTGACCAATCACTGACCAACAGCCCTTCCACAAAGCAAAAGTCCCTATAAAACACTTTCTACATTTGAAAATTGTTAATGTGGATGGTAACCTGATGTATGACAGAAAAACATCTGTCATTTATGGGTGACTGCAAGTTTTATGAAAACATTTTATTTATTCTTATGAAGGATAACTTGACTTCGAATCTTAATGTTATGCACTTGCATTTAACACTGAAACCTAAATAGATACAGTTTAAAAACATCCATTTGTAAATGTAAATCAAATTACTTTTTATAGATCAAAGGAATTATAAAGCAATATGAATGAAAATAATTATAGGCAAGGTGAAATGAACTTCTCTTTATTTAAGAAACTCACCTTATTTCCATCACCAAAGAAGAATTGATTTTCCAACCTTCTGCAGCATGTTGGAAGATTGACGAGTCACCCTTTTGTATTATCTTATCAGAGCTATTGATCATTGATCTACTCAAACTCAGTTCACCATCTCTGCAATGCAATATGGAAAAGAGACAATTACATCAAGGCTAAATCCAGTTTTAGCAATTTACATTCCAAGCATAAGCAGTATATCTCTTTATTCACAACAAAAATAAGCAACTATCTCTTAGCTTTCTAAAGAAAATAAACTGCAACAGAAAAAAAATCGATGAGACATCTATCTGTAATACTTGAATATGTAAATTAAGAGCTTAAATATGTTTATATTTGTAACAGACATATTTGGAACAGACATAACAAGAACTACAATAAACACCGAATTGTGAATCTCGAGAAAACTTCATTTTGTTTGTGAGGCAGATTCTGCACTTTTATGTTTCAAATTTCTAGTACTAAACTAAGAATTAAGTGTTACATTACAAGCCTTTTCCTAGCTCATAATCTGCAATACTGGCTTGACAGATATTTTTGGCCCCCACTGATGCTAAAGATTTTTAAGCACAGAATTCTGGATATATGAAATACAATATTTCCCCAACACTTCATGAAACTTTTCCATGCGCACATCCAAAACACCCCAATGGTCTCATTGTATCCATCAGTCTTATGATTACAACTTTTTGGGAAGATAAACTTAAAAAATAAGTACAGTAAGCTTTAGGTGAGGACCACTGAACACCTGGTGAGCTAGCACAAGTTGCAGTGGTATCAGTGAACAGGATATAAACGGGACAGAGAAGGCCAAATACTACAAGCACAACTTAAGGTATTAGGACTAAAACTCATTTTTATCTCCACATCTTTGTATAATCATCCATAGTGCTCCCTTTTAGATGCAGAGCAATGTTCAGCTGAGTTCAAACACAGCTGTTAATCACAAACAAGTTGTTGGGTGTAAAAATCTACCACAAAAAATGTATTGTAACTCAGGAGTCTTGTAACTCAAGTGTGTACAGAATAGTAATATACATACCCAAGAAATCTGTTTATCTGTTAAATAAGCATGCTGTGAAATACTGCCAGTAACAGGAACTTAACTTGGAAAGAGAATATATGACCACAGCCCTTCAATGAATAAAATGGTAAAGATGCAAGACTTCAAGCTTTCCAGGAATTGCTGAGTTGTGTTTTTCTGTGGCCGTAAGTTCTTATAACAATGGGATCACTGCCCTTACTAAGAAACACAGCAACATTACTGCTATATATAAAGCAATAATAGTAAATTATACAACAGACTAAACACAAGCTAACCTACAATGGGACATTAATTAAACCAATGGTAATATACAGTAATTTTTAAAATGTGCTGTCATTGCAAAAGCCTCTACAACTAACAAACCAGTATCATATACTTCACCAAAACCATCCTGTATTACTCACAGCTCCCTTTTTCCCTCATCCCTAAGCCAACATCCTGCAGCCCACAAATCCCACTGATGCAGAGGTAAGGCTGCCACCTACTGAACACCTACAACTTTAGGTTCAAGACCTGTATGCAAATTATCCAAATCCTGCTAACTTAAAGGCACGGGAGGATGCTGCAGAAGTCCATAAATCCAATAGCCAGAATCCAACTGATACTTTTTACAATATTAAAATTTTTTATTTCCTAAAACTTTTACACAATGGTTGTAATAATATTAATTACATATATATCCCTGCATGTATTTTCTGGATGCATGGAGTGCATGCATCTAAAGGAAAATTACCAAACTACATCCAGGTAAAGTTCTTAGTCTAACGATAGTTCAGAGATGTCTCTAGTTAATTCTAAATATTATTTAGTACACACTTGAACAGTGAAACAAGTGACAAAACATAGCAACAAAATGCATTGTACTTAAACCATAGCATTTGAAATGTGGTTGATTCCCATAGTCACAATTTACAACTGCAGTAAGTTACACAGAATGTACCCTGAAAAAATGTTAAATTATGTTCTTATGAAAAAAAGTCCTAGTGCTAAACTTATTACTATGAACACAAATGTGCTCATTTAGATCATCCTCTCCCTTTTATTGGATTAATTTTCACTTAGAGCAATATTAAATAAATTAATACACAAAAATCAAAACTTTATCCAGGTAAGTCTTCATTGTGTAAATAACTGAAAAAAATTTTGATTACTTTGTATCTTCTAGAATCTCTGCAAATCACCTCTGATGTAAATGAAAGAGTTGACATACTCCAATTGACATACTCCAACAGCAGCTTACAGCTGACAGTGTCAGCCTTCACTTTGGATTTTCTTGCCTTGGTGATCAATCACACTCAAATAATAAGACTCTCTTCTCATGAAGATAGTTCATTAAATAAAGTAACTGCCTTCAAGTGTATTCCATATCAGTAGAAGATGACACTGCTTTAGAAACACTACTCTGCACGCATAACATGCATGTTTTATCACTTGCTTTACCTTTGAAGAGACATTACTACCTATTTGAAGAAGCGTGTGCTTCACAGTAATTGTCCTAGCAATTTTTCTATGAAAGCACACAGCTGGTTTAAAGTTTCTCAAGTAATTTTGAACTGTATATAGTCAGTCCATTCTGGATTGCCTAGGATTTACCTCTGGTGCCACTAATAACCATAAAATGGGCCATCTTGTGCATGCATAACTTCTGAAAGTGAAACAACCCAAGGAAAACTAACGTGGCTTGCCCACGCAGCCAGTCAAAAATAACCAAACATCCCAAATCCCTAATTCAGGAGAAAGGCAAGTGTAACATCAATATGGACAGCAGTTATGAGTAACAATTTACACTGTTTTTTCTGCTTCATACAATAATGAATGGGATGACAGGCTGTGAAAAGAAAAAATATTTCAACAGTGAAAGTGAGTAGTACCATACAGTACAAGAAGTCTTCCTGATAAAGAAATAGAGATATCAGAAAATGATTAGTCAGAAGTGTATTACATGTATTTTAAAAGGTTTGTTAGGGACATACATGTTTATAATTAAACACACTTGTTTCCTTTAATTTAATATTAAAACAACAGTTTTAGTAAATTTTAAGTGGTGGAAAACAATGTACAGTAAGCTGAAGGTGGTCAATTCTGTGTAAACATAAATTTCTTAATAATTTCATCAGTTCCTTCTAGCAGGAGAGGAAGGAACACATACTGAGAAACATGGGTATCAATGACAATTCTACCTCACATGCTCATTTTCACCTCTGTTTCCACACAGCTGAACCCCAAAATTTTAAACTTCTGTACATCTCATAAGAATACAGATAGCTTTGTAGTATCTGTAACCAGTTTACACCCAGGCTGAACAAGGGGAAGAGATAACAGCAAGTTGTGAATAACTTGAATAAAAAGGAAGCAAAAATGCACAGATGAGGACAGCCTCTGATCTCAATACTTGATGGGGCCACAGCTGCCCAGCCAGACCCAGCTGCCTGTGTCCACTCTCTCACTAGACCGCCTGGGAAAGAGGGATGTGCTTTCTACCTTTAACTCCGGGGCCAAGCAGGCTGTCATTGCCTCAGCTTCCCCCAGGCCTGTACAGGTACATACAACCCCGTTATGCCTCCTCCTTAAATTAAGGGAAGACAATAGAACAAAACTCTGCTGTGAAAGAATTCTACCCACAGCCGACATGCTCAAGAGAACAGAAAGTGTGAGTCCTACCTTAGCTTTTACTGATCACATTAAACGGCCAATAAATTTATGCATTGCTCCAGTGAAAACAAAATCTTATACACTTCCAAGGAAAAAACAGCTTGACTGATACCCCAACATTCCAGAGAACAGCGGCAAGTTGGGAGAAAAATGAGGAATGCAGGCATTCACGTATATAAAGAGAAAGCTGAGGTGCAAACAGAAAAATGGCAAGGCACTGTGTGTGCTTTTCGTTTTGAGTCAACCACAGGGAGCCAAGGGAGAGCATCTAACGGTCTCAGCGAAGGACCAGACTTCCAGTGAAGGAAGTTCGAGAGATAAGGGGGATAACCCACACCTCTTTCAGAGCAAGGATCCTTAAGAAAAAGCCAAGTTAGGCAAGCTCCCAAGCAAACTCCAAAGACGGAAGCAGGCATCCCAACATGCTTGCCTGCGAAAGGCAAGGAACCGAGGCACAATGTGCTTCGGCGGCCGCCGCCGCCACCTCGGGCCGTCCCAGCCAGCCGCAGAGGCAGGGCAACCGCGGGCAGGTGAAATTTCCCAGGAGCATCCCGTTACGGCGGCTGAGAATCAACCTCAGAAGCTGGGCAGCTCCCGATCTTTCCCATGCTTTTGTATCCACCCTTCGGCCGCCGAACCCCAGCAGCAAGCCCCGCTCGCCACCCGTCCCGCAGCGGCACCCGCGCCCTCCGCAACGCCTGTCAGGAGCGCGCTGACCCGCGTGGGCACCGCGGGCTGCGGGGTCGCAGCCGAGCAGCGCCGGGCCCCTGACCTCGGCAGGGACGCGACCCCGCCGCCCCCTCGGACCCCCTCCCGGCGCGGCGCCCCGCAGTTACCCGGCAAGAGGTGCCTCCTGTCGCTCCTCGGTCCGCGTTATTTCTTTCGTCTTATAGAAGATGAGGAGGAGACTTATGGTGCACACAGTCCACCGCTTCCTGACAGAACGCATGTCTTCTGCGAAACGCGGGCCCCCTCCCCCTTTTCCTTTGTTTACCAAGGGTGTGCTGGAAACAACTGCACATGCGGCACGAATTGCTAAAAACACGGCTATGTATTTTTTTGTTATTTTTCCCCCGAAATAATTACAGAAGCTAAAATAAAATAAAACCAGGCAGGAGCAGAGGCTGGGAGTTCTTGGCGTTTAGTTTGTCTCCCTTTCGCCCTGCCAAGCAGCTGGGCTTCCAAGCGGTGACTCTCTCGCCTCGGCCGGGAGACGAGTATGTGGCGCCGCTGGGCGTTACCGAGCAAGCAGCGGCCAACAGGGTAACGCTCGGCGGCTCCGCTACCCGTCCCGATCCGCTGCGGCGGCAGCCGGCCCGATGCGCGGCCAGCGCCGCCCTGCCGCGGCGGGCGGGGCGGGCGAAGCGCGGCCAATGCGGGCAGGGCGGGCGGTGCCTGCCGCGGGGAGCACGGCGATGGGCGCGGGCGGCAGGACGTGGGAGAGTCCCGCCGGCAGCTCCGCCGGGTTTGGGGAGGGCGTGCCTTCCTTCCTCGGCTCACGTCATTTGTGCCTGTGTCGCCAGTTGGGCGTCTGAAAGTGAGAGAGGAAGAGTGGTGACGCTCTGCCGCTGAAAAGGACTACGCTTCCTTTTCAGAGAAGGATGAGGGGTTTTGTTCATTGGTTATATTTTCTTTCCCGCTCGCTTCCGCTATGGATGATTGTGACACCGGAGATTTTTCCCGGTCTTCTCCGTCCCGAAGCCGCAGGAGAAGGCGGGAATGCAGAAGGGAAGCGGCGTGGCCCCCCGCACACACCCGCCTGGAGTCCGGCCAAACCCACCGCCCGTGGCTCGTTCCGCAGTGTCTTGTTTCATCCACATGGTCTCAACACGGCCGTTATTTTCCTAACTGCTGGGACGGTTTCTCTGAAGTGCACAAAAAAGAAAGAGGACAAACCAAGAAACCCCAAAACGAAAAAAAACCACAAACCTTCGAGATGGATAATGTGACATGAAAATTAAGTTACTGGCTACATCTGCTTTTCTCGGTATTGTTTTGCCTTTTTCAACGTGAGTGAACTATCCTGGAAATGTCTTGATTCTGTGTGACAGGAATCTACCCACAGCCCTGAAGTTTGCTCTTATGGAACGACCAAGGCCAATATCACACTTCTCAGACAGGGACCCAGGAAGGGTTTGTGGTAAATCTAGTGTGAGTTCTGTTTCCTAGCTTAGATTACAAGCAAGAGCTCACCGGTTGACAGAACCTTCCCTGGGTCTGTTTTGTCTTATCTTGTGTCCAGAACTGATCCATAACAGACTTTTCACAGGATGATGCAAGGAAATCTGGAAGTAAGTACAGATTTTTTCCTTCCCAGTAGCAATTCCCTCACAGGCATGAGGAAAGAAGAAAGGTTAGAGAAGTTGTTGAAAATCTTAAGGCTACTAGTAGTTGTTACGTTGGGAAAATCAGTTCTATGTAGTAAGAAAGTTTTAATTCAGTCTCAGTGGAATGAAGTGGAAACTGCAGTTTCACACAAGCTAGATCAAGCTGCATTTTTTTGTGCTATTCTCTGCTGTGGCTCTGATGACTTAGTCTCAGAAAGTGGTATCTGTGAGGCATCAGCAGCAAAAGGAGAAAAGCTCCTATCTGTGAGAGTGAAGTTCAAATTTCCCATCATATAATACCTGACATTCTTTTCTAAAACAAAAAACAAAAAACAAAACAAAACAAAAAAATTATTCAATGCAAAACTGTACTTAATACCTTTGTAAAAACTACATCACATGTTCAGCCTAACAGGATTTTGTCAGTGTTGTTAATCTTGTTGAATATTTGTGATTTTTTAAAATTTCTTATATAATTTTTGTATAGTATATTATTTTTGTAGTTAGATGGACTCATTGAAAATAAGTGTTGAAAATGTTTTTAGAGGGTCCCAAATTCATCTGTCTTCAGAGGCAGTTTTATTTGATTCCATCCACAACTACCAAAGGCAACTTACCATACAGTTAGCCACAGCAGCTCCTTGGTATCATGCCAGGCCACATGTATGTTCAGAAAACAGTGTTGCCTCCACCTTCTTCTTCTCCTCTACCTTCTGCTGCACTTCTTCCTCCCTGAAGGTTAAAACCGAGCTCCCCTGCTGCTTCATAAGAACTAATCCTCACCCCACACAAGAAATCCCTGCCTTCGTGTAGGACACTTGAGAACCTACAGTGATGTTTGTGCTGTGCTCAGCAGTGCACTTTTCTTTCCCTGTTCAATCTGGTTGCAACTGACCAAAGAAGTTCAAGTTCCTAACTATCAAGACTGTAAAAATTTTTTCCTGGTTACTAGAGTATAAAACTGTCAGTTTATACTTGAGTAAAATATGAAGAAAACCACTTCTCAACAAAAGCACAATATATATAACAACCTGGCATTTTCCTGAAAATTTCACCTGTTCCCAATACCTATCTTTCTACTACCATGAAAACACACTTCTGGGTCAGAAAAGGACTGTGGCATCCTGAGACATAAACCAGCTCATCCCCTACAGTGATTCACTGTCTTCACCTTTTGCCCATGCCATTCAAAGCTGATGTTATCTAACAGGGACCCAGATTCTCAGCAGCTGCTTAAAAGTGCATCCAGAGCAAGTTCCCAATTTATTTATTCCTCTTCCGAATCACTCTTGAGCTTTCATTCAGAAATAAACTTACAGCTCTGACTACAGTGAGGAGGACCCCCTCTCTTAGCTGTTCTGCTTTTCCTTAGATTTCTCTCCTGGTGTGTTCTGTAGCTGTATACTCAATATAATGCAGACACAAATAATATATATATGTATATAGCACATATATAATAAAATTCAGTCAGGTGTTATGTTTCATTTACTGTGATAGAATTTATTTCTACAAAAAATGAGTTTACTGTGAATAGTTTAAATATTCATATTTAGTAATTCACCAGTTCCTTCATATTTCTTTAATATGTCATCAACAGCAGTTCATATCTCTAACAAGCTGTCTACATTATACCTTGAAATTATTTCTTCTTTCTCATACATCCTGATGATACTTAAATAATGAATATAATTTATATCAAATACAGTGTATTTTACATGAATTAGAGGAATGGTTTAGCTTAGTGAACCAGAAGCATTTCAGTAAATCCTATTTCATAGCACCTGGTGATAACAGTAAAATTTCCTTCATGAAGGCTACTGGAGGAGCAAAAATGTGAATAATAGAAATAATCATGCATTTAAGCATTTCAAATTTCAGAGTGCTAATTAATTTCTATGGCAAAGAGTTCTTGAAGAACTGCATTTCATGCTGAAGATAGTGGCTAGAAACATGAAATATTTATCTTTGTTAATGTGTAGTATATATAAAGTCCTTTTTCCATTAAGAGTATTTCATGTTTTATGTGAAATGCCAGAAATTCTGAATTAATTCAGCCTGTTTTATCACTGAGGATAGAGAAACACTAGAATATATTTTCTAGGGAAGCTGTAGCATTTGAATTGCTACTTGCCTTTAGGACCAAGTGACACAAATCTGGATTTTTAACTCAAGGGGGAAGAATGAATGAGGTAAATGTGTCAGGTACCCTCTATTTTTTTAACATGTAATTTTAATGTCAGTCTATCAAGTTACAGTGATACAGTTTTCTAATTCCTATATAGTAACTTTTAATAAAATACTCAATGTTTTGGAAAGGTCATGTGTTCGTCCATGCCTTTGCTTCAGGAGCAGGCAAGGCTGATGCGGCATTCTTGCATTTGCTTAACAACATTAACTCTGATTTAATCCTATGGAACGTATTTAATAGTTTAACTATTCATTTATTTTTGTAAGAAACTCAGCTAAAACAATGAATGATGCTTTGTGAATTTATAAGTACTACTGCTCCTTCAATCTGTTGTCATTGCAGACTTCAATATTCTTCAATATTTTCATCGATGGTTCAAGCAAAGACACCAGATATCCCCATAGTTGCTTATGACTAATGCGCACAGAACACTTACATTTACAGAATTGTTCTTAAAGCTTAAATTTGAATATTTTCTATGTTTCCAATTATTGTAATCTGTACATACTTTCATGAAAATGTACACCTCTTGAAATATTAGCTCTTCCTCTTGTAGCAGAAGTTCAGTATTACATTTTTAGCCTTACTGGCATTGCAAATAGCAGCACATCTAATACTTCATATTTGTAATGCAATAGCTTTTCCATAGGCAGCAGAATAAAAGATAATGCACTAAACCACACTTTTGCACAGTTATTCTATCATGTAGGACTCAAGGTTTAGGTTGATGGATATTAAATTCCTTTAGATGTTCAGAGGCAGAAAAGGCAGGTCAGAATGCATATTGTCACCCACCTTCCCATCACTTTTGTGACTAGCATTCAGAGATGACTTAGTGTTTGTAATCGCCTTGCAGAGTAACAACAGGATCAATAGTGAGGAGACAGAATAAACTTACCTGAATTTCTCAGCCATTTCTTCTGTGTGTGTGATAGGAAGAGCGTATACTTTTCTCTAGAATAAATTCTGCAGCAATTCCTTTGGAAGTGTTAGAATCCCAAAAAAATGGAGTTTATCAACCTTTGTCTTACCAGGATAAAAAGGAAATTTACAAAGTGCAAAAGGAATTTGGCCGCGGGAGTGAAATTTTTAAAGGCATGATGAGAGCAACTTTTACTTCAAATGAATTAGTTCCCCATGAATTGAAGGACCTTTTCAGGTGTCTGCTAACTCCATCAGAATATGATTTATGGCTTAATATTTGGAAACGTTCTTTAATGGTTCTCTTAACAGAACTTCACCAAAACCCTGACAATTCCATATTTGCAATATAGCTGAAAAAGCTTTTAATCAAATACGAACTCTTGAAATAACTGGTAGTTATATTAATGTTAAACAATATGCTTTTGAGAATTTTTTGCAGTTCGTAGATAGACTTCGCACACAGGTTGAATGACAAGTGCATGACCCAGCAATCCAGGCAGAATTAATAAAGGAGATGGCACAGCGAAATGCCAATGAAGCCTGTCGCAGAGTTATTCCAAGCCTTCCTCTGTATCCAGAACCAACTTTAGCACAAATCATAGAAGCATGCACCAGCAAAGCAGAACTGTTCAGTGCACCAGAAAGGAATCCAAGGCCAGCACCATCCAAGCCTGCAGCAGCTGAAGTACCACAAGTGAGGAAGCACCCAATGCCACCTGAACAGCTACAGAATGTCACCTGCTTCCAGTGTAAAAAGCAAGGACATTTTGCTAGGGAATGCCCTTTTAACCAGAAACAAAAGAATTTAAACAAACAAAAAAACTGAGTGGGAAGCTCAAGCTTGCTATTAACATTTTGCTCAAAGATATAAATACAGCAAGCACTACTTTGGCAAAAGCCTCTCTCTTAAGAACAAAGGGGGAGGACGGGATAAAAGGTGTGGGTATATAAAACAAATTAAATGTCAAATGTTCTATTAACCAGGTCCAGCAGCCTTGTGGCCGTGTCAGGCTGGAGACTATCAAAGGTTTTCATTTCAGGTCTGCTGATTGGACAATTATTACAGTGGACCTGTCAAGCAGCTTATTAGACATGACGGTATTTCACATGGAAATGGAGAGTGAATATTTTGTTATTGGAGACACAGCACACACACCCTTAGAAATTGAAATAGCTCCTATGATTATGAAAGGAAAAATATCCTGCCTCATAATATTAGCATGCTGTTCTCAGCCACCATTCTACCTGGGAGCAGGGCAGTTTTTAGCCCAGGCCATTCCCATTCCAGCAGAGGTCACAGCAGATGGAAAATCACCTGAGGCCTACTGGGTAGAAACGGTGGGTGAGGAAAAACCTTCTTAAGCATGCAACCTTACACATAAATCAGATCATCTCCATGTGGAAGGTGTGCTTGATACAGGTGCAGATGTAACAACTATCCCGGAAAGAATATGGCCTTCACATTGGGAACTGCAACCCAGGGCTGGAAAAATTCAAGGTATAGGAGGAATTAAATTGGCAAAAATATCAAAAAGCATTGTGCAAATTGAGGGGCTGGATGGAAAACTGGCCCATGTCCATCTGTTTGTTATAGATTACAAGTGTCTCTTATGGGGTCGAGACTCCATTTCACAGTGGGGTATTGAAATGATTATCCCTAAAACTCCTTGTGATTTTTAGAAATGGCCACTGTGGAGCGCCCTACTCAGAAATTAACATGGCTAAGTGACACCCCAATCTGGGTAGCTGTCCAAGTTTAGGACAAATTTGGGGAAAAAGAGTTCCAAAGGCCCCCCCCCCCCTTTTCTTTTTCACAATTCCTTCCTTCATTGAGCTCAGAAAGAATTGTTCTTCAGGTGAAAATGGAAAAAGCTTTTTTATTAACAAAAATACAAAAGAAACACTCCCCAACCCAAACCCAGATGAGACGAACCCAGCCGGTCCTTGCTGGGGAGAGCGGCAGAGCCTCCCAAGCCGACCTCCAGCAGTGGTTCCCGAAGTCCAGATCCTTGTCCTCCGGAGTCGGTGCAAATCCCTGGAGCAGGGAGAAGGGAGAGAGGGGGAGGGGCAGCCAGGAGCAGGCCCAAAGCAAGCCCAAGACAAGCTAAAGCGAGCCCAAGACAATCAAAAGCAAACCCAAGACAAGCCAAAACAGGGGCACAGACAAAACAGCTGGGGGAAAAGGGAAAAAACGGCCAAAGCAGCCAGGGGAGGGGGTCACAGCTGAGCAGACGGCAGAGAGCAAGACACAGCCCACAACCGAAGCGCAGCAAGAGAGAGAGAGCCGGAAAAACACCAGCCTAGATAAAACCATCCGAGGGAGGGACCGGCAGCTGCACGGGGGAAGCAAGGAGAGGAGCCAGTCCAAACATCAGCCCATAACAGTAGCACAGTGGTCAATGGAAAAGGAAATGCTTAAGGCGCTTGAGGAGCTTGTAGAGGAACAATTGGCAAAAAAACACATTGAAGAGACAACAAGCCTGCGGAATTCCCCAGTCTTTGTAATAAAAAGCCAGGGAAGGACAAGTGGAGGTTATTACATGACCTCAGAGAAATAAACAAATTAATTCAGGACATGGGGTGTCCTCAACCTGGGATGCCATCTCCAACAATGCTTCCCCGAGGAGAAAGGAGAAAGGGCAGGAGAAAGGGCCGTACATGCCAAACAACACCTTGTGCAAGCCTTTTCAGTGCTGGGGATCCCTAGGGAAATCAAAACAGATAATGGCTCAGCATACATATCCAAGGAGTTCCTAGAGTTTATCCAGCAGTGGGGAGTGGAACATAAAACTGGCATCCCCCACTCCTCCACAGGTCAAGCTGGGATTGAGCGTGCCCACCAGACACTCAAACAGGTCCTGGCTAGATAGAGCAGTTCCACTGTGTGGATGTCTCCACAACAAAAGCTCTGTAAAGTCCTGTTCACTGTCAATTTCTCGAATTGTTATTTTGAAAATATGAGTCCTCCTGTGGTACGTCACTTTAACAGCAGTAAACAGTTCAAATTGTCTCAGCATCCACCAGTTTTGATTAGGGAGCCAGAAACATGGGAAACCAAAGGTCCCTATGAGCTGTTACCTGGGGACATGGTTATGCATGCGTATCCACTCCCTCAGGCCCTCGGTGGATTCCCCAAAAGTGGGTGAAACCTTTTGCTCCAAAAAATCCAGCTCCAGCAGAAGAAGATGAGAAGCAAGTTGCCATTGCTTCAAAAAGAAGATGCTGCCAGAAAGAAGAGGAAAAATCTTCATAAAGAAGGACCTTCCAGCAGACAGAGACTTTTAACATGTTTTAAAATGTTTGTTTTTCCTTTTAGAGAAAATCTACCCTCTACTCAACCCCGTGAAGAACCCCTTCCAAGTTGTCTTCTTGTTAACAAGAATCAGAAGATTGGTTCAATGAACTGTTCAAAGGCTGGGGGTTCTCAGGGTGGTGGACTCCTATAGTTAAAACAATTTTGTTATTCTTTGTTATTATTTTCCTTGTAATAATGGCATTCGGGATCCTACATCACTTAGTTTTGAAAGCTATTAATGGTATCATTCCTTCTACCTCTGAAGTCAATCACATAGAAATGCAAACCATAGAACAATCTAATTCTCCCACCAATTACAAATGGTGCGTAAAATCACAGTTCCAATCAAAATAAATTTAATATCCTACTCTCACTTAATAAACAGAAAACTGTGAGATGTTGTAATCTGATACCAGAGGTACAAGGAAGGTCTTACCCTTATCCTATTGGCAGAGAGCCAAACTATCCCCTCTCTGACCTTTTCCTAGAAAAAGCCAAGACCTGAGATCCTCTTCCTCTTCTGCCCTGGAACCACCATGAAATAAAGAAAGGCAAGGAGACACTCTTTTGAACCTCGTGCTTGTGGGAGTCCAGGGTTTTTCCCTGGCTCCTTTGGGGATGCAAAAACCCCCCTGGCAGACCCCTCAGAGACCCCCGAGTGCTGCCCAGGAGCTGCAGGGGCTGGATTTGGCTCCTTGGGAGAATCTGCCCACGTTGAAAGAAGAGACACAGAAAATAATAATGAGTAGAGTGTAAATTAGAATGTCAGAATGTAGTATAAGTAGTTTTTTAGATTGTTTATATTAAGGGCCATGTGGCCAAGATGGAGGATCCTGGGTGTGATGGGCTTCTTCCTCCTTCTTCTTCATGTCATCCATGCTGAAGTTGCACCCTGGGAATCACAGATTGGACAGGGAAAGAACTGGACATTGTAAAGAGGTTGCATGGCATTGGGGAGAATTTGTAAATATTGTATACGTAGTTTAGGGTATAAAGGCCTTGGCACAGCCCTCCCAGGGGACCTTTCTGCGATGGTCGACCTGCAGAGCGGACCTGTCCCGGGCTGGCAGAAACATTTTTAAGATAAGATAAATAAACAGCCCCAAAACAACACAAGGTCGTCTCGAGCTGCTTTCCTGCCGGCACCTCCGAGAGAACCAGACTTTTTACCAACTTCATTCCCTCTCTGGGGAGGTCTCAAGCCTGAAGAGACCCTCAGAGACGGGACAGTGCTTGTCTCCATGCTAAGCCTAGCTCCTTCGTATGGATACATAGGAAGAAGTTACAGTTTGTAGCACCCTCTGCTTTTAATTTCTTACTTCCTCCCTCCCTTCATTATATTATCCTTTTCCTATCCCATTATCCCACTCTCAATTCCTGTCATACTTTGGGCTGTAGCAGACAGTCCTCAGTAAGATTTCTCGATACCTACACTCTCTCTGTGCTTAATAAATTGTTACTGTAACCATCAGCTTATAATGGGCTCTGGAGTTTGTCCCTAAGAACCATCCGAGAACACAAACAGATCCCGCAGTAGCCCTTGACCTAGTTAGGACAAGACCAGAAGTAAAGAATGTGCTTTACTCTGCAGCTGGGAACCATGGTCTGTCCTGGAGCCTTTGGCAGAAAGTGCCTGGTGAGACCCGAGGCCGACCCCTGGGATTCTGAAGCAGAAGCTACAAAGGATCTGAAGTCAATTACACTCCCCAAGAGAAGGAAATTTTTACTGCCTCAAAGGTGATTAGCACAGAAGCACAACTTCTCCTGGCACCCCGACTACCAGTGCTGGGGTAGATGTTTAAAAGAAAAGTTCCCTCTACCCACAATGCAATCAAAGCCACATGGAGCAAGTGGATTGCCTCATCATGCAGCACTCCCATAGTGGCAACCTGAATTGCTGTGGAATTTTAGAGATAATTATAAACCGAAGGTGAACTTTTTAGTCTTGCTGACTAAGAGCAGAACAAGTGACTCGGGCTGAAGAAGCTCCACCATACAACCAACTGCCCGCAGATGAAATATGCTGTGTTCTTTTCACTGACAGTTACTGCTGCATCATGGAGATTAACTGAAAGTAAAAAGCAGCCATATAGAGCCCCATAGAACAAGTTGCACAAACTACTAAAGAAGAAAGTGGTTCAAGGTAACTTGCTGAACTCAGAGCTGTTCAGCTGGCCTTAGACATTGCTGAGAGAGAGAAATAGCCAAAGCTCTACCTATACAATGATTCATGGATAGTAGCCAAAGCCCCGTGGGATTGGCTGGAATGGTGGAAAAAGACTGACTGGCAATGTAGAGGAAAACCAGTCTGGGCTGCTGATGAGTGGAAAGACATTGCCACTCAGGTAGAGAAGCTACCTGTGAAAGTTCGTCATGTGGATGCCCATGTTCCCAAGAGTCGGGCTAATGAAGAACACAGGCTCAATGAGCAGGTAGATGAGGCCACACAAATAGAGCTGTCAAAGATAGACTTAGATTGAGAATACAAGGGAGAATTGTTCCTGGCCCAATGGGCCCACGATGCCTCAAGTAACCAAGGCAGAGATGCCATCTATAAGTAAGCATGAAACCAAGAAGTAGATCTAACTGTAGACAGTATTTCTCAGGTAATCCATGACTGCAAGATGTGTGCTGCTATCAAGCAAGCCAAGTGAATGAAGCCCCTCTGGTATGGAGGGCGGTAGTCCAAATATAAGTATGGAGAGGCCTGGCAGATTGACTATATCACACTTCCTCAAACCCACCAAGGCAAGCACTATTTGCAGACCATAGTGAAAGCTACCACCAGATAGTTACAGACCTAGCCTGTGCCTCATGCCACTGCTCAGAACACCATCCTGGGTCTTGAGACACAAGCCCTTTAGAAGCATGGTACCCCAGAGAAAATTGAGTCAGACAACGGGACTCATTTCAAAAATAGCCTTGTAAATACCTGAGCTGGAGAACACAGCATTGAGTGGGTGTACCATATTCCCTGTCATGCACCAGCAGCTTAAAAAGTCAAACAGTGCAATAGCCTGCTTAAAACCACCTTAAAGGCACTTAGTGAGGAGAGTTTCAAGAACTGGGAGATTAATCTACCACAAGTCACATAGTGAATACCTGAAGTCCCACTAACCAAGCAAGCCCTGCCCAATCTAGGCCTTTAAAAACACCAGATAGAAATAAAGTTCCAGTAGTACACCTGAGAAGTATGTTAGGAAAAACTGTTTAGGTGAACTCGGTCTCCAGCAAAGACAGTCCAGTCCATAGAGTAATTTTCACTCAAAGACCAAGTTGCACTTAGTGAGTGATGCAAAAAAGGTAGAGGGACCCAAGGCATACCCCAAGGAAACCTTGCTCTGAGGTAAACTATCTATGATACTGTGCCTGTAACTGCATGTATGTACATAATTTAAAAGTTTTAATTTGATGTAGCATGTTGGCATAAGAAAAATTCAGAGTGGATAATGTTGAGAGTTAGGTTTTTGTTCTCTTACTGTCCCAGTTTAAAGAATTTTTCCAATTATCATGCTAAAAGAGCCTGCCAGTTACACTCAGATTCTTTTCAGGGCTCTAGACAAAGGGGTAGGTGGGGACTGGCTTCTGGGGGGGGGCTACTTGCTCATTCAGTGAGCTCGGAGAAGGAGGACGCCCTGTCTCCAGTCATACGGTTGGAACGCGAGGGAGCAAGGCACTCTGCAGTCGGACTGCCCTGCATCTGCCCTGCTCCAGCCTCCTACCTCTGAAGACACAGCTGACCACCAGGACTGAAATGGTGAGCAAGGAGCTGCCCCTTCACCCTGCTCCCACCTGAAACACAGCGCAGTTGCTGCCGCCTTCCGCCCCACGTCTCGTCTGCCACCTCCGCAGCTGTGCGGGCTCTGCCCCGCCTTCACCACGGGGACCAAGCGCAAGGTGAATGTGCCTGTGGCTGGAGAAAGGACTGGAACTGAGTCATTTGTTCTGTTTTGTTGTTAATTTTTCATAGCTGCTGTTGTTTCTGTTCGTTCAATTAGATATATTAGTAAAGAGGTGTTATTCCTACCCCCATATCTCTTCCTTAGAGGTTTTGATTCAAACAATTATAATACTTGAGGAAAAAAAGGACTTAAGTTCTCCATTTCAAAGAGGAATCTCTTCCTTTATTGGCAGACACCTGTCCTTCAAACCAAAACAGACCTGTACAGATTTGTACAAGGATACATATCAGGACTCTTAATATGGGGTTATGGAAAAGATTAGTCATACCAGACAGAAGTGTAGTCAGCATTCAGAAGTTTTCTGGAGGTAGCTCCCACTTAAGGTAAAGCTTGTCCCAGCAAACTGATGTTTAAGCACCTCACAGCAAACTGATGCTTCTTGTCTTTCTTTCTGATGTTGATTTGTAACACCAAAAAATTAATTTTAAGCCAAAAGGAAGCACACAGTATCTTTGGCTGACGTAGTTCTCTTTACTTGTCTTTTCATAAAAAGCCCGTTATGTTGCCTATTCTGGACTAAACTGTGTCTTTAAGTCATAGAGCCAGAGAATACAAAACCTTTAGGATCACCGGGTCTACTGTTAAGCCAGCACTGCCAAATCCACCACTCAACCAAGTTCCTCAATGGCACATCTACAGATTTCTTAAATATATCCAGGGAGGGTGAATTTCACCACTTCCCTGAGAAGCCCGTTCCAATACTCAGCAGCTCTTCTGACTAAGAAATTTTTCTCATATTCTGTTGAAATCTTCCCTGCCACAATTTGAGGCATTTCCTCTCATTCTGTTGGCTGTTACCTGGAAGGAGAGACCAACCCCCACCTGGCTACAGTCTCCTCTCAGACAGCTGGAGAGAATGACAAGGTTCCATCTGAGTCTCCTTTTCTCCAGGCTGAACACCACCAACTCCCTCAGCTGCTTCTGATCAGACTAATGCTAGAGACCCTTTCCCAGATCTGCTCCCCTTCTCTGGATTCACTTTGGCACCTCAATGTCTTTCTAGTCAAGAGTGGCCCAAAACTGGATCCAGGATTTGACGTGTGATGTCACCAATGCTGGATACAGGGGTACAACCTATACCCTGATTCTGCAGACCACACTAAATTGTTGTTTTCCAGCTGCACAATGGCTTCTAACTCCTTCTCTATGTTGCCCATGCTGTGTTCATTGGCATAGATGCACCCAACTGTGCTATTATTCCATTCATCTATGGTGGCTGGGGACTGGGGAGGCCATTTCAGGATTTTTCTTTATAATAGTTATAATAAAGGCTTACTTATTTAAAAATACTTACTATAAGGTGGTATTCTGAACAGATAGATCAGAATCTATGTTCTGTCATTCTACTTTACTGGCCATCATGGCAGTAAAGAACCCTTCCATTAAGAGACAATTTTAAGAAATACCTGAAAATATACATGAAAAAGTGTGAAATATTAGTTTAAGATCGCTGTCATAAAGCATAGAAACCTGGAGGCAAAAAGCAAGTAGAGCAAGGAATAACTAGCTGGGCTTAACCATGCTGCCAGTGACAACTAGCAGTACTGTTTTGGACATTAAGATGTGAGTGACAGAGAACAGAATTAGTCCAAAAGATTGAAATATAATTACTCCTAGAGGACCTTTTATGACCACCTTGTCTGACTTCTAGTAATGCCTTTTTCAACCTAGAAATGGAACAACACACACTTTTGAGATAATGTTGGTATAAAAGGTAATATAAAAGCTGGTCTTTATTGGAGGCTTCCAGCAGCAGTTATGGAAAAATGTCCACAAATAGCCACCCACATGGGGATGCATACAGTTTTATAAATTTGGTAAATTAGTTAATTGACAAAAAAGCACCGGTTAGAAGTCAGAATGATGCAATTCTCCCCACAGATAAATCCTCTTCTAAGTCCTCCCCCCTCAGATGGAAACTAAACTCATTAATGAAAACGTGCCTTAAAGAGCTGCTTTTTGGCATGGATTCCTAAGGAGAAGCAAGACAGGATAGGGGCTTTAAAATATGTTTGATCTTTCTGCCTATCAGGGCAGAAAAAGGTACTGGGAAAACTAGCTATGGATGCAATAATAGGCCACAGAGCTCCAAATATATGTGTAAAGAATACAGAGAATATATATGAAAGAAGAAAATAAAAAAATTATTAGACATCACTAGCTCAGCAAAAGGTCTTGGTTTTCATTAAGTATTTGTTGCTGACTAATGGCAATATGCCAGGAGAAAACAGGATTTAAATTTTAGAGTCAGAGTTGATGCAAAGTCTTTAGTATCCATGTTAATAAGCTTTTTAAAAGGAGGTAATATTTTTTCGTCTCATTCCTAGATGCCAATTTAATCTTTGAAACTTTATTTCTCTTGTTGATTTGCAGAAATTTTATCTTCTAATTTATTTCAATGACTAAAAATCTCCTTTTCATTTTAAGAGTAATAGATTACTTTTATATTTTAGGAATTCTTTTTACTTCACTCTGCCTGTGAACACTTCTCTCCAATGGATAACTTGAAATGCAGTCTCATTACTTCCATAAGCAATGAGCTGTTGCCCAAGAAGCTAAATCTGGAACTGTAGCCCTAACTGGAATGCAAGTAAGGAAATATTATAATTTATTTATGTATGTATCTGATTAATTGTCAGCTACAGCTAGGAAAAGTGTAGAGAAACATAAAATTTTTCTGCAGCTATTACTGGCTTAGTGGCAGATTTTGCATATAAGCTTGATATCACTGAATTCCTTAACATATTTTCATTTGAGTAGTTTTAGTTTGTGTACTTACATACTGACAAAATCCATGTATTTTCAAATCTATTTAGAGGTATTAAGCTTCCCTGTCTAAGCTGCGGTGAATTTTTTATTTTTTTTTTTTCTTTAATTTTCTTCTCAGAAGTTGCTGTAGTGTTGTGGTGAGCAAAGTGAAGTACTTTCAGGGGAAAGGCCTTATAGGGTGGGAGAATAGAAATCTGTTTTCTCTTACCTGCAACACTTGGGATGGTGCTTATTTGCTGTCAGATAAACACTGAATTATTTTTTCCTCAGGATCTCCGACTATGTTATTATACACAGTTTAGGAAAGTAAAAAATTGGTATTTTTACTTATAGGTGTGTATATGTGTGTGTGTATATATATGTATACATATATATATATATGCACATTATTGTTATTATTGAAATGGGGTTTTAGAAGAACAAGATACGCATATTACTGCTTAGACATGTCATTTTGTTTAGTAAGTACTTATTACTTTCTCTGAACACCCCCAATTTTTAGTGATTGGTTAATCTTTGTTCCATATTACAAACATTCTGCCAGACAATTAATGAAAACAAAAATATATTGACTGTATTAAAAGACTTCAATAGATCTTGATGAGTGCTTTTCAGAATCCTTGTGCTATGTAAGATGTATTCTCTTCTCAGATTTTTTTCTCTGGCATATTGTAATTTCCCATTTTTTAATGGAGAAAAATCTAATACTCCCAAATCGATGTCGATCTTAGTTCTATCTACAGCACTTGTAAGATAGTGGTGCATGCAGGCAGCAAAATACCTTTAAAAACATAGAGAACCCAACAGTCAAAAATCAATTTCTGTACTGTTCCTGAAAATCTACAAGAATTATATTCACTGTTTCCATGTACAAGTGCTGAACAACTACATCTCTGCTAACAAGCAGGCTGCTGCCTCTCTAAGTGTCTACTCTACCTTACACCTCAAAAAAATAAAACCATCAAAATCTGCTGGACAGAAAAATTATAGTAACCGTAGCAATGGGGAACAAAGACACATGGACCTCCTTGCTTGGTCTGAAGATCATTTGTTGTAACAAAATGAACTCTCTTATTTTCTAAACTTCACCCAAACAAGCATTCATTTGGCTGCGTGCCACAGCAGCATCACTGTTCACACATCCCTTTACCCAATCAGCTCCCTGATCAAGTGGTGTCCTTCCTTGTACGTCCTCAAGCAGTCACTGCCTCATGCACGAGGCAAGCACACACTAGCCACACAATCCAGTCTTTGGTTACAGACCTGGTTTGTACCTCAGTGTTAGCTAAACCTTTCCCAGAGTGTTTTCTGTTGAGCTAGAGCAAACATAAATTCTTGTCTCCCACGAACAACCTATGCACAGGACATAGATAGCAAAAAACCATTCTGGTTAATAAGACTATTTGATTGTCTGAAACCAAGAGGGTTGCAGTCCAGGAATCTAAGAGATATGCTGCAAGTATATATCATCAGAGAGCAAAAATAGTAATTACTGTATCTTGAGTTCCTTTATTTGTTTTAGTCTTGTCTCCTTAAGCTTAAGAACGCTCCTTGATTGTCTAGTGACTGTTTCATCCTGGAAGGTACCCAAGAGAATCACAAAATCATAGAGTGGATTTTGGTGGAAAGGGACCATAAAGATTATCTCCTTTCAAATCCCCTGCCATGGGGAGGGACATCTTCCTCTTGACTAGGTTGCTCCAAGCCACATTCAACTTGTCTTTGAGCACACCCAGGTTTGGAGCAGTCACAACTTCTTTGGGCAACTGATTCCAGTGTCTCACCACTCTCACATATTACAACATTTCCTAATATCTAATCTAAATCTACTCTCTGTCAGTTTGAAACCACTCCCCCTTCTCCCATCACTACATAACCCTGCAGTCTTTTTCAGGCTGAAAAGTCCCAATTATCTCAGCCTTTTGTCTTAGAGGAGGTGCTCCATCCCTCTGATCACTTTGGTGCCTCCTCTGGACTCTCTCCAGCACTCCATGTCCTTCCTGTGCTGGGACCCCAGCGCTGGAGGCAGCTCTGCAGGTGGGGTCTCTCCTCTCTCCCCTTCTGCCCACGGGGCTCTGGATTCAGCACAGGACACACTTGGCTGTTTGGGCTGTGCCCATGGCTGGTTCATGTCCAGCTTCCACCTCCAGCATCCCCAAGTCCTTCTGGGCAGGGCTGCTCTTCATCGGTTCATTCCCAGCCTGGGCTGGCACCAGGGATTGCTCTGACCAGGGTGCAGCACCAGCACATGGCCTTGTTAAGCCTCATGAGATTCCCATGGACCACTTCTTGTGCTTGTCCAGGTCCCTCTTGATGCCATCCTGTCCCTCAGAAGTGTCAACTGCACCACTCAGTTTGGTGTCGTCTGAGAACTTGCTGTGGGTGCACATGATCTCTTCATCTGTGTCATTGATGAAGACATTCAACAACACTGGGCCCAGTTCCTGAGGGACACTGATTGTCACTGATGGCATTTGGGACTCTGAGGCATTGACACCACAACTCTCTGCTTGGGATATATCATCTCAGAAACTTTAAGACTGTGCTTCAAGTCTTGTTCAGCCAAAATATGTCTCTGACTTTAAAAAGAGAAGGATTAAAGACATTTTCTTTAGTAGCTGCTCTCAAAACTAAACATTGTTGTGAGGGAAAGAAATGCCCTTAAATAAGCTGAAGTCTGACCTGAAGATATTTAAACATTTTTCTCATACAGAGCAGAAAATCCTAAATGAATAGAATATACCTAAAAAGCCAAGGAAAAGATTATTTCTTCTCCCTTGATTGACATGTCCTTTTAGAAGGGGAGAGTATCAATGTTGTCATACTGAGACTCTTTCCCTTATCCCACTGGGCCTACAACTATCACATCTATTACATGTCATGTTATTACATCTAGTGTATGTAAGGCACACACCACTTACCATGAGCAGTTCATCTTACCTTTCTGACACAAGGATCATTGTTCTCTTTGGGTTTGTATTTGTTTTCTTTGCTGGTTTTTGAAATACCTTAAATTTCCAGTATCTTCTGTTTATTTTGCCTACAGCAATTTACAATCTTTGCTTTTATTCCATGCCCCACCGTTACATATTACATATTACATTTATTTTTGACTACTTAACTGATCACCTTTTCACTTGGAAAGTGACACTGCTTTTAACACTATATTTCTAGCAGCAATTTCAAGTGAAACAAAAAAAGCAGGTACCAGCTAGTATGAATGAACATTGTAAGACTTATTTTTCTCATTCATTAATTGTTAGGTGTTGATGAATGCTTGTATTTGCAGCACGGAGAAGGCATCTAAATAATATGGCTATATATTATTTGTATATCTATAAGGAGAGAAACAAATAGTAGCATAGGTTGGGAGAACAAATTGTCTGAAACACCAAACAGATCTACTAACATTTTTGCTCCCTTATGGCATGAAAGACATTAATTAATCACCACAATAGACTGTAAGAAAATGCATTATGTTAATTGTTTTCTTGAATAAGAATACATGACTCATTAGTCTTAACCCTAGCAGACTGCTAACAATATTCTAATGATAAAACAGGTAGTATCACAGGAATACAACATGCTACACAGAGAAGGTTTTCGTCCCTGTTAACTCCAGTCAATGCACACTGCTTTTTTTGCATTGTTGTGCTGTCCTGGTTTCAAGGACAGGTGTCTGCCAATAAAGGCAGAACTTTTTCCTTTGAAATAGAGATTTTAATTCCACTCCCCCCAACTATTATAATTGTTTGAATCAAGGACTCTGAGGCAGAGATAAGGGGGTAGGAATAACCGCTCTTTTACTCCTATATCTAACCATACAAGGAGAAACAACAGCAGTTGTTAAAATTACCAACTAAACAGAACAGCTAACTCGGTTCCAGTCCTTTCTTTAGCTTCAGGCACACTCTCTTTGCACTTGGTCCCAGTGCTGCAGACTCAGCAAAGCCCAACACCTGCAGAGACGTGGGCGGGAGCAGAGGCGGGAGGGTGCGGCAGCAGCCACACTGGTCTCCAGTGGGAGCAGGCTGGAGAGGGCAGCTCCTCACTCACTGTGTGGGTTCTGGTGGTCAGCTGTGTCCTCAGAGGTAGGAGGCTGTAGCGGGGCAGATGCAGGGCAGGTGATCATAGACCACCTGACTTTCCTGTGTTTGGCAGCGTGGCTGGAAACGGGGGGTCCTCCTCTTGGCTTCACTTGCCGGAAACACGAGTAGCCCCTCTAGAAGCCGCTGCCACTGACCCCTTTTTTCTAGAGTCATCAAAGATCCTGGGTGTAACTGGCAAGCTCCGTGTCCAAGTTTAGGACAAATTTGGGGAAAAAGAGTTCCAAAGGCCCCCCCCCCCTTTTTCTTTTTCACAATTCCTTACTTCACTGAGCTCAGAAAGAATTGTTCTTCAGGTGAAAATGGAAAAAACTTTTTTATTAACAAAAATACAAAAGAAACACTCCCCAACCCAGATGAGACGAACCCAGCCGGTCCTCGCCGGGGAGAGCGGCAGAGCCTCCCAAGCCGACCTCCAGCAGTGGTTCCCGAAGTCCAGATCCTTGTCCTCCGGAGTCGGTGCAAAACCCTGGAGCAGGGAGAAGGGAGAGAGGGGGAGGGGCAGCCAGGAGCAGGCCAAAGCAAGCCCAAGACAAGCAAAAGCAAACCCAAGACAAGCCAACACAGGGGCACAGACAAAACAGCTGGGGGAAAAGGGAAAAAACGGCCAAAGCAGCCAGGGGAGAAGGTTACAGCTGAGCAGACGGCAGAGAGCAAGACACAGCCCACAACCGAAGCGCAGCAAGAGAGAGAGAGCCGGAAAACACTAGCCTAGATAAAACCATCCGAGGGAGGGACCAGCAGCTGCACGGGGGAAGCAAGGAGAGGAGCCAGTCCAAACATCAGCCCATAACACTCCGTTAGCATGATAATGGGAAAAATTCTTTAAATTGACAGAGTAATAGAAAAACCCTCAACCCCCAACTTACGGAGTAAGACTAATAGTTTAAGTAACTAGGAAATTCACACCATACAGGGCATTTTTTGCTTTTGCTTCTTTCTGTAAATGATTTTTACCATGTGGGTGTAATTATAATCAGAATTTTGTCTAAGAATCTTATGATGGGAATTATACTGAAAATACTGAGCAAGGGATTTAACAGACTTCTAAAAGGCAAAATTTGTGGTAGAAATAATTTGGAAAAAATTATTCATTTCTTTGTTTTCATTGACATTTGTTTGTAAAGGGCTCTTCAGTGACTTAATACCACCTTAACTGCACAGTGATTTCACTCTCAATTCTGCAAAATACTAGAGATTACTTTATACAAATTGTTTAAAATTGAGTCTAATGGTTCATCTAATCTAGATACTGTTTGGGAGCATTTATTGCTGAAATTTAAGACTACTGGTCTAGATAAATTGGTCCGTGATGTCTTATAAACTAAGATCAAAGAACTGGAAAATTCACAGAAGGTGATCCAAACTGCTCAGTCTACACAACTAGAACTATTTTTATGGAGGCTGAAATCTTACGTAAATGGTGCTGTTATTCACAGTAATGATCAATAAAAAATTATTGTAATACTGAAGTGTTATATCAATCAAGTGAAGGAAAAAATAACCAGAAAGATTGATTAAATAATTCACATTTTAGGGTTATCTGGAATAGAGAACATTTTCAAATCCTTGCTTGCAGGTAATTTATTAATTTTGGGGACATTATTTCATTATTCATTTACTAATTTGCTAATATATATGTGATTTTGTATCACAGACTGGTGAATGCAATTTTTGCATCATGACTTTTCACCTTCAGATGACAACTGGCATGATGGCATTATTCCTTAGATAAATGGTTTAATGTAAAATATTCTGCTTTTCAATTTTATTTGTCCTTTTTTTCTAGCTTATCACATGCAAATAAAAATAGGAACTTTAAAAAATGGTTGGAGGAGCATTAGTTCTGTGAAAATTCATGACAGTTCTCTCTAATGTTGTATCTCACAAATAAATCCTTTTAAATAAAAATTCTTCTTCATAAATATCAATATTGTTGTGCTTGCTTATGATTACTGGTAGAATATGGCTCCCCTTGAATACTGAGAATTAATTTAAAATATGTAATGGAAAAGTCAGTGTGGATGAACTACAGATAATTATGCTGTTAGGTTTCTGATGGTGACAGTTATTGAATGATGGAAGAAGGACTTCTTGCTTTGTTTCCCATGGTTTTAACAAGATGCCTTATCATCAAATCCAAACCAGGATAAACAAGAATACTGAATCCTTTAAATATTGTTCCAAATATATAAGCATATAAATTTGCTGTAAGCCAACATGCAGAGGTAGAAAGAGGGAGCACATTTCACACTTCCTTGAAGAGATGTGTTTATCATGCTGGAAGGAACTTGCAAATGTTTGCAGCTGGAGACCAAGACATAAACTAGAACACTGTCTGCAAAATGTGAAGCATATAATCAGTGCTGTATGGATTCAGTTGCAGTACATCTTCCAGTATGGGATCTAGCAATTCAAGAATCTTAAGACACTAATGAAGAAATTTCAGAAAAAATCAATAAATGAGATGAGGCTTAAGAAACCTGACAAAGGAGAAGAGCTAGGGATTACTTAATGTGAAAAAGGAAGGCTGGGGATCATGCAGTTTTGGCTCTAAAATACTCACGAGCTGCAGCAAACAAGAAAAGCAAAGTATATTCTCTGTGTCCAGAGTGGATACAAAAAGACATAATGGTCTTCACTTACAGTAAGGAGAATTTAGTTTCAGTGTTGGGCAGAAACGCCAATGGTGCAGGTAGTGACCAATGGAATACAGTGTGTGGAAAAGCTACTAGATTACCAAGCCTGGGTAAAACTACGAAGACTGACTATAAGTTAATCTAATTTGAGTTAGGACCATGAATTTGATAACCCAAACACCCTTTAGGCATATGTTTCCATAATGTTGAACTAGATGCTGGAAAAGAATAAATATAAACGTCTTTTTAAATCTTTCTGTGAATTATTTCTTTGTCATTGAATATTTTTAGGTAAAGCTTATAGATGACAAAGTTATATGAAACTCTTATTATTAATTATAATTATGAATTATGAAATTATAAATATGAATTATGAATCATAATTATTATGAATAACAGATGGAGAATTACAGAAATCAAATCTAGACTAAGTGCTTCTGGTCTTCATATTCTTTCTGCATTTTACACAACAGGAATTACATAGAATTTAAAGTAAATATTACTAGGGAAAAAAAAGAGCTGCAAGTAATTGCCAGTAGTTTTAATCTAAGTAAATAGGTCTAAGTAAATGGGACCAGGAAAAAAAAAACACCTTTTTTTTTTTTTTTTTTTTTTTTCTGTATCAGATCAAGGTAAAATTAAAGATATATAATCAAAGATTTTTAGGATACTGTTTTAAGAGAAGTGTTGGAAGCCAATTAAAAGAAGAGAAGAGGAGAAAGCCAAACCAGCATATGGAAAATTGAAGAACACAAAAAATAGAGGGTCATAAAATAAAAAAATACAGTGGATTAATATTTGATGGACTTTCCTGTTATTAATTTCATATTAATTAAGATGATTTTCAGATCTCAAATCTGTGACTTATGTATTCAGAAAGCTGTAACACTAGCTACTACAGAAATCACCAACAAAGCAGTGGAAACAAATTTTAAAAGAATGCTTGCTGATCATGTAAAAAATATAAATGTCTAATTTCCTTTTTTGAACTTGAGTAATGAATACAAGAAGAGTTTAAAACTAAATAGTGCCTCTTTAAGAGCCGCAAATGGATAAATTATATGGGTTTTAAAGCCTAGTGTGTTGTAGAAGGTGACATTAATGAACAGGACTGCAACTTATGTCATTCTTTTTAACAGCAACCAAGCATTTCAACAATGATTCCATCTTCCAGTGTATCTTAGAAATACAGAAGGTTTTCTTCTGTATGAAAGTGAAGTAACAATATCAAAAGCAAACTGAAAAGTAGTATTAATTTCATGTCACAAGACTCAAAACACAACAAAAATGTTTTATTACCAATGGCGTTTGAGATTAAATACCACTACAAAAACTTGAGACAACAAGGTCAAAAATTCAAATCCATTGCTTAGAAAACAAAACTACAAACCAATGCTTCCAAATAGGACCATTATTTCTGCATTAGAAATAACAGTTGTCTTTAAATATAATCTCTGGCATGTGATTTTTATTTAATATTTACATCTGTTTGACTGATGTTTTGCTAAATAACTCACCAGGAAAGGACTCACCAGAAAAGCTGCAAGCCTTTTCATTTAGCAGTATCTAAGAAGTGTGTTGCAATGATAAAGTTTTCTAGGATTGCTGCTTCTTGTACACAAAATAAATACCAATTTTTGTTATATGGATTACAGGATTTTTATTTTCAAAATATTTAAATATCTGTTTTCCAGCAGACAAAGGCTAGAAGGTGTGGGAGCTGATGTAGTCAAAAGTAATCAACTTGTAAACTTTGTTTCTGGTAGGTACTTGGTAAAAACAAAAAAAAAAAACCAGATAACCAAGCAGCTGCATAGGCCAAGTGATTTAACCTCTCATGCAGGTATAGTTCACATTATTTAAATTTTCTTATTAATTTAGAGATCCTGATAATAAAAATTATTTTGAAATTTGAAAGGGCTTTGAAATTTGATGAAACAGTGAACTCCATAGCAGACATGCAAAAATTAGTTCATGCTGCTGGCATGTGAATTCCCTCAATTGAAGTCTTGGCATTTTCTTTGCAGAACACACAGACCTAATTGCAACTGCCAAATGTCACAGAAACCTACATTTTAGCTTCAAATTTTAGGACAGAATAAATTACACAGAATAAAATATGGAAAATGTGATCATGGCCAAGAAGATAACCCTTTCCTGATACATAGGTGGTGCCCTTATCTTCATCACAATTTCATTTAACACAATTGTTCAGCTGTACAGCACAAGTCATCCATACTTTTCAGTATAGTGAAAGTTCATAGCAGAGCAGCCTGGAACACATTCATTTGCAGCAAGGTACTATTTTATAGTCATGTGTTAATCACTATGGACAAAAAGGATCCTAAATCCACAGCATGCTTTCCAACCTGCATTAGCTGGAGTTAGTGAGTCATTTTGTATAACTGACAAGCCTGACATAGGACTGTGTCACACTGTAGTCCTCTATTCTGAGAATTATTTTCTTCACCAGTCAGTAATTTGTCTAATATATATGTCAAAAAACATTTTTTTTTTTCTGTTTCTGAACCAAGAAACAACAAAACAATGCATGTTCACCAGTGAATTCGTTTATAAAGGTGAAGATTGCCACTGTCAGTTCCACAAAATAGAAACATTTATGGGCAGTCTATAAACTCATACTTAAAAACAGAAATTTTAAAAATATTACAATCTCAGTCTCTGTAGAAGTTAGGGGTTGGAGGTCTATGGGATATCCCAAGCAAACAAAAAACAGAGTTTAAAGGGATAGTAATTTGTTCTTAACAAGCACAGAGAAAACACCAGGATGTCCTCCAAAATACGTCTGACTGAAACGAACCCAAGTTGTATATAAATATATGTATAACCCAGTCTGTACACAGACAATGAGGTATTTCCACTCAGTAGTCTTCCCTGGAACTACTGTTCAGAGCCATCTCTGCTGGCTTTGCATGAAGCCTGTTAGACCTTCCAATATGATTAGTGCCTTATGCCTCCCAGTGAAAACCAGGTGGAATAACTGTCTTGAAATCAGCAAACGTAGCATTGCTTACTTTTGGACAGTGAACTATTGTTGTATTGCACTAAGTTATGGGTTTATATTGCACTGAAAATGGTTTGTCCTGTGTCTCCCCGGGGTTTGTGGAGTTGGTTCAGCCCTCCCTTCGCTCCTCCCCATGGTGTGATTCCATTGGTTGTGGTTCAGTTTTCCCCCCCTCCCCTTGTCCTGGGTTTAAAATTCCCCTGCCATTTCTTTGCCCACCCTCTTTTTCACCTGGAATGAGTTTTGGAGTAAATTGCTGGACAATATCCTGGGATAAGGTTGCTTTTAACACCATGATGGGCTCTTGCGAAATATTAGAACTTCTAAGAAATGGTTAAAACAGTTTGTTTTCTGGCTATATCTTCACTTCCCTCAGTTTACCCTGCAGAATGTAGATTCTATCTCTTCTTGGTACAAAACTGGGGACCTATTAACATTGAAAGTACAAAAGGGGGATAGAACTGTATCTCAGTTTCTCCTGTTGTTCTTGCTAATTCACAAAGAATTGATTAAGAGGAAAATGAAAGACAGCCGAAACAGACTCCCACAACCTCCCCTATCCCTTTTCCCACCCCCTCTGCCTCTGAACCAGAGGGAATATGCAGGACATTCCGAAAAATGCAGGATATCTGGCACAGCCACAGTTTCCCTGCCCTGTGGGCTCCAACCAGTATCTTGGCTCTGGCAGTCGTGCCCAGGCAGACAGAGAACCTTTCCTATACCCTGATATCTCAACTATTTCACCCCAAATTTGGCATTCTGTTAGCTTTAAAGATGAACGCCCCCAATCCACTAAGTGCCAACGCATGGCTGAAATCTAATATGGTGCCAGGCACATGGCTGAACCCCAGGGGACTGGCGGTCATATGGAAGGGACCCATGATGGTGCTGACCACATGGCAGGGCCTCCATCCTACCCTTTTTCTTCCCACAATCCCTTTTACCCACTTGTCCCTGCCGTAAATCCTTCCCCATCCCTCAACCCTTTCCTACCCCTGGATGCCCCTCCCCCTCCCTCCTCCATGTTCCCACCCTGCATGATGTCATCCTGAAACCCCACCCACATGCATTGCAATCCTGGTTCCCATGCCCTTCCCACCCGGGTGTCTCCGCCCCCTCTCGGGGCTGCTCTGGGGTTGGGGGCAGAGGAAGAGGTGCCCCACCTCCTGGGCGGATGAAGAGGTGGCATGCCTTTCAGTCCCTGCAGGGGCGGTGGGGGGGAAGTGTCTCCCCTCCAGGATGCTGCGTGGGCAGGGGTGGGGGTGGGGAGGGGGGAGGTGGTTCCCCTCCAGGTTTCAACAGGTGTTGGGATGGGCGAGGGGGTATTTCCCCCCAGCTCTCATGAGGGGGGGGGTGTGTCTCCCCTCTGGGTTGCTCCAGGAGTGACAGCAGGGGAGTATTCCCCATCCCAGTTCCTGAGGCCGGGAGGGGGTCCTACACCTCTCAGTCCCCACAGTGGAGGGGGCAGCAGATGGAGCAGATGGGGATGTGGCCCACCTTTTGGTCCCCACTGGGGTGGAGGTGTTACCCCTACTGGTTTCCATGGTGGGGGGAGGCGGTAGGGGGAGGCCTGGGCATCAGGCACCTAGGGATCAGAACCAGGAGCAGGAAGCCATATGTCACAATCCACCCAACCCGAGCGGGAGTCGTGACTGGTTCTTTTATGGATCTCAGAGCGCAAAAGACACAGCAGGGGACAAAACAAGTTTATTTTTACAGAAATGCACTTTATTTAGTGCCAAACAAAATGTGATAGTGGAACAGAGAGAGAGAGAGAGTGAGAGAGAGAGAGAGAGAGAGAAAAAGGGGGGTCGGGATTATAGCTACCAAGACGGGCAGACAAATCCTCGTGGAGCCAGCCAATAGATGTCTGTTGCCGTCTGGGGAGATCTTGGGGGTCTTCTCTGAGAAAGTCATTTTTATAGTCCTTTCCCAAAGCGAGTGACTTCTGGCGAAAAGGTAGGAAGATTTATGGACTATTGTATGTGGAGCTCATTACCCTGAGGAGCAGGTGGAAACAGGACGGTTCAAGGAACACCAAACCATCTTTGTTGTTATGAACACATGCGGGGCAGCCCATACTGACCAGCCCATTGTTCTTCTATCTGTGGGAGCTTTGTTGAGTCAGCGCCCTGTGACTAGTTGTCATGAGAAACCAGTCCTGGTAGGCATCACCTGCGGAACAGTCACTTGGTGTTCCTCCCATCCCTGGGCAGCGCAGGCCTCAAGCGAGGGTCATTGGGCAGAAACAGACAAGAGGCTCAGACGGACTGTCACACCATACCAGCAGCCTCTCCTGTCATATGTTCTGGTAGGATAAATGGAAATAGAAGTTATCAGCCTCTCTTCTACCAAAATATAAAAGAAGTTTGTAAGACCCAAAGGGAGTTTGGCCAGGACAGTGAGATTTTTAAAGGGATGATGCGGGCTACCTTGAACTTGCATGAGTTGGTTCTGGCCAACCTCCGAAATCTCCGGTGTCTCTTAAATCCCTCAGAGTTTGATCTGTGTGAAAGCACTTGGAAAAGATCTCTGAAGGAACTCCTAGTGGAGCTTTGAAATACTAATCTTAGAAAATTAGGATTTTAGTGACCTTGCTGAAAACAATTAAAAAATAAGAAGGGAGTAGTTGTCTGAAACTTAAATAATTAATTGTCTGTCATTTCATGTTTGCTTATCTGTGCTTACAATGGGAAAAGAAGAAGCTAGCAGAATCACAGGAACATAGACAATGCAACTAGAAACCCATTCTTTGGAAAATTGGACTATCCCCAGAAATCATTTGTATTGTCAGTGATAGAAAAAGTTAAGAGTTTAGGGTGAGGAAGACTCACCTTACTTCTTCCTTTTAAGACCCCTCCCCACGAAAGTGACCCCAGACTTAATTTAAGAAGTCAATCACACATGCTTAATAGCTATTCAAGCTAATTACCATAGGAAGAGGGGAATGGGAGGGGCTGTTAGTATGAATATGTATTTGTTTGATTCCTCTGCTAATAAATAGACTTTGTGATCACGTGTTATTTTGCAGTGCATATTAAAGGATTACCTCACGCTGCTGCCCAGCGCTGAAAACATACACTTTCTAACTTTAAATTGTTAGAGAGTCTTTTGTCCATCACAATTGAGTATCGGTATTAGACCAATACTCGTATTTTGATAATTCAGCTTCACCAAAGCTGCCAGGGAGGGAAAGATGCTGATAGGAATGATATCACTTTTGAACATTTATGCAGTGAAGGGGACTGGGC
This sequence comes from Erithacus rubecula, assembly GCF_903797595.1. Classification (NCBI taxonomy): domain Eukaryota; kingdom Metazoa; phylum Chordata; class Aves; order Passeriformes; family Muscicapidae; genus Erithacus; species Erithacus rubecula. Next base: position 10,405,705 of record NW_027635860.1, read on the forward strand.
TACTCTTGAGAACCAAACTTGGGTGCTATCCAAATTCATTTTAGATAAGATCTGTCAAGCTGCAGAAAAGGTTTTTAACCAGTTACCAACAATTGAAGGCAAGGTTAGTTATTTATATTAATATTAAACAGTGTGCCTCAGAGAGTTTCTTGCAGTTTGTCAACCTCCTTTGTGCACAGATAGACGGACAAGTGGAAGATCCAGTAGCACCGGCAGTATTGATTAAGGAGGTGGCTCACAGGAATGCCAACAAAGCCTGCCACAGGGTGATACTAGGACTGCCCATTGACCCTCTGCCTACACTAGCGCATGTGATAGAAGCTTATGCCAAGAAAGCAGAGGTGTTCTGTGCATCAGAGAGAAAGCTGGGACTGGCAAGCCCAAAAACTGAAGCAGCTGTAACACTAGGAGTAAAGATGCAACCGATGTCACCAGAGCAGCTTCAACAGGTCATCTGCTTCCAGTGCAAGAAGCCAGGACACTTTGCCTGTCCTCAAAGCCAGCAGCAGCAGAAGAAAAAACAGAAAGAAGCAGCAACCAACAAACAAAAAAACTGAAACCAGAGCACAGACCTAGCTTTGACATAAATGCATGCCATGGCACAAATACAGGAGGCTCCCCAATGGGGAAAGCCTCTCTCTTAAAAAAAGGGGGAGGAAGGGAAGCAGGGTGTGGTACAGCAGGAAAATAAAAATGACAAATGTTTACTTAACAAAGTTTGGCAGTCTCATGGGTGTTTCAAGCTCGTGGCTACCAAAGCTTTTCTTTTTAGGGCTACTGGTTGGATAGTCATAGGAGTGGACCTGCTGGATAACTCACAGGGCGTGGCGTTAAACCACATGGGATTGGACAGTGAGTATTTTGTTATTGGAGACACTGCACACACACCCATGGAGATTGAGGTGGCTCCCATAACCATCCAGGGAGACACAATTCACCTCATTCTCCTGGCGCATTGCCTTCAGCCACCCTCTATTTGGCCAAGGGACAAATCCCTGCCCAGGCTATTCCTGTTCCAGTGGAGGTCACAGTACATGAACAACCACCTGCCATCTACTTTGCAGAAATGGTTGGCAAGGACAAACCCTCTATGGCCCACAACCTGACCTGTGGATCAGACCATCTCCATATGTAAGGGTTGCTTGACACGGGGGCAGAGGTGACAATTATATCTGAGAGGATGTGGCTGTCACATTGGGACTTGCAACCTGTGGCTGGCAAAATCCAAGGTGTACGAGGGATCAAATTGACAAAGATCTCAAAAAGCATTGTACAAATTGAAGGGCCAAAAGGAAAATTGGCCAGTGTTCATCTGTTTGTCACTGACTACAAGTGCCCCCTGTGAGGGAGAGACACCATGTCACAGTAGGGGGTCAAATTAGTTATCCCAAAGACTGCCCTGGATTTTTAGAGGTGGCCACTGTAGACCGCCCTACCCACAAGTTAACATGGTTGGATGACACTCCAATTTGAGTAGGAGATGGCCACTAAGTAAGGAAAAGCTTAAGGTGCTCGAGGAGATCGTGGAGGAGCAATTGGGCAAAGGCCACATAGAAGAAACAACAAGACCTTGGAACTCCCTAGTCTTTGTAATAAGGAAGTCAGGGAAGGACAAGTGGCGACTCCTCCATAACCTCCAGTAAATAAACAAAGTGATTGAGGACATGGGGTCACTTCAACCTGGGATGCCTTCCCCAACAATGCTCCCCCAAAATTGGCAATTGGCTGTTGTGGGCATCAAGGACTTTTTCTTCCGGATTCTTCTACACCCAGAAAATGCTCCAAGGTTTGCCTTCTCGGTTCGTAGTATCAATCGAGAAGCCCCAACGCTACCACTGGAGAGTACTCCTGCAAGGCATGAAGTGCGGTCATTCCATCTGCCAGTGGTTGCCATTGCTGTTCCCGGAGCACGCCCATAAAAGGCAGGCCATCATTTTACACTACATGGATGATGTGCCAATGACTCTATACGCCAACACACACTTGACCCAGTGGTTAAGGTTTTAACCTCTGCTGGATTCAAATTGCAGGAAAACAAAGTCCAAAGGATGCCACCTTGGAAGTACCTGGATTTGGAGATCACTGCATGGACTGTTGTTCCCAGAAATTGGAAATCAATAGTGATCCCAAAACCCTAGCGTATCTCCATTCCTTGTGTGGGTTTTGAACTGGGTCAGACCCTGGTTAGCACTCACCAGTGAGGACCTAGACCTGCTCCTCATTTTATTGAAGGGCAAGAGAGAGCTGGTTTCTCCCAGGGGACTGACCCCAGAGACAAAAGCCACAATCAAAAAGGCACAGAAGGCTTTGGCCAAGAGGCAGGCTCATCGTTGTCAGCCCGAGCTGCCTTTCAAATTCATTGTGCTGGAAAAGATGCCTCTCTTGCATGCTTTGATATTCCAAAGGATCAAAGGGCAGAAAGGTTCACTCTTAATCATAGAGTGGGTTTTCCTCTCCTACCTATGATCCAAGACCATCACCAAGCCACAAGAGCTGATGGCTCAGCTGATCCAGAAAACCAGGATAAGGCTGCATGAGCTGACTGGTTATGACTTTGTGTGTATTCACTCCCAGTCACTTTCTGAGGAGGGAAGGAACTGTCTTGAGAGGTTAACCAAACAGATATTCGAGCACCTGCTCCAGAGCAATGCCAATCTCCAATTATCTCTGGACAGCTACAGTGAACAAGTATCAATCCATGCCCCATCATACAAATTGTTTAATGAGGAATTCCACTTCATTGCTCATGAGAAGAGGAGCCGTAGACCACTCAAAGCTCTCACAGTGTTCACAGATGCATCTGGGGTGTCCCACAAGTCAATGATGACTTGGAGAAATCCCCAGACTCAGCATTGGGAAGCTGATGTTGAGTTTGTGGAGGAGTCGCCCCAGGTAGCCGAACTGGACACAGTTGTGAGAGACTTTGACTCTCGGAACCAAATAATTTGGTAACCAGCTCAGCCTGTGTGGTGGGAGTAGTGTCCAGGGCGGAGCAGGTAGTTCTCAAAAACATTGAGAACAAGCATTTCTTCAGGTTGCTCTCAAAACTAATTTATGTAGTTTTACATTGAGTGCATCTATTCTATGTGATGCATGTAAGGTCTCATACTGATTTGCTAGGCAAAATCGCAGAAGGGAATCACAAAACAGACTCCCTTGTTGTTCCCTTGTTGCTGAAAGGGCACGCCTCCCAGACATTTTCCAACAGTTGAAGCTGAGCTACCAGCAATACCACCAGAATGTGACAGGTCTGATCCATCAGTTCCAACTAACACGGGGTCAGGCTTGCTTGAGCCATTGTGGCCACCTGTCCCAGTTGGCAGCTCCAGGCCATGCCATTGCTGGATATTGGGGTTTCATCCGGAGGCCTTGGGAACTGTGAAGTGTGGCAGACATTTATTACACACATTCCCAGTTTTGGTCTCCTCAAATTTGTTCATACAAGCATTGACACATATTCAGGTGCGATTTATGCTTCTGCCCATGCAGGAGAAAAGAGCTGTGCATGCCAAACAACACCTAGTGCAAGCCTTTTGATGCTGGTGATCCCTAGGGAAATCAAGACCCATAATGGCCTAGTGTATGCATCCAAGGAATTCCTAGAGTTTGTCCAGCAGTGGGGAGTAAAATGGGGTTGGGTGCAGACACTAGCCCTGTTGTGCACTCTGCTTTCAGAGGGGAGAGAGGCTGTGGCTCTGTGAGAAGAATTCATCACCACTGCAGAGTTCCATCTCCGGCTGCATTTCTTTTACAGTGAGTGGAGCTCTGCTCCTAAGCTCTTTGCACTGGGACTTTTCACCATCTGCTTTCGTGCCTCAGGGGAAAACTCCAGGATCCCAAGCATGCCTTTCCCTGCCGTGCTGGGAGCTAGGTCACCGCTGCTCTGGCTCCGCCACTTTTTTGGTGCTGCTTGAAGCTTTCACTGCGCTGTAGTCCCGCACCCCCTGGCTGCTGAGATTTCCAGTGGTTCCTGCTACAGCTGTAAGGTTTGATACATATCGCCCACCATCCCAGGAGTTTTGCTCACTCCTGCCATTCCAGTTTGCTGCTTCCCAGGGTCCTGCAGGGACCTCGAGATTTACAGCCCCAGGGGATTGTGAAGCAAAGCCTCTTCTCCATCCCTTCCCGTCTGGGCCCAGCTGTCATCTCCGCGTGGTCCCCGAGCCCACACCACAGTGCCCCCTGCAGCCGCACAGGGATCATCACACCTGCCCTGTCACCAGGAGCCACCTCCACTCCCTGCTGGCTCTGGTGGGAACTGCACCAAGGGGAAAGTGCCCATGGCTGAGAAATATCACTGGGTACCTTTCTGGTTGTTGTTAATGCTGTGGTTGTTGTTGTTTGTTTGCCTTTTTATACACACTAGTAAGGAATTGTTATTCTTATCCTCATATCCTTGCCTGAGAGCCCCTTAATTTCAAAGTCATAATGGTTTGGAGGGAAGGGAGTTACATCTTCCATTGCAAGGCAAGCTCCTGCCTTCCTTAGCAGACACGTCTTTTCCAACCGAGACAAGGTGAATCAGTCCAGATGGATAATTGATCCAGACTTACTACTGCCCTGTACTTACTGAAACTTTTTAATTTCAGGTAGCTCTTAATCTGTACAAAACTGCTACACAAAGTTTTATTCAATGCCTTCCACACTTCTCAGAATTAATTCAGAGCTGAAATTCAGAGGAAGAGGGTCACTTTTATTCAACTTTGAAGTGAACTTGAAGCTTCAGGCAGCACATCCATCTCCACTTACATGAATATATGTATGATTGTTTAATTTTTAGTATGTTTTTAAAATCAGCTTTCAAGTACCAATGGTAGTGGGGTTGTTTAGATTTGACATATGTAATATAAACACTTTTCTAAATGTCTGTCCAAAAATCCACAAATCAATGAGATTCCTCAGAGGTCTTTTAGATATATATATCCTGTGTGGAATTTTCAACCCTGCTTTATTTTTCCTAGTCTTCCTTCCAAACTGTGATCCTTTCTAATGGCCCACAGCATTCTTTAGACAAAGGATTTACAGTATTTTGCCTATACATCTGACTCAGTTTATTCTGAAGTTTAAAATTGGTTAAAATATCCTCAATTTTCTATTAAGAAAGTGGGGGGAGTTTACTGTTCCTTATTAGCTTCAAAACCAAACTCAGTTTTGCCTTCTTCTCATATCTGAAATATCAGTTATATGCAAATCTCAATTTTTTTTTTAATGCATAGAAATATGATAGCCGTTTCCCCCACTAATGGGATTTTCATCCTAACTGCTTAGCAAGATTAAAATCTTAGGTGACTTTTCAAGTAGCAAAATGGAATTACAGTACCAGACCAACCACTTGCTTCGTTGATGTATTCAAGTTCAATTATACTTTGTGTTCCTGCAGTCCACAGATGTTTATAACATCTAGCAATGCATTACATTTACAATTCATTGTCAAAAAGTTGATTAATTGAAGAAATAGTCAGTGAAGAAGACTTCTCAGCATTTCTTGGACAAACAGCAAATTATTTTTACATACCACTAATGCAGGTAAAAGATTAAACATTTTGAGAGAATTTCAGATAACAAATTTATCAGTTTACAAATTGATAATCCAATTCTGGCATTGAAAGGTAAATGAACAAGCACTTTGGAGAACAACCCTTGCTCCTGGGAAGCATCTTCTTTACTCTCTTTCTGGTCTACTGTCTCATACTGCAGGTTACCTCTTCCCTTTGGGGCAGCAATGGGTACTAAGAATTTGGCAGAAACACTCTAATTGTGTTAAGATCATGCTAACAATACAGCTATTCATAAATAGATCTGGGTTGGAATGCCTGTACACACTGGTGGCTGAGCACTCTATTTTAAGAACACAGAAATGGGTTCCTCAGCAGAAGTTGTGCTTCTATTATACATCAGTTCTTATCCATTGCACTGAATTCCCAGGTGAGCTTCAGACAAGAGGAGAGACTTGCCCATGGAGAAGTGAAGCAGTCTACTAAGGACATGCACACAACAATGAATCAAAGAGGCTCAAGGTATTAAGTAGTGTAATGGAGAGACAATCTCTGAAGTACAGCACAATAAATGAACAAATGTCACAAGAACACTAAAAAGGAACAAAAACTCAAGTAAAATTAGAAAATTTCAAAATTTGTTTTCACTGATCCTATGAGAAAAGAAGGAATTACATGGCTATAAATACTTGGAAACAGTAATGCCAATTTTTTTCTGGCCAGATATTAGATAGCAAATATGTTCTGATTGCCTTAGAGTTAGAACAGTTGGCAAGACAATCTGTTTAGTCTTGAGATGAAAGCTGAGATAGTTATTAAGACTGTTTTTTCTACAGTATGTACAGACTAAAGTGTAATATTTGAAGTTTCTTTTTGCCTATGTCCTGAAAGTTTTATTTAAAAAATGAACCAATCAAGAAACCAACCAAAAACAAACCAAACAGTCTTTGTCTGGAATACTGTATGTCAAAAATCTTTCTAAATACCTCAGTTGCATTTGTGTAGCATGACCACTAAAACCTCAGATAACAATAGAACAGTTGTAACATTTTAACACCACAATCAGTTTGGATAACAAAGTGTATAAGTAGAAAACATCAAATTCTGATTTGCAACAAGAGGATTCTGACTATAAATGCTGTAATTTTTCAAAATGAATTTTAATGTTATAGGACTGTATGTATTAGCAATACCAGATTACAAGTAAAGTTACAGATGCCTAAACTGGTCTCCTTAACAAAATACGGAACTATCTTGCTTTCAACAATTTTACAGTACGATATGTAAAGTATAAATTAGCATATTTATTTCTCTTCTACTAGTGCTAATCTGCATAAATCCATGCAAAATATTAATAAATACAGAACACGTTACATAATTTTTGCAATGTTCAATAAAATAAATCCAAGAAAGCACTGTAAATCAGGGTTACTTTATGAAACAAATGTTCTACAGCATCCAAACTAAGCCATAAAACACTACTATAACTAAAAGTGATGTGTTTACCCAAAGTGCACTTCTAAAATGTAGCACTGAAATAAAATGTGTTTGCTGAGAAACATGCATGAAATGTACTAACATAAATATTTGTTTACTAAATAGGAGCAAAGAAAAAAGATGTAGGTACATTTGGTTTCTTGCTTGCAGCAAGTGTAATTGATCAACACAGTATTTCTGATTCAGACTTCTTATATTTTAAGCTAAATGTCAAATAATTTGCTGTATGTCTGTTGCACATTTACATTAAGTTATATCAATGCTATTTAGGAGCATGACACCCATGCAATAACTGATCTCAAGTAAAAATATAGAAATAAAATAAGGGGATGTTAGAATCCTATAGCTATTCAGTTTTGAGTAGATTATACAGAGACAGACAAGTAAAAGATAAAATGCAGATAAAGTATATTATAATTGTAATAATAATAATAATAATAATAATAATAATAATAATAATAATTATTATTATTATTATTATTACAAAAAGGAAAGTTATTATTTCTTTCATCATCTGTATTACTGGCTAGCTTTTTACTTATTATTTCCATGCTTTAACTGCATTGCTGCTTTTACACAAAGGTTATCAGAAACGCTGATTTTATGCAAAGTCACTTGTAAAAGAGGCATGCTGAACACAGAACAGTCAAACAGTACTGTCGCTCCTTTTGTTTGTGTGTAGACTCATTGGCAAAAGACACTAGCATAGTGCTAACAAGATAGCATATTGCATTAAGATTCACAAGTGGAACTGAACTAAAGTATACGCTTTCTTTTTCCAATAAAGATGATTTTCAAAGAGGAAAATGACCAAAACCCCCAATTCAATTCCCTAAAAAACCCCCAACACCAAACAAAGAAAATAACTCCACCAACACCACATCCCTTTAAATTTATAAAAACACTTGAAAGTCCTGTGTATCAGATATCAAATCTATCTTGGCTAGTCCAGTACCAAAATCCTGAAGATTATTCTGTCTTGTTTGACGGGAAAAGAGCATAAAATAACTATGCCACTTGGAAAGACAAAAATGGCTTTCTCATTTTGGAGTGAATGTCTGATAAATAATTATCAGTTGTTCAGATTTGATGATCCAATTGTAGAAGTATTGAGCACCTTTTCAAATTTATTCTCCTGAGTCACAGAAAATCTTCAGATGCACCCTGATATTTTCAGCACCAAAACACTATGCAAGAGATTTCATATTGCCAGAGGATATTGCAGTTTTTTACTATTTTGGACTTCTATCTGGCAATCAAATTTTTTATATTTCCCTCAGCCTCCTGTAAGGGAAGATGAATGTATGACTCATATTTCTTTGAGTCAAAGAGGAATATATTTAAAATATATTTTTGTTTGTTTGTTTGTTTGTTTGTTTCTAAACAAGTATAAATTTTGAATAATGTTCACTCATTCTTTATATTGCATAAGAAGGATATATTGGTTAGACAAAACCAAGTTGAAGACTCATATGAGCTGCGGTGAGCAAGAAGGCATATACAGTACAATTCTTAAGTAAAACAGTATCTCCAAGACTTGAGGAGAGTCCTTCATTCTTTTCTCCCTGTTGATGGGTTATTTTCACACTTGAGAACCGCTGTGACATGAAAGTAAAATAATATCGAGTGTCTGCTAGCTAAGACAGGAGAAAAAATTTCATATTAATTCCCATGTAACTCCTAAACTAGAATTTATATTGGTTTTCAGTCATGTAAAATCTCACAGAAATGCAAAAATTAGTGATCCTGATTCTTAAAATCATATTTTAAAAAATTCTTAGATGACTGATTATCAACTTTCAACTAAAAATTGAATTAAATAACTACCCTTTCCAATTTAGATGTCATGTTGTGCATAACCTTATCTTCTTTGTCTCTATTCACCTGTGATGGTGATTGAGAGTCAAGAATCTGCCTTTTGTCTTATAAAGTCGAATTTTAATGTGGACTGCAGGGCGCATCATTTTTCAATGGAGGAAATTTGAAGCACATAATTACATTTTCAGCTAGTTAAGATATTTTAACTACTGTTTTCCATTTACTGAACGTGTATGCGCACATAAACAAGGCCTTGTTCATGCATCAGAAAAACAAATGTGCTTTTGAGTTCATTATACCGTAATAAAAAAATCTCAGAATGTTTATAAATCTGTCTCTGTCTGCTATCATACGGTGATATGACCAGAAGCTGGCATGCCCAGTGTGTTCAGGAGGAGACCTTAGGATGACCAATTCCTCAGTACAAAAACCTAACCTGAGATTTCTAGAAAACATGGAATTATTAGCCTCATAATCTCAGATTATTTTCAGTTTCAAAAAACTTTTTTTCTTTCCATAAAAATATCCCACTAAAAATCAGTAACTACTAAGACATTATATCAATCATTCAGTTAACATCTTTATTATAAATCAGAACCCTATTACTAAAAGATTGCTTTTTTCTTCTCTTACTGGGCAGAAAGAAAACCCTTTATAATCACAGTTTGCAGTTGTGATAACTGATAAGAATGTATAACAACAGCTTCATTCCTCTATTTTGAGGTGGGAAAAAAAAAGTCAGTTTTACCAATCCAGATAAAAATTCTGACCATGAATCATACTCCATGGTCTTGGAATAGACAGTTAATGAATCTGAGCTGGGTTGAGATCAGTCAATTTCAAAGGGGAAAAGAGACTAAAAACTTATAAAGGATAGGCTGCTGAATTTGTTTCCATTAAAAAGGAGTGTTTTAAATCTATTTCAACTTTATCATCTCACATTAATATAATAGTAGTGTTTTCTAATGCCAGGGCTTAAATTAAAGTATTAACCATATATGATTATTTCAGATTCTAGGTAAGAAGATTAAAGCTGAATATTACTGGTTTTAACCAGCAAAAGTACTTGATATGCATATGCATAATGCATATTTTGGTTATACTTAAAACTGAAAAGAACTCTGAAAGACATTTCTGACGTGCTGAAATATTTCTACAGTTGAAGTTTTATAGTATTGTAGCCTAAAATTTTGAAGCAATAATCCACAAAAAGAAGAGGGGGAAGTTTCTTGAGTCATTCTAATGCTTTTGTTTTACAGTGCTGAGTCAAAAATGTCTGTAAAGTGCCAGAGGAACTGAAAAATGCAAAGCTAATAAGATGTTTTTACTGCAATCATTTCTGATTTTATACAGCATATAAACTCAACAAGTTGAGCAGAGAGAGAGAGACACTGAGTTGACTAAGTATGAGAGAGGCAACTACTTAAAGAACACAATGGAAATGCAAGTGAAGGAGCAATTTGGATATCAAACCTTCATCTCAAAGGTTTTTCTTCTGCCTTTTGTGTTTGGACAAGCCTAATAATGCTTTAGTCACATCTTCATTGCACATTAAATCAATGATAGTAACACAGGAAGTAATAGAAAAAAAGATAATAGGATTCGAGGTTGATCTCAGATCTTTCTATGTATTGTCACAGAATAAAGCCGCTTAAAAAATGGAAACCAAACAATAATTTTTCAAAATAATTGAGACAATGAATTAATACTGAAATAGTTCCCTTATCAATGATTTGTAGAGGGCAACAAAAGAAAATCTCTTAAATTTTGCCAAGATATTATTTTTTATTTTTACAATGGTTGTTCTTAATTTCAGTTTTTGTTTTATTTCCATTCCATTTCTTTGTCATCAATTCTAGTATCATATATTCATCCTACATTTTGTCAGTGTCATATCCCGATCCAGCCCTATCACACGTGGATCTATGTAAGCTTGACTATACTGATTCTTGATCATGTAAATAGAATAAAATCAGGGAGACATTTGTTGGGGTTTGAGTGTTTTTCTATTACAGTGTCAATTTAAAGAATTTTTCCCATTATCATGCCAATGGAGCTGGCCGGGTTACACCCAGGATCTCTGATGACTCCAGACAAAAGGGGTCGGTGGGAGCAGCTTCCAGAGGGGCCTCTCGGGCTTCTGGGGGGTGGGACTCATGTTTCCGGTGAGCTCAGAGGAGGACACCTCGTCTCCAGCCCCACGCTGTGGAACACAGGAGAGCCAGCCCCTCTGTGATCACCTGCCTGCATCTGCCCCGTTCCAGCCTCCTGCCTCTGCGGACACAGCTGATCCCCCGGACACACACGGTGAGCGAGGAGCCGCCGCTCCAGCCCGTTCCCACCGGGACCAGCGTGGCCGCTGCCGCCCCCTCCCACCTGCGCTCCCGCCTGCCCTCGGCAGCTCCGGGCTTTGTTGCAGCTGTAGCACCAGGACCAAGCACAAAGAAAGCGTGCCTGCATCTAAAGAAGGGACTGAAACCGAGTTATCTATTCTGTTCTGTTAGTAATTTTAACAACTGCTGTTGTTTTCTGCTTGTACAGTTAGATATAATGGTAAACGAGCTGTTATTCCTACCCCCTTATCTCTGCCTCAGAGTCCTTGATTCAAACAATTATAATACTTGGGGGCAGTGGAATCAAAGTCTCTATTTCAAAGGGAAACTTCTGCCTTTACTGGCAGACACCTGTCCTTCAAACCAGGACAACACTGTAACACTGATCACCCCCAGTGAATTCCACATTTCCTCATCTTGTTTTTATCTATAACTGCCAGGTTATAGATATTGACCATATAGGGTCCATATCCATATATCATTCAAGAAACATGAGTACTGTCTGTAGTGGGAGTATGAACCTGACTACAGCACTGCTATCAGTTATTGCTTGAAGGGCATGCACATACATTTATCTCTTCAGATCACATGCACTATTTGGGGTGCAGAGGAGGCCAGAAGCTATGTGTTGGTATTGCAGGTGCATCTTCAGTGCAAGAAGAATATCAGCATAGATACAGATCAAGAGATCTGGCTTTCAGTATGCACTCCTGTTTATCATGACTGGTGAATTAAGAAGCTGAAAGTTTAATTTTAAGAAACTCAAATTAATGATGTATTTTAGCATTTTCACTGGCATGCTCCATGTGCAACTCTGGATACCAGCAAACTCAAATTCCTGAAGCAGTGAGGAGGCTTTACTAGAGGCACATTTCTGTCCTACAGAGCCAGCAGTGAAGGAATCCAAGAAGCTTATACATTAGGCATAAAGGCCCAATACAACGCAGAGAAGTGTTGAAGGAAGATGCTGAAATGGCCATTTGACAGTACTTAAATAGCAGGGAGGCAAAATTTTACATTATGTAATAATATAGATGGTCATCATGAAGACCATGGTAGTCCTGATGATAAAATTGCTTGTTCTTTCAAAGCTATCTGCTTGGTCACTCTTCTACTACAAAGAGGAAGTGAGTTCAGTGACACCTGAACCAAATGAATTAGCATGGATCATTCTTAGAAAAGTAAGAATTTAACGGACTCTCCTGTACTAATTACCTAATTTAGATAATTATTTAGAAGTACTATAGAAGATGAGATAATGAGATGAAAATTGGCAATTCAAATGTCTTAGAAAAACACTAAACTGAAAAGAAAAAACAGTGCTCTTGATTAGGGACCCCTTAATTAGGGACCAGATCAACGGGTAACAACCTTATATGTCTAAATAATAGAAAAGTCCATCAGGCATACAGCAGAGACAAATTATATAGCATTAAATTTGGTATTTATCCTTTTTCAAACAGTAGATAATTAACCTCTCAAAAATGCCAGTGCAGTTGTCATGCACTTGTTTTGATAGTATGAATACTATCCTCATGTCTTGAAATTCACCCTGAAATGACTAAAACATTAGAACAACAATGAAATTGACATGACGTATAGTTGCATTTGAATATTTTTGTACTCAAATCCAGAGGCTAGAGTTTCTAATAATTCCCCTTTTCATGTCTATAAAGGGACTAGTTCTTTGCTTGAAATTTAAGAGAAGTACCATAGGCAACTGATTAATCTGTCATTTTAAAATACATGCTAGAAATGGACTTCTTCAACCCAATCTGTCCATGAGAACTCTTAGGATGCTTACCACATCCATCTGGTGTTACTGAACATGGGAAAACAGTGTTCAGTGAAAAATGCTCGTGGAGATCTTCTAACAAATCCTCACAAATGGTTATATCAGTGTACCATCTTATTTATCAAGGTTGAAGGCAGATCCAGCTGTTGACATGAACCTTTTAAAGAGTCATGTTCAAGTTCCTGTTCTGTCCAACTGTTACAAATCAGATGCCTGAATAGAGACAGTCTCTCAAATCTAGTTCATTTGCCTAACAGCTCTTCTTAACTGGGCATTTAACAATAATTTTTTTCCACCATTATGAATTATGGTTTCTAATGGGGAAGAAGCTAATAATAGTCCAAAGTAATGTACAATGTTGATTCAGCAAGGTTTCCAGATAATTACATTTATTTTTACCAGTTTAGAGACATAAGTTAAAAAATATTCAGAACTTACTGAAGAAAAAAGACACTAAATTCCAGCTGTCTCATTTCCCTAAGGCTTAGTTTTACATTCCCTGGGATGTAAAATATCTGTGTGATGCTTCACTCCAAGTCACCACAGTTTCATAAAATCTTTTATAATCAAAATTAATTTCCTAAGTTAATATGCTTTTCACATAACTTGTTCTATTTTGATACATGTAAGGATGCATTATATAATAGCAATAATTGAAGCATCAGAGAAGAAAGTGCACTGTACTCATTCAATAATTTGAGTTTAAGTGACAAAGAAACAGCAATGAAAATAGAATCAAACATCTATCTTTGAGACTATGATAAAATTTCATAATAATTAATTTAAGTTTCATAATAATTAATTTTCTAGCCTATTAAATGTTTTTTATAATAAAGGAAATACAAAAATATTTTCATCCAATTTAGGAGTGTACCAAAAAGGCCACCAAATAGCTTATTTATACATATAACCACTCCATTTCAAGAAATATCAAAACTTACAAAAGTTAATTATTGAAATTTTTATCCACATTCCTTAATTTCTTCAATGGAATTTAGAAAATTATTGTTTTGATATGAGAAACAGGTCCTTATACTCTCTTCAAATATCAGGGCTTACAAAAAGATAAATTCCATACCTCTTCTTCCTCATCAGCTGGATGCTATAATGGGAGATTTTATGTGTAACCTTTAAAGTAGAACATATTGCAATGTTGAGAAATATAATGGTATTGAAATCTTAAAAAGATGCTTGCAAATTTGAAAAGATGCAATGACTAGGAATGATAGGGAATGGTATCACACATTACATCAATAAGTCCTCTCAGCTTTTCGAAATTATTTGTACCTTTCATTTGCAAAAAGGACTTTTTTTTGCTTCCCATAGAAATTTAGAGAGAAAATAAGCATTACCATGCCAGACCAAGATATATGATAATTATAAAATCAAGTAGGTGGCTAAAGCTATCTGTATATAAAGTATCAAAAATGTGTATAAAATTGTTTAATATTGGCTGTATAAGAATAATGATGTTCCAAAAAGATTGTGTTAGGTTCCAGAAACCAAAATTATAAGGATATTGAAAATTCAGGATTGTTTGTCTGGTTATTTTGGTCTTAAGAGATCCAACACTGTACAGCATCTTTTTTCTTCTTGTTCTTCTCTTTTATTCTCCCGTTCCTTTTATCTCTTAGCCTACAATATGGCCGTAATGAGAGTCTCCAGTTATGGAACCAGTAATTTCATACAGGAAATACATGCAGAGCATTAGATGATCCTTTCTTACAGATTTTAGATTTTCTCAACGTTTATTTCCTTTGCTCATCTATCTACAGTATCCAGTAAGACAGAAGTTAAAGTCACTAAGAACAAAAGCAGTTTTTTTCTACATCTGTAATGATGCAATTAGTTTTAACTCAAGTTATTGAATCTAAAAGTGAAGAGTTTGAAAAGTTATTTGAGATCTCAGATAAAGGCTATTTATGAAAACATTTAGTTGTTTCTACTCTTGCTTTTTTGATAACCATGTCTGAATTCTAAAAAAATCCCTAAACAACCAGAATTTCAAGGATAATCATTCTGGTTATTTCTTTGCTGCCACTCAAGAAATGAAGCTGAGCTTTTCTTCAGAGTGCTGAGGTTGCAAATTCTTTTCCTATGAGTGATCTACTTGAACATCAATGGTAATTTTTTCATTCATATGATATGAATGCAAATTCACAGGCCACAGGAGCCATGAAAGCTTTATTAGAATATCAATATGGAGATTAAAACAGTCCATAAACATAAGCTTTATCAATTCTACTTCTGTCAGTAGGCATTAAACAGCTAATCACTAGTAGACTGTGCATAGAGTAAAACAATTGACACTTAGAAGCTGGATAAAAAGATACTTGTTATTGGATTGCTCCCTCATCCACAAAAAAACTTATTGTACCAGAGGAAGTAGTCAATAATGAGCCACTCAACAATTTCACCCTTTTAAACCAAATCAAAGGATTGATTCCTTTTGAATCAAAAGAAATATTTTAAATTAGTCTGAATTAGATGAGAGGAAAACAATGAAAATTTCTGTTTCATCAAGTACCATAAGATGAACTATCAGATAATACTTTGCACAGCATTGATTACAAAAGCAGTCTGTAAGACAGTGGATAAAATATTACAGCTAAAATTCCAAGCTTAGAGATACAAACTCCACAGAGACTCAACCCTTCAGAAAATATAATAAAGAAATCACATGTTAGAACCTTATCTTCTGTCAATTGAAGCTTCTCATGAAGGTTTAAATTGTCTAGCTTGATTTTAATTATTATAGTATATTGGCTGATCTAGCAAGCATGTAATTATAGTTCTCCACTATATCTTACATGATAAAACAAGTTGATTGCTAGTATGTAACAGCAGTAATATTTAGTCTGC
Organism: Erithacus rubecula; assembly: GCF_903797595.1. Taxonomy (NCBI): domain Eukaryota; kingdom Metazoa; phylum Chordata; class Aves; order Passeriformes; family Muscicapidae; genus Erithacus; species Erithacus rubecula. The sequence goes on from NW_027635860.1 coordinate 10,421,505, forward strand.
ATCTCTGTGCTTATACAAATTAAAAACTAGTCCTCTGAGAACCTCAGTGTTTAGAAAATACTGTGGGAGGTCTTACACTCTCTGCTAAAACTTACAGATTAGAACAATTCCTCTGTTATGTCTATAATTTTAGCACATAGTTCTTCAGCAGGAGTGTTTCAAAGAAAACCTCCACAAGAAATTAACTTTAGCAATTCCACTCTGTCTATAGCAAAAGGACATGCAAACATTAAAATATAAGTATTATATTAAATATATATAATAAAATTAAATAATATAATTAAATATAATACTAAAATTCCATCCCTTTTATCTGTGAACTACATTTTCCTTATGCTTTCCTTATGATTCCATGATTTTAAAAAAATTGTGCATATGTGCTTTTTTGCATTTGTAGAGACAGTTTTTAAGATGGATAAGGGACTTGCCTGCATGACTGTAAAGATGGCTGGAAGAAGAGGCTGAATCTGACAGACATTGAAAAAAGAAATGTGTTAAAAATGTTAAATGAGTTTAAAAAGTAACTGAATAAACTTCAATGTCAAACCAGTTATTATCAAACCAGAAAATATTAGTTTTCTGCTTTTCTTTAACTTATTTGAGGATCCCCCTCATTTTAAATTACTCTGCTCTGTGAAGACTTGATGAACTTATGCTTTTTTATTTGTTTGTTTACTGTAGTTTTGTTGAGTTACTTCCCCCCTCCCTTTTTTAATCAACTTGATTCTACTATTGACACTTTAAAAAAATGCATATGAATAATCTTAGCTACACTTCTACTTCTGTCTAAATTTAGGATGATTGCAAACTTAATTTGGTAATAATGGAAGCAAGACTTTTCCAGTGAAGAATATGGCGAGATAGATTTTTAAATAGAGCTTTTAAGAATGGGAAACAGCATGTGCTAGAAAACTGGCCCAACATGCCTTACAATAGTAAGAGACACTGTAAGCAGAAGCAATAGTAGAAGTAAACAAGCTTCTCATAATTAGAAATATTCTGGAAATATTTTGAGAAATAAATATAGCTTTGAGGTCTCACAGAATGGGAGAGGAAAAGTTGCCAAGACTTAGGGCAGCATGAGCAGAATGCTGGAAATACATGGAACTCAGCAGACAAACTAATCATCAAAACAGGATGAAACAATAGCTGAGCTATGATGGCTGTACTGGTGGAATTCATGACTAGCAATCAAGTTCCATAACATTCCCAGAGAAAATAAAGTCAGACATTGTGATCAAAGAATAATGGAATCATTAAGACTGGAAAAGACCTTTGAGATCATCAAGCCCAACCTTTGATCAAACTCTACCACATCAAGTGAGCCATAGCACTAAGTGCCATGTCCAGTCCAGTGACCGTCCATAAACAGAGAAAAAAGACATTTTAAGCCAAATATATCATATACATCACACACAAGAAGGATGGTGATGTTACAAAGAGAGCACTAAAACAGAAACAAGAACATCAAACCAAAGGGAGACTAAAAAGTCTGTAAAACAGAAATCTTTCACCTACAAAAAACAACTGATTAGCGAAGCCCTACAATGGATTATGAGAGTAATTTTGGGAAGGGCATCATCATATGCTTATTTTCTTGCTGTACTCTTCCCTACTGTTATGGGTTATATTTTGACTAGCTCCTCTCCCTACCCCCCACCATGGAGCTGCCGGCCCCTCCCCCGGGCTGTTTTATCTAGCCGGGTGTTTTTTCGGCTTTTGGGGCTTTTTGCTGCTGCTTTCGCTGCTGCTCGCTGCTGCTTTTGCTGCTGCTTCGGCTGCCCCCCTGCCCCCCTTCCCTCCGCTGCTTCAGCTGCTTTTCCCCCCCCGGCTGCCTAAACTGCCCCTCTCCCTTTCCCCCCCCCATCCCTAAGGTTTGCACCGGCTCCAGAGGAAACGGATCTGAACTTCGGAGACCACCTCTGGAAGTCTGCCAAAGAAGCTCTGCTGCCCTTCCCGGCGAAGGTCTGCCGAGTTCATCTCAATCTGGGTCTGTGCTGGGAAGTGTTTCTTTTGTATTTTGTTAATAAAAAAAGTTTTTTCCACTTTCCCCTGAAGAAAATTCTTTCCGAGCTTGGTGAAGGAAGGAATTGTAAGGGGGGGAGGGGACCCTTTGGAGGTCTTTTTTCCTAAAATTTGTCCCAAACTTGGACAAATTATTTTGGTGGCCCGTACGGGGAAACCAGAAAAAGTGGAAAAAACTTTTTATTAACAAAATACAAAAGAAACACTTCCCAGCACAGACCCAGATTGAGATGAACTCGGCAGATCTTCGCCGGGAAGGGCAGCAGAGCTTCTTTGGCAGACTTCCAGAGGTGGTCTCCGAAGTTCAGATCCGTGTCCTCTGGAGCCGGTGCAAATCTTAGGGATGGGGGGAGGAAAGGGAGAGGGGCAGTTTAGGCAGCCGGGGGGTGGGGAAAAGCAGCTGAAGCAGCGGAGGGGAGGAGGGCAGGGGGGCAGCCGAAGCAGCAGCCAAAGCAGCAGCAGAAGCAGCAGCGAAAGCAGCAGCAAAAAGCCCCAAAAGCTGAAAAAACACTCGGCTAGATAAAACAGCCCAGGGGAGGGGCCGGCAGCTCCATTGTGGGGGGTAGGGAGAGGAGCTAGTCAAAACATAACCCATAACACCTACTTAGTGAGTGCTGGAGGCACATTTTTCCTTTGCTCCAACATTATGCTTAGGGATAAGACTCTTTGAAGAACAGATCTAAGAATAAACCTAAGAAGGAAACTGAGGAAAGAGTTGAGCTGCTCTCAACAGAGCTTTGAAGAGTCTCGTGAATATGAACATGAAAAGAAAAAAATGGGCTTAGCAGAATTTGTGTTGTAAAAATCTCCATCTCATTGGGAGCCTGAAAAGTATAAAAAAGACTGTTTGAGTTAATTATAACAAATCTATCCACTGTAGTAGATAGGAAAGCTATCAGGGTTTCTGACAAACTTGGAACATTAGAACAGATGCTACAATACTTGCACGCAAAAGGGAGGAATCTTATCAGAAACACTGGAATGGGAACCTTAACAGTTAGTAACATCCTAGATGCTGTAAAAAAATAAAGAAAAATAAGAAAGTTCTTGAGAACAAGCTTTATCACTCACTAAGAGAAATGGTTCTAATGTAAAAAAAAGATGCCCAATGTATTATGCTTTGTATGAGCTGTATACCTCTCTCATTCTGCTTATACAAGCCCAGCACATAAGGACTGATAAATATAATAAACAATAATGAATGCTTCTACTTCTTCTGGGTCCTATGCCACTGTAATCACATTATAATGACTTATGCATCCAACCCATCTCTGCCATTGTGTGCTTCAGTGAGGAGAAGTGGTAGGCTTTGATGACAAGACATGCACTGTGATAGTTGGAAAAAAAGTAAAATTAAAAACTGTAAAAGCATGTAGATGATGTTGTGAATAAAACTTGCTCATTCACATGACTTAGATGCTAAGTTTGTTAAATAAAGCTAAACTTAAGTGAAAATTGATTCATTCAATCCACTGGCTATCAAAACTTACTCCAGTTTGAAGACTCTCCTTAGAGAGTCTTAAAACACTTGGATTAATTTTTTTGTACTAGATAATCAACAACAAAGACCAAAAGGTATTGGTCCAAAGCAACAAGCTGCACTGACAGACAGGAACACTATCTGGAAATTTCTTAAATTCAAGGGAAAAAGTCAGGGGCGAGTATTACAATCAGCAATTCTTTTAAGATGTCCCTTCAAACATTCTGAGAAAGAATGAAATAGAGGAAGAACCGAGACTTTACAGATCTCACAAGCATAAAGAGGTCAAGACAGGTCAGGCTGTGTGTAGTTGCTGTAGAGAGATCGTAGAGATAAAAAAAGTGTAAAATTGACTGGCTTTAGATCTTATGGCAGTCTCACTAGCAGTTGAAAATGTAATCTCATCTGTAATATTTGCTTTCATCAAGTAGAACAGAAAGCATCAAACAAAAAGTCCAGGCTGTTGATCCACATTAAAAGCTAATTTGAGGAGGTATTAGCATGAATCAGATCCAGGGGTATGAATAACAGTGACAGAAAAGAGTTTTCACAGAGTTTAGATTTATAAGACGACAAATAAAACTAATTTCAATACGCTTTTAAAAAGAACTCTGTTATGAAGATGAAAACTCTTGACAGCTAACAATAAAAAATAAAACTAGAAACATTGATATGTCTGAAGAAACTACATGTCTAAGATCACCAGATGCAAAAAATACAAACATAAACTCCCTATACTTCTGAATATAGACAAGAGTATTTCTCCCTTTTTACTCTACTGGTAGTTCATTGTGCTGGTTGAAACGGACCAGTGTCATAATGGTATGGAAACATTTTTATACCTGGCAAACAGACAGGTGTAGTTTTAAGCCTTTCCTACAATTAAGATCCGGTTGGAATATACTGCAACTATCTATGAGCTACAGTTCGAAGTTTTTCAGAACCACAGAACACTTAACTACATAGAGGCAATTACTGAGTGCTAAGTTCAAGTCCGAAGTTTATCTCAGAAAACACTTAGGTAACCGAATGATGGTGAAGTTCTTCTTACACCAAAGATGATAAAACCCCCTTCAGAGACTTGGTGATTTGTCTTAGGAAGACTAAATTGTATTTCAATGGAATCACATCATGTAGTAGCTCCACAGATACAGATCAGTTATATTAAAGAAGGAATATCTGCTGAAGGAAAAAGTATCTGATGAAAATTTTAGTCATATTATGAATATATAGCTAGATCTACCTAACTACTTAGACCTCAATTAACTTTTCAGCTGAAGTACGAAGATAAAAGTTCTGTTCTCAGGATGCATGAGATCTTTGCCTACTAAATAACAACATCAAACAAAGAGGAAAAATTCAGCTGTGATGCATGATTTTCTAGAAGTAGTGTTGATTCTTTTTCTCTTTATTTTATACTAAATTAATGTCATCACTGCTACTTATTACCTGTGAAGCCCTGAAAAGAGAGAACTATTGGAAAAAAACTTTCAAACTCCCAAGAGACAATATGCATTTATAAAGGAAACACATTGTTTCCTGGGAAAATAGAATTAGAATTCTATTTTCTTCCAAAGGATTACGTGATTCAAATTTTAGTTCAAGTACAAATAAATTTACCCTTGTTTGTCATGCGTTAAAAAGTAGAATGACTTGTCATTACTAAATAATAACAATGTATATGCAAGCTGCCAAAAGGGGACATTCAAGCCATATTCTGTTGCACACAACCAAGAAGCTCTTAATCTTGTTTTGGCTGTTTGACAAATGGCAGCCTCATGTCATTAAGATGTTTAAGAATCCCTGAGTTTTTCTATGCTATGAATAGAACTCTTTAGTGACAGAGTCATCATAATAAGCAACACACCACACCTAAAACAAGGTCAATTACTTAGGAAAAATATGTCCAACCTAACAGTCATCTCAGGTTCTCTTATTTCATCCTGTCAAACTACCTGGAGGAGACTAAAGGTTTTGTTTACAGTTTCTCAGACAGATGCAAACAGGTAAGTAAGATTAAAGTCTGCTCGAGATGATGGGGTGATTTATCTCTGCTGACATTTTTATTTTATAAATACTGTAGTGTTTCCATTTACTGTTATCTTGACACTATTAACTATAGTCTGGACAAATATTAGCAATAGTTTTAAGGAATACCTGTAAGTGATCAAGTGGAAAACTCTCTGATCAGCTATTCTGCTGAAGCTCTAGACAGGTTTTTTAGGACTTACTGAGGTAACCCAAATCTGTCAATGATCTAAATGTTAAAGTGGGATGTATCTCTATGGTACCAACTAAACTTCGTTGCTGCTGAAGATAAAAACATGAACTTTTAAAGAAATACATGTTCTTGAATGTTTACTAAATAAATTGTTCAGGACCTGTAAACCTATCTATGTACAAGATTCATCTTGTACAAGATTCATTTTGTTTATTAATCTATGTTTGATTCTTGATATTGACTCTTGTCAATATCCCCACATATCTTCCAAAAGAATGTCAGTTTCTCTAAATACTACTCAGAAAGCACTCAGATTTTCACTTCTCATTATCCTTAGGAGACTATCCACAAGAAAGGACAGATTTTAGTGAGAGAAGTAAAGAGACAAGACAGCAAACTCTAACCACAGCATCAAACAGTTCTGACTGATTCACCTCAATAAATTTTAAGGAGCATTAAAAGAATTTACAAGTGAGTTGCAAAGCATTATACTGCAAGAGAAATTAGAAATTTATTACATTTATTAAAGCCTTTCTCCTTTTATCTCCTTTTTAATAAATTGCTTTTGTTTAGCATATTTCTCTATTACATTTGGGTACAGTGAAGCGCATCTGAATTACTTAGCAGAAGGAAGCTGAAAGTTGTAAACAGCAAACGAACGTGATCCCTAAGAATGCCAAACCATATGCCTCAGAGATAATGCCAGCATAGATCTTTCTTTCAGAGATAGAAACCATCACTGTCTAGTATTCTAAAGAACAGAGAGCAGTAAAAAACCATAGCTCCAGTAGAAAAACTTGCAATTGTGTCAGGAGAGAAAAAAATAGTTTGAATTTTCATTTACTCAATGAAAAAAACAAACCAACAAAGAAATTACATAAGGACCCAAAAACCCACTGCAAACAAAAAATAACCAGCGAAAACCCCACAGGAAAACCCAAGCCCACACTTCAAATTTGAATATAAACAAATTTAGGACCTCATCTTCAAAACCAGATGGGAATCTGCACTTAATTTTAAGACTGCAACACTAGCGACATGAAATGATTAAAAACTCTGGTCCAGACCTGGAGTCTAGACACATCCGTCCTTTCATACAACTGGATGAAAATTATGACGAAAGTTCCAATTTTCCTTGTCAAAAACAGAATCACAGAAGAATTCAGTTGCTGCTAAAGTGTGTAAAAGAGCAGCCCAAAGCTTTTCTGGTATTTCCTTCTGACATCAGAAATTAACCAGATCCAGATTACTCAGAAGCAAAATCTTACTCTATACTTGTAAAGTCGTACCTGCAACTCTATGAAGCTATGCACTGTGAGCAAATACATACATACACACATTTACTTTTTCATTTCCTAGAACAGCAATTAGCTGTTAAGAGTTGGCTTGCTGCTAAGCAAGCTTACATTTGCAGCACTGTTCAAGAGTGTACCATTCTCCAGAAAAGTTGAGACTTGTTGCTGTACTTCATTAGTCAGATCCTGAATGATCTTATACTCAAGTAGCAAAATTACATTTAGAGAAATCTTTCCTTCCACCATTAACTATATAAAAAGTACTTAATTCATCCAATAATCTAAAAGCTACTTCTCTACTCACTTAGTAAGGCAGACACAAATATACCTGAATTCTATTATCTGTTCCATTGAACATTTAGTTATAAACACTAACATAGTATTAACAAGATCCATCCATTGAAATGCTCATAGGTTGTAGAAACAGAATTTTTCACATTCCCTATGGTCCATTGTATTAATTTATACTTAGATCTATTTTAACTCCTTAATAGCAGTGTGCCCTCCAAATTCCTTTGTGAACAAGGAGAAGGCCCACAAATATGGTAAGCAATCTTATCCTTTAATTGTTTAGATTAAGATGCATCATTGGTCTTTACATCTCTATCCAGAGGAGAGCTCTGTAGGCCTTGGTCCTCTGCTCTTGCAGGGCCCTATCCCTGCAATTTTTCTGGTTAGTGTGTGTATACATATGTGTATCTCTCTCTCTCTCTCTCTATGTGCGTGTGTGTGCGTGTGTGTGTGCGTGTGTGTATGTTTATATATAAATACCTGTGCGTATCTTATGAGATTCTTTCTTTTACTGTGGAATAATAGAAATTATATCAGGTAATTTACATATTTTAATGTGAAAATTGCATACAATTTTCAAGATAAATGAGAGAAAATGCAACCAAATAAAACAGGGCTAGAGAAACTCATATTGGTTTTAAATTATTGAATGTAAATTGTGTACTTACAAGCCAGTTTGTACTACATTTCACCAGTACTAAACATTCAAAGCTCAATCACAGATGATTTTCATATCTCAGAATTTAGATCCAAGTCAGAATAAAAGAGTGAATGAAGCTTACATAGACGTCTGGACATTGTGTACTCCACCCTTCTATTCAACCTAAAACAGGTTTCCCAGGATGTAGTACAGGTTTAAATGAATGCTCACCAACGAGAAAAATCAGCTTGTTTTACATACTGGTTTTGGATCCAATCACTTGCACAGATTTAGTTTTCCTCTTTTTCAAATAAACAGGTTGGGCCCAGATCAATGGACACAACAAAAGTTTTCTGAACTCTACATTTATTTGAGATTTATACCTAGACTCCTGTGCTGATATACAGAATACATATTTTCTAGTTTCAGACATTGTTGCATGTGCCAAGTGAATTTTCTGACAGTTAACAAGTGCTTCAGATAATTGTTGTAGTTTATAAATATTTCTAAAACAAGCTGTCAAGATTTTTTAAAAGGCTTTTTAAGGCTTTTCAAAACTTATTTTTTGTTCCTAGCTCTTTGTAGTTTTCATATAACTCAATATAAAAAATAGAGCCTGTCAAAAAAAAAAAAAAAGAAAAAGAAAAAAGAAAAAAAAAGGTAGAAAGCATAGAGGAGAAATTCCCTTTCTAAGTTTGTCATATCAAATATAGTTTTCATAAGGCATCTGTTAAAAGAGACAAAATATTATTTAAAATTCTCAGGTCTTAGTGAAATGAAAACAAGGAATATATCTCATATAAAAGTGGTGAAAAGAACAGATTTTGTTCCTTGTAACAAATTTAAATAGCTTAAAAAAAATAGAGGGAGAAATTTTGTTTTCTGATTTTTCTAAATCTAAATCTAAATTAGCAGATCTTTTATGACAAACCAGAACATCTAGAAGGCATATTTAAGAACCCATGTTAGAGACTGAAATAGTTCATGCCTCAGACACTGATATAAAGTTTGCTCATTATAACAAAAACTGTTCAAAGAAGCAACAACCGAAGAGATCTTCCTGAAGATACCTTTCTGGGACTTTGGACTGAAAGTCAAACTGCTGAAATTAGATAAACGGAAAACCCATTCTCCAATCACCTGAAACAAACAAGTAAACATGGAAAAGAATGTGAGTCAAATGGAGGAGCCATGTTAAAAATCACCTTTGGCTTGCTTTGAGGTGGATGAGGCCAAAGCCCCCAAACCCATAGGCTGAGAGCAGGTTTGCACAGATTTTCTCCCCAGCTGAGGTAGGTGGAGGAAGTTCAGGTGTGTTGTTGTCCTAGGTTATAATGTAAAGATATGCTAAAACACAGGTATTCTATCACCATCTGCTGGAATCAGGTGGGGCGGTGATTCTTATCTTTGTGGAAGATATCCTCTGCTAATGGACCATCTGTGAAAAACCAGATGGGGCAATGTTCTTTATCTTTCCCATGACCCATCCTTCCTCCAAAAAGATATCTTCTGTTAATGGGTGTCCTGGTTTTGAAAGGTCAGGTGTCTGCCAGTAAAGGCAGAAGTTTCCCTTTGAAATAGAGACTTTGGTTCCACTCCCCCCAAGTATTATAATTGTTTGAATCAAAGACTCTGAGGCAGAGATAAGGGGCTAGAAATAACAGCTCGTTTAGTAGTATATCTAACAAGCAGAAAACAACAGCAGTTGTTAAAATTACTAACAGAAAAGGAAAACTCGGTTTCAGTCCCTTCTTTAGATGCAGGCACGCTTTCTTTGTGTTTGGTCCCAGTCCTGCAGCTGCAGAGGGCAGGTGGGAGAGCAGGTGCGAGGGGGCGGCAGCCACGCCAGTCCCGGGTGGGAACGGGCTGGAGCGGCGGCTCCTCGCTCACCGTGTGTGTCCGGGTGATCAGCTGTGTCCGCAGAGGCAGGAGGCTGGAACGGGGCAGATGTAGGGCAGGTGATCACAGAGGGTCTGGCTCGCCTGTGTTCCACAGCAGGGGCTGCAAATGGGGCATCCTCCTCTGAGCTTGCAGGAAACATGAGTCCCCTCCAGAAGCCCGAGAGGCCCCTCTGGGAGCCACTGCCACCTACCACTTTTGTCTAGAGTCATCAGAGATCCTGGGTGTAACCTGGCCAGCTCCATTGGCATGATAATGGGAAAAATTCTTTCAATTGACACAGTAATAGAAAAACACTCAACCCCCAATGGGACATCAAATGGTTTCCACTCAAATCAATCAAACCAGACCTTCAGAGTGGAGCTAATGAGAATTGTGAGACTTTGTTTGCAGGACTGGATCATCGGACGCCCTCGCAACCCGTACGCCCACTACCATGACAGAGAGAGGGACCACCGAGCAACCTGGCATCACCTGAGAAGCTCACACAATCAAAGCAGCAATGGTATCTCTGTGTTATCCTGTTTCTGGGGTTAATAGATGGAGGACAAGCAGACACAAAACATTACCCTCACCAGCCCTTCAGGTGGGTCCTACGCGATCCCTCACATGAGAGGGTCATCAAAGAAATTGTTGCAGCCGACACCCCATCTTTCAAGTTCAGGCTAAAAGACATTTTTCCCTGTCATACGGGTTCCCCAAATTTAAAGAGACGACATTATTTCAGACCTATTGGTGCCCTGCTTCCAACCCAGGAAAAAGTTGCTGTAATTACCCAGGGTATGGATATTGTGGATATTGGGGGTGTGAAATTATTGCAACAGGCAATAGATGGAAACCACACAGCCTGATAAGTTCCTGCAAATAAAGTATATTCCCCACGGCTGTCTCGAACCAAAATTTGGTATGGAGGGGTATGTGATCTTGCCCCAAGGCAGAAAACAGCACACCTGCACAGGCCATATCATGACAATCCTGCAGCCAACCCATGATAGCTGGGCCACGGGCAAAGCATGGACAGCGTTTGTTCACCTTTCTCACCGCATCTGGGTGACCATACAAATTATCAGATTCTCACCTCCAATATCCCAATCAGTCGGACCCCACCCGGTTCTTACAATGAGTAGGTCCAGGGAGGAGATCGCAGCTAACCATAGCTCTAGCTGCAAAACACAGATGTTAAAATCTACCTCCTCCGCATCCGATCTCTTAGCTAAACCAACCCTCTCCAATCCATTCTTAAGTGTGTTAAATGCTACCTTTTTATCGTTAAACCAATCCAACCCGAACCTCACATAATCATGCTGGTTATACTATGATGCACAACCCCCTTTTTACGAAGGTGTTGCCCTCGATCTCCCATTCATCTTTTCAAAGTCAAACAATCCACGCCAATGCAGATGGGACACCCCCCAGAGAGGCATTACCCTAAGCCAGGTTACGGGCCAAGGCAAATGCTTTGACAATGCAACCTTGGCAAAGCAGATGGTCACCGTCTGCCAGAAATTCGTCAAACTTAAAGGGAGGAAGTTCTAGTGGGAGATCCCAGCTGCATCAGGGATGTGGGTCTGTCAACTATCCGGGTAAGCCCATGTGTACCCCTTGACAAATTTGATCATTCTACCGACTTTTGTGTCCAAGTTTTAATTGTCCCCAGAGTCTTGTATCGCCAGGAAGAAGAAGTGTACCGCTTGTTCAAGGAACCCGACTGGCTCTACAAGCAAGAAGTGATAACGGCCATCACCATCGCAGTGCTTAATGTTTAGGAGCTACCGTCGCTGCCACAGGTGTCTCGGCCCTTGGAACACAATATCAAGGACTGGCCCAATTGCAGATGACTGTCGACGAGGACTTGCAGAGAATCGAGAAATCCATTTCTTCCCTAGAAAAATCCCTTTCCTCACTCTCAGAGGTCGTCCTCCAAAACAGGCGTGGACTGGACCTTTTGTTCATGCAGCAAGGAGGCCTGTGTGCTGCCTTGAAAGAGGAATGCTGCTTTTATGCGGACCACACTGGAGTCGTTAGAGACTCCATGGCCAAACTGAGACACTGACTGAACCTAAGAAAAATGGATAGGGAAGCTCAACAGGGCTGGTTCAAGTCATGGTTCAACTGGTTCCCATGGCTCACCACCCTAATTGGCCCACTTGCTATAATCTTACTAACACTAATCTTTGGACCCTGCATGTTGAACAAATTGGTGTTATTCGTTAAAAAACATTTAGAAACAGTTAACATTATGTTCGCCAAAAGCTGACAATTACTTTAAGGCATGCCAGTTACTAACACATTTACGATTTTATACTAACTTTACTAACCCATTAAAATTTATAATGTCTATATTTTATAATTTTATACGATTTTTACTAATCATGAGGTGGGGGGAAATATGGAGTTAGGGATATGCGAGGAGAAGAATCCGAGCTGTGCGGTCAGTTAGGACCCCTTCCCCCCTCGCAGTGAGACCTTTGCTCCGTGCCTGGCTGCACCCAGCCGGACGTGAGCAGAAGGAAATGACACTAACAGCCCAAGTTATAAAAAGTCCTGTGACCCCTTCAATAAACACCATTTTGATGTCCACCAAGTTGGTGTCTGGAGCATATTGACCGAGTGGCCTTGGGATTTGGGCCACTGTGCCAGGCTTAACCCAGAACCAGATTGCCACAACAGGCACTGAACAAATATATAAACGATAAAAAAATGTTTAATCGAGAAGAAAGTGAATATGTGTATGTTGGCGAGGGAACGGGCTGTCACTATTATATACCTTAAGAACTAAAGGGGATGCAGGAAAGGATAAAAAAGGATAAAAAGCCCTGTGACTCTTTAGCCCTTCCCCCTCCTTGTCCTCCACAAGCATCACCACTGCACAAGACAGATCTCAGAACCAGACAGCAAGCAGCCAAAACACAGCTGTGACTCTTTCAAACCCTGCATCCACTCAGCCTCTGAGCAGCACTCATGACACAGCTCTCCCAAGCTCAGCTTTCTTTCTCCTGCCCCCTTCTGCTCCGAGGACTGTGACTGCACCAGCGATGGCTGTTCCAAGCTTTGCTCCCCTCCTCCTCTAAGCCTGCCACAGCTGCCCCAAGTTTCACTCTCCCCTCCTCCTCTGAGCAGCACGACTGTCACGGTAGTTCTGAGCTCCGCTTTCCCTGCTCCCAGCTCTGATACCTTTCCCCCTTCCTCAATAAACACCACACCTCCTGTAGTAAGAATGTGCTGAAAAGGTAAAGCCAGAATTATGGTATTAAAAGAAGAGATGAGTGATGAAGACAGTAGAGGTCAGTTACGCCCTATGAGAAGTCCCTCTAGGGGGTTTGGAAGGCATAGGATATGTAAGCGTACCCTTAAACTCTGGGGATGTGAGGGCATTTAAGAAAGAAATGGGAAGTTGCTGGAAGATCTGTTAGGAGTATCAGAGCGGTTAGACAAGTTTTTAGGACAAAATACCTATACCTAGGGGGAGATTCAATTTATTTTAGGAATTTTATTCACCATAGAGGAAAGGCAAATAATTAGGCAAGCCAGAATGAGGGTAAAGGACACACCAGCAGAGGCCACCAGGTGATCAGAAATGGCCAAACGTGGATCCCAATTGGAATCACAATGCAGCCCCTGATCAGCAAAATATGATAGATCTTTGTAATATAATATTTCAGGGAATCTGAGAAGCTGTCCCGAAGAATCAAAATATTAATAAAGCCTTCAGTGAACACCAGAGGAAGGATGAACCACCTACAAAGTGGCTTGAGAGGCTCAGAAAAAATTTACAAATGTATTCAGGGGTGGACCCAGATACAGCAACAGGAGAAGCATTATTAGAGACTCAATTCATTGCAAAATCATGGGGTGATATAAGGAAGTAATTGGAAAAATTAGATGATTGGCAAGATTGAGGTTTGCAAGAACCCTAGTGAGAAGCACAGAAAGTGTATGTATGGAGGGATGATGACAGAGAAAAAGCCAAAGCAAAAGTATTTGTTGCAGCAGTTAGAGAAACTCAAATGGGAACCCCCAATCAAAATAACTCAAGGAAAAGTTTCTCAAGAGATGGAACAATTAAGAGGAGTAGTAAACCTCCTCCTACTTGTTTCTATTGTCAAAAAAGGGACATTTAAAGAAAGACTGCAGAAAATGTAAAACAGATGAAGCAATTTTTGAGGAACAACAGTAGGGGTGTCAGGGACTCTGTCTTTTGAGTACTAGAACATTGAAAGAACTCTTGATAAAGTTAAAACTAGGTCCTCGAGGGGAAGAATTTGAATTTTTAGTAGACGCTTGGGCAGAAAAAACTACAGTTCAAATTTTGCTAAAAGGATGCAGACCATGTAACGAGAAAGCTGAAGTAATTGGAGCAAAAGGAGAGGCCTTTAAAGTCCCTGTAATAAAAAATGTTACAATAGAATTGGCAAATAAAATAGTTTTTAATAATCTGCTATTAGTTCCGGAAACAGATTTTAATTTGCCAGGGAGAGACTTAATGCCGGCATTGGGATTAGGGGTAATACTCCAAGGCAATGAGCTAAAAGTATGAGTGTAAAAATTATCTGTGCAAGATGAGGGACAAATATACCCTAAGGTGTGGTCTGCTCCAGGGGAAATCGGAAAATTAAACCTAGAACCTAGTATTTTTTAATATTATTAATCCTGAATTCCTGATAAGGGTAAGACAGTATCCCATTTCCACAGAAGGAAAAAATGGACTAAAACCCATAATTGATTAATTGATTTAGCAAGGTATCTTAGAACCATGCATGTCTCCCCCTAACACCCCAATACTACCACTACAAAAGAGAGACGGCAGTTGCCGTCTGGTCCAAGACTTAAGAGCTGTGAACCGGAGAACTTTAACTCGATTTCCTGTGGTGACAAATCCATATACCTTGCTTAACCAAATACCCCCCAAATTTGTATGGTACAGTGTAGTAGATCTAAAGGATGTGTTCTGGGCCTTTCCACGGGCAGAGGAAAGCCAAAATGTTTTTGCATTTGAATGGGAAGACTCTGAAACTGGCAGGAGACAACAGTTAAGGTGGTCTGTATTGCCACAGAGATTTACAGAATCCTCTAAATTATTTGGGCAAGCTATGGAAAAATTTGTTGCAGGAATTTGAACAACCCAAAGGAAGTAAATTGGTTCAATATGTAGATGATCTTTGGGTGGCAGGAAAAACTCAGGAAGAAGTGCGTGAGACAACAATAAGGTTGTTAAATTTTTTAGGTGACAAGGGATTAAAGGTATCAAAATCCAAATTACAGAATGTAGAATAGTTTACAGAACCTGAGGTGAAATATTTAGAGCATTGGCTGAGTAGGGGAACAAAGAAGCTGAACTCTGAATGAATTTCTGGGATTTTAACTTTATCACCTCCTAAGACAAAACGCCAAGTTAGACAATTATTAGGATTTCAAGGATATTGCAGGCAATGGATAAAGGGATACAGTCAGAAGATAAAATTTTTGTATAAGAAACTTACTCATCATGTTATTAAATGGAACAATGAGGATGATGATCAGATAGAACAAGTTAAGGCAGCATTAATACAGGCCCCAGTATTAACTCTGCAAGATTTAAATAAAAACTTTTAACTGTTTGTAAGCTCAGCTGATCAGGTGGCATATGGAGTGTCTACTCAAGACCGGGGAGGAGATAAGAAACCAGTAGGGTTTTATTCAGTGTTATTAGATCCAGTGTTATTAGATCCAGTAAGTCCTGGATGGCCCATTTGTTTAGAAGCCTTAGTAGACACAGCACCTTTAGTAGAAGAAGCCAGGGAAGTCACTTTTGAGGCTCCTATGACTATGTATACTCCCTATAATGTTAGGGCCGTATTACACCAAAAGGCAGAAAAATGGCTCATGGTAGTTGAATTCTAAAATATGAAGCTATCCTTATACAATTTCCCAAGCTGGAGTTAAAAGTAACTACCTCACAAAATCTGTCTCAATTTATTTATGGGATGCCCACTGAAAAGGGGGGTTTGGCTCACAATTGTGCTGACTTGATAGGACTACAGACAAAGGTTAGACTAGATTTGAGTGAAGTGAGACTTGAAGAAGGGGATCAATATTTTGTAGATGGATTATCCCAAGTTGTTGAAGGGAAATGAAAATCACAATATGCAATAGTTAATGGGCAGAGTATGTCAGTGTGTGAAAGGGGGAAGTTGAGCCCCAGCTGGTCAGCTCAGGCATGCAAGTTAAAGGTTTTGTACAAGGCCTTAGTATTATTAAAGGGAAAAAAGGGGACTATTTATACTGATTCAAAATATGCCTTTGGAATAGTACATACTTTTGGAAAAATCTGGAAAGGAAGAGGACCAATTAATACTCAGGGGAAGGGACTAGTTTATGAAGATCTAATTAAAGGATTTTAGAGGATTTGCAAGAGCCAGAAGAAATAGCTGTGTTAAAGGCCACCAGAAGGGAATGAGTTTCCTGATTAGAGGAAACTACTTAGCAGATCAGACAGCAAAGGAAGTTGCCCTAAAACCTGGTGAGATATCTAAATTACAAGTATTGAGTGAAAAGTCAGAAAAGAAAGCATATTTAATTTATAGTCCTCAAGAATCAAATATGATTCAAAAACTAGGGGCTGAACAAAAATAAGGAAAATGGATTTTAATGGATGGACGGGAAATACTTCTGAAATCCCAGACCAGGGGAATTTTAAAACAATTACGCCAATAAACCCATTGGGGAACTAGAGCCTTGTGTGACCAATTTTTGAAATTTTATGGATGCATAGAAGTATTTCAGATAGCTAAACAAATAACCCAAGGGTGTTTAACACTCAAAAGATGAATAAAAAAGCAATGAGACAGATCCCTTTAGGGGGAAGAAAAGTAGCATTCCATTCTTTTGAAAGAATACAGATAGAATATACTGAACTTCCAAAAGCTAATTGCTGCAAATATTTACTGGTAGTGGTAGATCAGCTTACTCTTTGAGTAGAAGCATATCTAACTAAAAGGGTCACAGCAAGATTTGCAGCAAAAATATTATTAGAACAAATAATACTGCGATTTGGAATGATTATAGTAATTTATTCAGACCAGGGGACACATTTTCCATTAAAAAAATATCAAAAATTTGGCACATGCATTAAGTATTACCTAGGAATATCATACTTCATGGCACCCTCAGAGTTCAGGCAGGGTAGAAAGAATGAAACAAACCCTAAAGCAACAATTGACTAAATTAATGATTGAAACTAAAATCTCATGGGTAAAATGCCTACCACTAGCATTATTAAATATAAGGGCACTTCCAAATGCGAACACGGGATTGTCAGTCTATGAAATGTTATATGGAACACCATACTCCCAGGAAAAACTACACCACTCTGTAGCAATTGAAGATTACACCATTCAAAAATATATAAAAACTATTGGACAGAACATAGACTACCTAAGAAAGCAAAGGATATTAGCACAATCGGTACCCCTCAGTTTTAACATTCACAATATCAAGCCAGGAGATTGGGTACTGATATAAGGGTGGAAAGAAACAAACTTAACCCCTAAATGGGAAGGGCCATATTTGAATCTTAACTCACAGAAACAGCTGTGAAGACTACTGAAAAGGGATGGACGCATGCCTCTTGATTTAAAGGACCAGGACAACCTCTGCCTGAACCTAAATGGACAGTTGCTTCCATCCCAGGGGATCTAGGAGTAAAATTCAAAAAACAACCCTGATAAGGTCAACTCACATCATGACAACCGGTTAAATATCCTTTAAGATATTCCAAGGAAGTAATTTGTCAAACTCCTAACTGTAATTGTAAACTTTGAGTATGTTTTTGCTGTTATAATGTGAGAATTTGTGGTATAGAAATAGTACATGGAAGAAAAACAAAACCAAAAAAACTCTGAGAAACTCCCTCTGTTGCAAATGTGAAAAGAAAGCAGACTAAGCAAGCACTTAGGATTCAGATGGCATTGGGTACCTAGATATTTATACCTGTTTAGGGTAACATTTGGGCAAGATTTAAAACCTGATTGGGGGAAAAAAAAAAAAAAAAAAAAAGGGGGAGGGCAAAAGCACATTATAAATTTCAAGAGAGCAAGACTGGATTGATCTCTATTCCTGCAACCAAGAAGGTGCATCACCCAGGTGCTGGTGGCAACCCAGTAGGTTGGAGAGATAGAGGAATAAATCATACCGGACCTCTTAAATGGTGGATACTAATGTGCTTAATATCTCTACAAGCTAATGGGGACTGCTCCAAATACTACCAACATGTACATACTGGCCGCTGTACTGAATATGTATTTGCGACCACCACTCGCATGAATTCTGTGTTATGACCAGCATCAATTAGCTTCTTGTGACATAGCTGGACAATCATTTTAGGTAGCCTGAAATCTTGTACCAGGAGGAACGCAGATGGGTTTTTCTTGTCCCAATGGAGTGGAATATATTTGCTTTAGTAAAGAAGGCAGGTGGGGCCTTACAGACAATGGGGGGTGGAGGGGGAGGAAGTGGTGCAGGACAAATTTCAGGCACAATTAGTAAAAAATGTTCCAAAACAATTAAGAGAAAGGGCAAAGAAAGATGAGAATAAAACCCAGAAAATTAGCAACTTACATTCCAACATATGGGAACACCTTTCAGAAATAGAATAGGAAAGAATTTTTTTGTAGACTTATCAGAAAGGATTGCAGGAGAACTAAACGTGTCCAGTTGTTGGGTTTGTGGAGGAGCATTAATGGATGAACAATGGCCATGAAAAGGTGAAGGATTGGATATTGGTCAAATACTTAAATGGAGTTGGACAGAAATTGTTGAACAAGGACAGAAGCCAGAAGGATGGCTTTTGATTAACACAGTTGTGGGTCAAGAATGTATTGCTAGAGAAAGGAAATCAGGAGTTTTTAGAAGGGTAAGCAAAATGCTATGTAAAAGTGCATTTGTATATACCACAAATTCAAGCACTACCTGGTAGTGGCCTAAAAGCCCAGATGGATATCGAAGTATGCAAAACAATACTAACTATACCTTTAATGAAACAGAAAAACTCTTTTGGTGCAGTAAGAATGATGCCAATCCTTTTGAAGGAATAGACAGATAAACAGGGTTCTGGGAAAACCCCCAAGACACTGTAAAGGATTGGAAAACTCCAGACGGGATGTTTTGGATTTGCTGAGAAAGGGCATATAGTCAATTACCCTCAAACTGAAAAGGTAGTTGTACTATACAAATGACTCAACCTGGATTCTTTCTGTTACTGAGAACCAAAGGAAACTCTCTTGGGAGGCCTCTGTAGGAGCAGCTAGAAGTATGGTCATTCACCATTTCATTCTGCCTAACAGGTTATTGTTTTTGCCATGTCTAATTCCATGTTTTACTCGACAGATACACTCAGTAATCCAGGGCATGCAAATTTCAGCCATCCCCATTGATCCTGAACTGTTGGGGGTTGAGTGTTTTTCTGTTACTGTGTCAATTTAAAGAATTTCTCCCATTATCATGCCAATGGAGCTGGCCAGGTTACACCCAGGACCTTTGATGACTCCAGACAAAAGGGGTCGGTGGGAGCAGCTTCCAGAGGGGCTGCTTGGGCTTTTGGAGGGGCGACTCATGTTTCCAGACGCTGTGTCTGCAGCCGTGCAGGCGAACACAGGAGAGCCAGATGGTCTGTGATCACCTGCCCTGCATCTGCCCCATTCCAGCCTCCTGCCTCTGCGGACACAGCTGATCCCCCGGACACAAACAGTGAGTGAGGAGCTGCCCTCTCCAGCCTGTTCACATCCAAGACCAGTGTGGCCCTCCCGCCTCCGCTCCCGCCGCTTCTCTGCAGCTCTGGGCTTTGCTACAGCTGCAGCACCAGGACCGAGCACAGAGGGAGTGTCCCTACAGCTAAACAAAGAACTGGAACCAAGTTATCTGTTCTGTTTTGTTGGCAATTTTAATAACTACTGTTGTTTCTGCTTGTACGGTTAGATATATTAGTAAAAGAGCTGTTATTCCTACCCCCTTATCTCTGCCTCAGAGTCCTTGATTCAAACAACTATAATACTTGGGGGGAGTGGAATTAAAGTCTCTATTCCAAAGGAAAACTTCTGCCTTTATTGGCAGACACCTGTCCTTCAAACCAGGACACCGTCTCAGAGAAAGCTCACAAACTAATTATATTAACTAAAATAAAAAGAAACAGACCCCTGCACAAAAAGCACTATCTCGAATCAAAGAACAGACACAAATCAATGCGATAAAAAAGAAAGTGGGGAATTGTGAGATACATAATGATTTGTGTCATTAAGAAAATACACCACAGGATCAATATAAACAAGAATATTGAATCCAAAGTAAATAATGGACATGAGACATAAGAATATTTAATTACTTTTTAAATTGTCAAATTCTTTTCACTATAATCATGAACTGTATTGACTTTTATGTATAAGGAATATGTGAGCTTGTTTGAACATGAGCAGGCTTGTCCTTTGCTGTTGCCTGCCTGCTAGGAGTGTAACCTGAGAACATGCTCAAACTTTGTCCTAACCCTGTGGGGGCTTCTAGCCATTGCTGCTTGGGCCCTAGCTAAACATGTTTGAGATTGCTCAGACTTGTATCTGAGCAGAGTGGTCATGTCACAGCCCACCAAAAAACTGCTTTTAAAAGGGGCAGTGACCCAGAGTAGGACGGATATGTTGGCAGTGCACAGACTCCCCATGTCCCCAGCACTGCATTACCTGTTCCTTACCAACGAACTAATAAATTGTTTTATTGATGGACCTACCTGATTTTGGTGAGTAATTTACAACAGGTACATCAACAGTACTGGTTCCTTGATTTATGTGGCAGTCGCTATTTGAACAATAAAACGGAAAAGTTTACAGATTAACTGTAGCAAATGACAGGTTTAGCTTGTACTTGCTTTTGCAGAAGACTTTGCAAATGCAGTTTTGGGGAAAGGGTTATCTTTTCAGTTGGAGGTGAAGGCTGGCTGAGCAATT
The DNA here is from genome assembly GCF_903797595.1 of Erithacus rubecula. NCBI lineage: Eukaryota > Metazoa > Chordata > Aves > Passeriformes > Muscicapidae > Erithacus > Erithacus rubecula. The sequence goes on from NW_027635860.1 coordinate 10,442,323, forward strand.
TTATAGAAAGACATCAAAAAATGGTGAAGGGATCTCGTAGGTAAGGCAGGGGGAGGGAAACACTGAAAACCACGGGGCTGGTACGGTGGGAGGGGTCGTGGTGCTGCATTTGTCGGCGTTGCTCTTGTTACTCCCCCTGGGCTTTTTTGGGTTGCCCTTTCTCTGAGCCCTTTGGGAAGGGCACTCTGCAGGGTAGACACTACGGTTCCTGAACCATGCCTCTTTTGCTTCTGCAGTTCCCTGTGGCTTTGCACACTCCCTCCTCCCACCGGTCTTTTTCGCCACCTGTCCCAGTCTGGGGTTTCTCCTTTGCCCCAAGATCACCCCAGAGGGACACGAAGGTGGTTCAAACCCTGGTTTTCTCTGAAGCAGCCGAAGAGAGATTGCTGGAGACAATTTTTTGTTTTTCCAGGGATTGTTTATTATTTCTTATCTCTGGGACTTTTTGCCTGCCCAGCAGGGTCTGCTCAGCCTGGCATCCATGGTGGAATCTGCCTGGTGAAGGCAGGGCTCATCATATATAGTTTGTACTACGTATTACATGTTTACAAAATTTTACCAATACAATACAATTTTATTAAATGGTCCAGCCCTGACCCCATCTAATCCAAGAGTGCCAACATGTCACCCAACATGGATGACATGGAGAAGAAGGAGGAAAAGGTGTCCACCCCCCAAATTCTCCATCTTGGCCACGTGTCCCTTATCATAAACGTTCAAGAAAACCTACTTATCTATGTACTAACAATCTAATTTACACTTCACTAATTTTGGCAGTTTATTTCCATTCTCCTTGTGCTGACAACTTCCCCCAGGGGTCAGAACTCAGCACCTGTGACACCAGGGTCTCACTCAGAGGCTTTGAGACCCTTGCCAGGGGGGTTTTGAGACCCCCAAGGAGGCCAGGGGTATGCCCTGGGCTCCCACACCCGCCTCTCCACTTTTGCAGAGGGCAGGCGGAGAGAAAACTGATTGTTAGGAGGGGCCCACACCGTTCCCCCTTTCTAGGATTCAATAGACTGGGGGATAAGGGACTATCTTTTAGTTCTTTTCCTCTAGCCCTAGTAAACTTAAAATCATTTGTTGGTGGTATAAGAGTACTTGATACAGTTGCTGTGATTGTTGCTAGGCCATGCGGCCTGTTGAGGGCAGTGAGGGACTTTGCTTTGTCTTGTTCATGTCTGTGGCTGCGCTGATTGCTGTGAGTTTTTTTAGGCTTCTTGAGTTCTGATTGCTGTTGCAGTGGTAGGCTGCAGTCTGCCGTTCCAGGCACTGGTGGTGCCGGGAGTGGTTCAGCAACAAGCCTGCTGGTTTCTTTTTTGGTTTCTGGCGCTGCTATATTTCCAGGGTTTGGTGACTGGATGGGAGGGAGTCCACAATGGAGGCACCACAATGGGGGTGGCTCCAGCCCCTACCTCCAGATGTTTGGCGTGGTGTCTTTTTTTTGTGGGCTGCTTTTTCTGCTCTGCTATTTTGAGATGATTTGACATGTTGCTTTCAGAGTGCATGTGCTCCACCATTTTGGGTGAGTATGTCCCTCACCATGTGCTCATGACCATGTTGGGTGAGTTGTGTCTGAAGAGTGTGATGCCCGGCATGTTGGGGTATTTTGGTGGGCTTTTTTCATGGCATGTTATGGGGCATAGAGTCTAAAAACAGCTGAGCTATACTGAGGGTGCACACGACGGCAGCGGCTTGGGCAGTCATGGCATTAGTGAGCTTATGCATGATAAGAGCATTGTGGATACCAGGGGTGGGGCCCTCAGGCAAGTAATGGCATTTTCCACTTGTTTTTTCACTTTTTCTCTGCTCCCTCACCTAAGACGGCATTCTTTCTTCTCTCCATTTGGTCTTTGCAAGACCATTTGGCTGGTTGAATTTCAGACTGCATCTTTTAGACCAGCTGCAGTATGCAATGACACTTCCACTTCTCCTCCTCTCCGCCTGTGTGTTAATGCTCTGGTCTGAGGAGAAATATCTTGATGCAGGCATAAAACATAGTATTTGGAATTCCCAAGGCAGTTGCTTCCACATCCGAGCAGCCGTCTCTAGGACAGTCGTTGCTATTTGAGGAAATCTGTGAGGTTGTTTGCAAAGACTGAGCAGTGCTTTCCACTCCTAAATTTTGTATTAAGAACTTCGGCAGGCAGTGGAGTAGGTTTCTCAAGGAAACCACAAGCACTTAATGTAAAAGCTCATGCTCCACTGAAGGTATATTATTGCATATTATATACTTTTAGAATTATGAGACATTAAATTCCATCTTATTTTGTAGTTGCGCTCTTAGAAGGTGTTCTGATTGGCTTACAGGGAGGAGAGGCAGGCTTGTCTCAATCCAGAATGGAGAGAGTATTTAGGTATAAAACATAACCAAAAAGCAAAATCAAAACACAAATGGGGTTTAAGGTTAGTATCCAAATATATAATGCAACTTTATTTTTCACAGAAGAGGAAAGAAAGAGAGAAAACTACAAAAGTAGGAAACAGCCAGAATAATTATGAGAAGCACAAAAAAGGATTACTGCCACCATGGCTCCAGCACTGTCATGTGTGATGGGTCCTTTCATGATGAAGTCCCTTTGACAACTGGTCAGTGCTCCAGCAAGGGAGCAGAG